>NC_134291.1:1492500-1792500 GCF_949628215.1 Phalacrocorax aristotelis
GTATATAACTGAGGAATATGGTAAGGTTTTCAACACACTTTCACCATTTTATTCTTGAGTTTTTTGAAGATGGCTCTCAGAAGGCTCAGTTGCAATGGCAGTGTGTTTCAAGGTGGTTTCCAGATATCAAACAAAAGTATTGTTAAATTGAAAGAACTGTAACTGGTTTGGTTTACACATCTTACTACTGATTTACATGAGCAGAAGTACAAATTAAAGAGTGAAACCCTATTTGTGCTGTTTAAACTAATAATTTAAGCTCTCCATTGTGAATGAAAATCTGAATCGGTCCATCTTGGAAACACAATATATGCTGTCAGAATAAATATTTCTCTTTACCAAAGGGGACTCAGAGTATACATATGCAAACAAACGTCTCTCCAAAGTAAATCCATTAATTAACATATTCTCATAACATTACATCAAACCACAGATATAAATCTGTCTCTGAACTGTCTCTGACATTAAAAAATGGAATAAAGGATTTGTTCCCTGTTTGTTAATAAGCAAATTTTTATTTCAAGGACATATAACCCCACCCTATTATTTTCTGAGACGCAATTATGCAGACTCTATAAGTAGTGGTGTTTGACTTCCATGTTCTGATGAAAGCTAAAATTCAATTTTGCATAAGAATATGATAACTTTTGGATCCCAAAGTTCCCACAAGTTCATACATTGCATATCTGTACTTATGAATTGCCAGAGTCGCTTTTCAGTATGCCAGGAGGGGCCAAAAAAAGTGAAGGTATTCAGCCACTTTTGACTATACGTTAAAAGCACTAGGAAGTTCTTATATCAAAAATAATCAGTTCAGCCCATTTCCCAGGGAGATTTCTGAACTATTTTTGGATAATAGCTGACTACTAGTGTCTCTCACTGTTGAACTGAAATATTTAGAACAAGCCTTGCTACGGGGCTGTGATCTGCCGCATGGACTAGCTATCAAAAGCCATAGCACTAAACAGGTAATTCAGCCAGAAGTATCAGATTTTCATACTGTTCTGTCCTTTCCTCAGCCTAAGACTGTAATCTGGCATTTCCTAAGTGTTGCTGTAATCACTCTGTCCCAAGCCTTTGTTACGCTGCCTGTGTCCCAGAGAAGACCCCACGGCAGCCTCTGACTCCCTCCTCTGCTCCCTTCTCTTTTGGTCTCCAATGACAAATTAATAAAAAGGATGGTCTGCAAATCTTGTGTCCTCGGCTTCTCAGGACGTACCAGATCCAACAACAGCTACCCATCAGCCTTGCTGAGGGGGAAACTCCTGCACATGGTTTGAACCAGGGAGTATGCTTCTTCAGGCATCTCTTCTGATGGCCTCATATTACAGGTGATACCGTGATGGATCCAGCCAGGATGCAGAGACCCACACTCCGAGGTGTTTCTTCTCTTCAGAGGGACGTTTCAGCCTTTTGGATTGCTTGCTCAGATAAAGAAAGAAATTCTGGAGGAGTCCCTTCTTCTTTAGCCTTTGAGGGTTCATTACCACCTCATCAGCCACAGTGGCAACAGAACAGCTGGGCTGTAGCTTATGCCAAAACAAGGTTTAGCCTGGAATAAAATGTGCCTGTTGTCCCACTAGTCCACAGAGGCTTCTGAACAGGTGCCTGAAGGGGACTTCAGCAGAAACTACACCTTAGTTTAATTTCTTTGTTCTACTGTATGCGAGGGAAGAAATCCATTGGCAAGTTTTGAGAACTTGGAGTGGCAGGGACATTGGAATAATCTCATTTTACAGAAAACAAGCAGGGTCAGGCACAGAAAATGGCTTCTCCAGTATGCTGCAGGTAACTAATGGAAGATCTGGGAACACCACCACTAACTTCCTAATCGGAAGAAAATTTGAATAATGTTCTGTTTAGGAAAGACTAGTTTGGGTTTATTCTTTTTCTGAAGCAAACTGGAGCACCTGTGTCCTGACACTGCCCATTTTGTCCTCAGCCCTGCAAAACCTTTCTGGCAGCTCCTGGGCCAGCACATTGGGTCAATACAGGCAGTTGCTTTTAGAGAGTTCAGAGGCTCTAGGAAACTCAGAGGAAACCTGTGCAGATGGTTCTGAGAAGGAGTCATTTTATTTCATTTTTTTCATGCTCCGGGTGAAGCCAAAGTAACATATTTCTTTGCGATATTGGCCTTACAGTCATACAACAGCAAAATTTCCCCAGCAATTCTTCTACTTTGAGTTGTATGAAACTACATATACAGAGAGCTGCAGACACCCAACGAAACCAGAGCCTCTCTGTACTGTAACGAATCTTCCTCTGGCAACAGGCTGGGGAGAGGAATGAAAGATCAAACCACGTATCACTGTTATTAGTAATTTCACACAGCTAGCAGTGTCCCCGTGCCGTATAGAAGTACATGCACAGAACAAAACCCCGAGCAGAAACGTTTTATCTCTGAAAGGGAGTTTGTTTCCATTCGTGTTTCTGTAAAGTGGCTTTTCCACTGGACAAACTCCTTGCCGGCAGCTCTTGCATGCCCAGCTGCAGCTTGCTGCCTAGAGGGCTTGCTGGAGACTGTCTCCACAGCACTTGCTGCTCCTGGCTATAAATAACGTTTCAGATGCCCAGGCCACACAGTCACACTGCAGGAAAGGTCAGGCATAATCGTCATTGCCTGAAGAGATCAATCTCCATGACTGCCCCATGGATGAGGCTTGCTGTCTGAACCGCAGCCAACGCTCTGGGCCTTATCAGGGCTGGATCACACTGGGAATTTTCTGATGAAAAACTTTTATTGGAAAATGCTGATTCATAGACATCAAAATGTTTCATGAAAATGCTCCAGTTTTTATGAATTTACAAGGAAACCCAAACACTTTTTGGATGTACTCGTCGCTGGTCAGCTGCCAGGGTATCCCATGGCTTCCAGTGTGTCTGCTTGCAGGACAGCTGTGTCCTCTGGCCTGCTTCAGACACAGGAGCCTGAGCACTAAAAGGGCCTCTGATGGCCTTGCTCTGATCTAGCTCTTGGCAACCTTAAACCTCAGCATGAGATGGGTTGTAGTGGGTTTGGGCTCTGTGCAGTAAAGCTCTGGGGGGCCACCAGGTGCTTAGGGACTGGAGGTGCCACTACCTTTCCTCCTTGGAAAGCAGGGCAAGTTGTTTTGTCTCCTTGCAGAAATATGGCTGGTTGTTTTTTTTTGTTTGGGGTTTTATTTTTTTTTGGGGGTGTTGGTTTTTTTTCAAAATTACAATAATCCAAGTATCCTGGCACAGCCTTCCCACTCCAGGCAAAACCTCTTCGACATCTCAGAGCTTTCCTGGAGCAGGAGCCCTGCTGCACCCCTCTGCCTGGTGCAAAAGCCCTACCTGCAGCCTGCCTCCATGCCTCCTGCTTTGCTCCCATATACCATGAATTCATGGCAGCAGTGAGTCACAAACACAACCACCTGGCTTGCTGCCCCACCTCAAGGTCAGCTGGGACTGGCCCATCCATGAGCAAAGGTTATCCAGAATGACTCTGTCACCAGCTTCTCAAGCTCCTGGTCCTTGGCAGCCCTTCTCCATGTGGGCAGAGGAGCCCTGTGCTGAGGACAAGGTCTCTGCAGTGATGCACTGCCATGGAAAACAGTCTTATACTGGGGTTTTGCATCGGCCAAGACCACCTCAGGTACAGACTTTGTGCTGGGTGCAGTTTTTAGGCTGTTCCCATTAACTCTGCATGCTGGAGCCTTGCTGCCACCGGCACCCTTGAGGATTTGCTGGTTGGTCTTTCCAGGTGGCTGTAGCCATGCAGGACAGCCTGCCAGGGTTCTGCTTCACATGGCATGGTAATAATGTGCTCACTTTCTTCATGGCCTTGTCCCTCTCCTTTAGACACCCCATGTCTGCTCTCCAGTTCAGTCTGTGACTTTTAAGGACCACAAGACACAAATCTTACCCCCCCTCCTAGAAGGGAGCTTCATTAACATCAGCTGAGATGTGTTTGATGCAGAAAAGCTTAGGCCTCCAAAGAAAACAGCCTGTAGAAGTTTGCCTTCCTGCAAACTTCCCCCAAATTCCCCCTGGCCTGACGCACTGTTCAGTGTCTTTGCAGTCATGATGTCCCCTTACCTTCAGTACAGCAACCTTCAGTGCCTCCCTTGGTGACAGCAAGTTCTGCATGGTCTCCTCTGGGTCCTGAGAAAAATCCCTTTCTTTCTGTCACCCTACGGGTGTACCAGTACTTAAGGGGTAGCTACAAAGAAGATGGAGACTCCCTTTTTACACGGAGTCCCATGGAGAGGACAAGGGGGATGGACACAAGTTGCTCTTGGGGAGATTCCGAGTGGACACCAGAGGGAAATTTTTCACTCTGAGGACAGTCACCATTGGAATAATCTCCCCAGGGAAGGGGTTGCTTCAGCCACGTTGGACACCTTCAAGGGTTGTCTGGACGGGGTGATGGGCCATCTTGTCTAGACTGGGCTCTTCCCAGAAAGGTTGGACTAGATGATCCCTGAGGTCCCTTCCAACCTGGGATTCTGGGATTCTGTGACTCTGTGATTGTGCGGGTGTCCCGTCTCTCCCCCATGGGCTCCCTTACTCTCCTCTTCCCCTCCAGAGCTTCACCTGTCCTGAGGATTTTGTTGGCCAGGATGTGGCAAACAACAGCCTTTCCCCTTCAGCCCAGCTGGGGAGGTTTTACCAAACCAGAACACACGAGATGGCACTGTGCAGAAACCAGATGCCTCTGTTCCCTTTCCCTGCAGCTCTCTGCAGCCAGAGCACTACTGGAAGGCTGAAATCCCCCTGACATCTGGGGCTTCTCTGTGGCGAGGGGCACATGATAAGTCTGTGGGCAGAAAGGAAACTGCTGGCATGAAGCCCAAGCAATTGGGGATGGTGAATGAGCAGAAAGTATCATGAATTTAGTAAAATCTTCCTGGCTTGGAGTACAAAGCCCTGCTGTGGAGCAGGACACTTTGGTCTCTGGTGGGGCTGGTTGAGGCCTCCCCTCTGCCCTCCCAGAGAGGTGTCATGGAGGCATTCTACTTTTGCACCAAGAAATCCCTTTCTCATCCCTACTCGGAGTATGGGGAGACCCTTCTTCCTAAAGAGCAGTGAGAAACTCTGCCACTACGTGCCATTTGTCAGCCAGAATGAGCAATGCTGTTCTGAGGAAATGCACGAGAAGACACCACTGTCGTTGTGGGGAGCTGATGTGAGTACTTCCTTCATGACTACATTTCCTCCACTACTCATAACACATGCAGGGAGATCCTGCTGTGGGAGGAGGAGTGATACGGCACAGGGTAGGTATGGCAGCGGAGAGGCTAGTGTAGGTATTTAGTACTGCGCTGCAGGTGCTTATACCTGTAGCTGGGTGTTGGGATGTCACAGGGATGGTTATGGGATGGGCGATCCTGAGAGACAAAGACAGCAATCGCATGGGCTGACAGTGCAAAACATAAGTGAACTGTGAACAAAACAGACAGAGCAGAAGTGGTGTTCCCAGGGCCACCACAAGCTCCCATGGGGCTGAGGGATGCTCAGGAACTCAGCTGGGCCCTTATTCACAGGGTTTCTTTTTCCTACATCCTCCTCCACAGTCACAGGTGGACCACACTGGCTGCAGCTGTGTCAGCAATTGCTTGCCTGTGAAATTCCTTGTACCAAAGAGGAAAAATGAAAAAATTTCAAATTTTCAGCCCTATTCTTCCAGCCAACACTACACCAACACCTGATGATTCATGGCCCCTCGTCCCTTCCCTCTCCTACTGAAGGACCTGGAGGGGAGAAGCTCCAGTACGAGTCATCACAAATACAGCTGCATTTGTCTGGTGATCATCTAATGCTGTTGCTTTCTTGCAGAGCAGAACAGAGAATTTTATTCAGGAAATAAAACACGGCACAGAAAGTCAGAGCAGCCCAGAGCAAGTGAAAGTCAAACTGCCTGGAGAAGGTGAAAAGTGCAGGAAAAGGGTTGTCTTACGAAAGCACAGATGAATAAATCTCCAAGATCATTAAGATACAGGCTGTTTGCTTCACTGCCAGATTTCAGAGTTTGAGAGTTTTGCTCATTCTGCCCTCCTTCTCTGTCTGTGAGGAGACCGAACTGCAGTCAGAGAACCTGCACCAAAACGCAGCATTCACCTATGCTGAAATGCAATAAAGTGGACTGAATTCAGGGCCAAATTTGCCCTGTAAGTCCATCTTATAGACTAATCCCTTTCCTGGGCTGGAGGGGCATAGCTCCCACACTGTGTTCATATATGTTCACACTATCACACTCCAAATCTCTCTTCCCTTGCTGGTGGCTCCCTACCTCCATGCTTTGGGCGCTTCTACCCAGAGTGGATGGATGGGATAGATTTCTCCTCCAAATCATAGAAAACAGACTATTGTGCAGATGTGGGAAACTGAAATGGTTGTAGCTGGCATCACAGGAGAAGTGAGGATGACCACAGGTTTACCAGAGCTGGAGTGTGGGTCTCCTTGTGGGCAAAGAGAAAGGGGCAAAGCTTGCGAAGCTGTGAGCTCCTCACAGGTGTTGGGGGGAGGAAGTGTGGGGACCAAAGGGAGGCGAGTAGCTAAACAGCATCTGTGAGGAGATGCAGGAGAGATTATGGCCAAGACTGCATTCCTGAACTTATGGGAGAGGGAAGGTTCTTGAAACAAAACAAAAAAAGAAAGAAATTAAGACCTGAAAACGAGGTTTGGTCTGAGCAAGGTAACGTTCCCAGTTGTTTTGTGTGCATTGCACATGAGGAACTGTGAGGTGCTGGAAAGGCACAAAGAAGCAATCTCGTACTTTTTTCTCAGTGAATTAAAGATTAAACATTAGTTTTCTTCTATTTTTACAGAAATAAACTACAAGTTATTAAAATGCTCTGAGTCAGCTGTGTTGGGTTGTGCTGTATATGATGAACAAACTGACCTGCATCCACAACTTCCATAATACTCTATTATCAGGGCAGGCTTGTTAATGCAATTAATGTGGGATTATGCCTTGCGCTGGGTGTTGCGAGTCTCTGTGCGGGTGTGAGCTTTCCATCTGATACCGTATGTGCCGTCTTCTGGCTTTTGCCAGTTCCTTCTGGCAGGATGGCTGCTGGCAGGCAGGCGGCTGCCCAAGGCTGAGAGTGAAGGAAACCATGTGCGGTGGAAGGGTTCTTGCTGCCTCCAGTGTTTCTACTCACAGCCTGAAAGGAGTCCAGGTCAGTTCTGGCATTGCCAGGGGTCTTGGCAGCCAGGAAGGAGCAGTGCTAACCTCTATTTACCTCTGCCTTGATCCTTCCCAAAGACTGCAGTATATCTAGGACAAGGTCTGAAAGGGGCATTTTGATGCTTCCCAAGCTGTAACTCAACATCAGAGAGAGAAGAAAACTCTGTTCAGCTGGGAAGAAGAAATCATGATCATGCTCCTGGGTCAGATGGAGAAAAGAATGTAAATCCTGGACTCCCTTATTTCCTTGGGTAGTCAGTGATACTCATGCTCTTCGAGATGCTTTGGCTTCCTGCTCCTTCTCTTCCCCGATACTGTCACCCAGCCTTGCTTTTTGCCCCAGAGCACCTTGCCTCCTTGTTTCCTGTGAGGGGGCAGTGGGACCCTGCAGAGCATGGAGATATGAAATAATATTCTTCCTTCCTCCTGCTTAAGATGCCTTTATTTATATATCTACTGTTGTCTTTAATTAGTATATTTGTGGATTTATGCACCTGGTGAGGTGTATTTGCTTACAGTCCATTTAAGATAGACTTCTTCACACTGCTGGCTGAATATGAGCCAGCTGTGCCCAGGTGGCCAAGGAGGCCACCAGCCCCCGGGCTTGTGTCAGCACTGGTGTGGCCAGCAGGAGCAGGGCAGGGATGGGGCCCCTGTGCTCGGCCCTGGGGAGGCCCCACCTCGAATACTGGGCTCAGGTTTGGGCCCCTCGGGACAAGAAGGGCCTTGAGGGGCTGGAGCGTGTCCAGAGAAGGGCAGCGGGGCTGGGGCAGGGTCTGGAGCACAAGTGTGCTGGGGGGCGGCTGGGGGAGCTGGGGGGGTTTAGCCTGGAGAAGGGGAGGCTGAGGGGAGCCCTTCTCGCTCTCTGCAGCTGCCTGAGAGGGGCTGGAGTGAGGGGGGGGCTGGTCTCTGCTCCCGAGTCACCAGTGACAGGGTGAGAGGGAACAGCCCCAAGCTGCGTCAGGGGAGGTTTAGGTTGGAGATTAGGAGAAATTTCTTCACCAAAAGGGTTGCCAGGCACTGGAACAGGCTGCCCAGGGAAGTGGTTGAGTCACCATACCTGGAGGTATTTAAAAGACCTGTAGATGTGGCACTTCAGGACATGGTTTAGTGGTGGCCTTGGCAGTGTTAGGCTTATGGTTGGACTTAATGATCTTAAAGGTCTTTTCCAGCCTAAATGATTCTGTGATAAACCATTGTTGTATTTCTTTGTCAGCAGCATGCATTCCGTGCACAGCAATAGCAGGATTTGTGATGGACAGGATTAGTCTCTATGAACTCCCCTACACTGAGAGTGCTGACTTTAACACTACCCTTGCAATGACAACTCTGCTGTGGGGATACTTTATTTTTTTATTAAAAGGGAATTAGAAAATTTCCAGTCTCTCTGCAGCTCTTCCCAGAGCTCTTCTCTGTCTCTCAGCATCAGAACACCCTTTTGCACAAAGCATATCCCTAAGTTGCTGTCACACACCCATTGGGCCAACCACTGAGGAAGGAGTAAGTCTTGGAAATAATCAGTCAAGATACAACATGATTCTGCCTTCTATGCAATGACTAGGAGGTATACATTCATTGTGCTGTTCTAAGGACTGGAAACTTATATTTTTAAACATACAAGGCTGGAATAACACTCTTTATGGCTTTCAAAAATGCTAAACTGAATATCTGTTTTTGAAAAAGGGAAATCATAGATCAGCTAGTTTAACTTCCATTTCCAGAAAAGTACTGGGACAAATCATCGAGCCAACAAATAGTGAAACAAATCAGGGAAAAGAAATAAAAAACAGCCACTGTGAATGTGTCAAATTTAATCCTTCTGTGGCACTTGTGAATATGGAAGAAGCAGTACATGTCATCCATCTTCTGCTTAACAAGGCTGTTGACACTGTCTGACATGACATTCTCAAAAGCTTATTGGGAAAACATGGTCCGTATGAAACTGCCCAAGGTGGTGCAAAACGCTTAGAAAGGCACACTCAGAAAGAAGCTCTCACTAAATGCCAGAGTCCCCTTGTCTTCCATGCGTCCTTCTACAAAGTGGAGTAGAAAATTATTTTATTTAGTAAGAGGCAAAATTAGAAGGGGGCACATGCATGCAGCAGAGCAGGATTGCAGCTAGAAATTATTCTTCAAAATAACTTAGGATGTGAGGACATTTACAGAAACAAATCCAGTGAGAATTAGTCAGGAATGGCCTATTGCACCTACACAACGTACAGAGCAAAATACTCTGCAGCCGTTCTGTGGAAACAGACCTAGATCGTGAGCCAGGTCAAGACCGTTGGTGATTGTACATAGGTGTGAGAAGGGTTAGCACTGGGCTGGTACGGCGCAGGCTGCAAAACAAATCACTTAAACCTCCTTCTCTGCCCAGCAGGGGCATGGTCTCAGCTTAAGCATTATGTTGTGCTGTGCATCTCATCAAGAAAGATGAGAGATGATGGAAGAGAGCCCAGAAGTCTAGAAAATAAGACCTTCAAGGGAAGACCCAAAGACAGAGGGTCAATCTGGAGAAAACTGGGCTGAGGGGAATGCTAATAAGTCTTTAAATCTAGAGAAGGCTCCCATGGAAAGAAGAAGGATGTTTTATTCTCCATATACCTATTGGGTAGGACTAGGAGTTATAGGCTTACGCTTCAGGAAGGAGCTGATGTGAAGGTGGCTCAGGCAAGAGTTAGAATCTCCATCAAAGGAGGTTTTTAAGAACACGGTGGACAAACTTCTGTCAAGAATGACTGAGGGAAAGCTGATCTTGGCTTTGGGCAGGAGAGGTTTCCTTCAGAGGTACCTATCATGCCCATATAGTTCTGTGGATTTAGAGGGGGTGTGTAACGCTTAGTTCCAGGCTCATGGCAACACTGTGGTGTTTTATATCATTTGCTCCCAGGCACATGCTCTCAGCTTTAACTGCAGAACACTGTTTCCTATCTAAGAGGACCCTTTTCCTTCAGCTCATCTGTGCTCCTGCTGCATAAGCCATTCCTCACCCTGCAGAGATGCTTAAAGGCGAGCAACTGTGAATCCCTGGCAGAGCAACCAAGAGGCACCCTGGGGGATCAGGCATTGTGAGAACCTTATTTCTAACCTCAAAGAACAGACCATCACGGAAGCCTTTGTAAGCAACAATAAATGAGATCTGTCTCTGTTTCTCTGGAGAGTGCAGAGGCAGCAGCAGTGGTGCAGCAGCCGGGGAAGCAGCCGCGGGAGGAATGCTGCCTGTTTCCCTGGTTATTGCAGCAGAGCCATGATTTACATCCCTCAGCATGCTACAGTGGAAGCAGCAAACCACCTCTTTCACATAGGTTCATAAACAATTAGACAAATCCATGGAAGAAATATCCACTGAGGACATTAAACCTAAAGTCCTTCTCCCGTTTAGGGAAGTCCTGCTTTGCTAATTGCTGGGTGGGAGAGTTGCTGCTATGTGATTGCCCTGTTTTTCCACATTTCTTTTGGCTATCAGTGCTGTAGATGGGAGAGCTGCAGTAATCTTTGCCTTGACCCAGCCAGGACCATTTCTGTGTCTTCAGCTGCATTCTCAGTGCATTCATCTGGGATGGCCACAGACCCAGGGGTTATTGAAAAATAATTGGAGACTAGAAATGGGACAGAATTCTGTGTCTCAGAGTCAGGCCACATCCCAGACTTGCTGTTTTCTGGATGCTGTTCAGGAAAAGCCAGGAGCCCTGTCCTGCTCTGACTTTTCCATAGGTAAGCCATGGGATCCTGCTGCGAGGGGTGAGTAGAGGATTTAGCTACAAGCCTTTCTCTGCCAAACGGATTCTCCCCTGCACTGGATGCACAGCAGTAAAACAAACTGGCAAAGCAAATGCCATCCCATGTGCAGAACCATGCTTTTATTTAACTAGCACTAAAGTTTTCAGATGCAGAGAGCTTATTGAGTTGGATAAAATTCATGGCAATAAATGTTCCTTTCTAACTTCATCCTACAAAAATATCTTTGAATAATAGGATTGCATTTTTCCAAAAATATTCTTTATTGATTTACAGCAGTATCACATTAAAGCAAAGCATTAGAGTTCCTTCATTAATGAAATAAGACACACAAGTCTTATTATACTAGTGCTTTTCACTGGGTAACTCAGTAAGCTATTTTTAATATTCTCATGAAGGCATGCCAGAAGGATAATATTTTCATGTTTTATGGCAGAGAAATATACTTTCAGACAGTTTTGACTGACTTTAAAGTGTGCTTGAATGCCCAGGCATGTTTTTCCCTACAGAGTGACCAAGGCGAGAGGAGTTTTATCATTAGCACCAAGCAAAACCTTAACAGAATGAAGTCCCAGTTGCCACAGTGTCAACAGTGTTTCCCACACACAGTACCAGGAGAGGTTGGAAATAAAGGATAGTCACTCCTCCCTCCCTGAAGGCAGTGGAACGAGTCACTGTCATGGCACTCTCATATCAGGAATGCTGCATTTCATCCAGGTACAGGTAACTGAGGAAAAAACTCTGCCCTTTTTCTGCAGCTGCCATAGAGAGAAATCCTGTCTCCTTACCCAGTTTCCAGATTGCACTCACTGCATCTTCTCCAGTGCAATTCTCATCCTCGTTTCTTGTCTCTCCAATGTCTCTCTAATATTTCTACGTATTGCTTTGGTACTGCATCTCAGGGAGAGGGAGCACCAAAACATTGCTGTCCTGGGTGGTGTACAGTGTGAGCAAAGAATCACCTCTGAGCAGCCTGTGCACCTGTGGCTGGACTAAAGTACTAGCATGATCTCAGTTTCCTTTCCACTGTGTTGTGACTTTTCCTCTTCATATGATACCTATTCCAGACAGTCCCACATTGCAAAGGGCTATTTCAGGCCTAATGAGGGGCTCTTATCAACTTTTGGGCTCATTTTCAGCGAAGCAAATCTCTACTGAGTGAACAGGATCACAACACACACGCGCCAGGGGCTGGCTGAGGCTTTTAAGGCAGATTAGCATTTAAACCCATGTTTCAAACCCTGGTTTAGCGCTAATAAAGGCAGATTTCTTCAGGGGACCTTTGGGTGTACAGCAAAGCTGCTGATTGTTCCCGTTGAGAGTCTGGGGCTGCACAGAGCCAAGAGGAGCAGGCACCTGCCAGCGGGATGTTTCAGAGCTACTGGGTGCATATCTGGATAACAGCAGCCCATGCTTGGACAAGCCACACAATGCAGATGGACAGATTCTGTGTCATCCCCTCCACGGTTTCAACAGAAGCATCCAAGGGCTGGCAAAATCTCCTACCTTCTTAACATCGCTGCTCCCTTTTGATCCCTCTCCATGTTAGAAAGGGTCTGTGTCTTCCTCCCTTCTTTGGTGTCTATGCAGAGCTCACCAGGGTGGCAGAGCGCTTTCAAAGTGATGTCCAACCATTATCCCTATACAACACACATCAAGATCGGTAGGAAGTGGAGGTGACCAGCATGGCTCTCTTGAATCATGCCCATGGACCTTTATGCCCAACAGATAACACAAAGTAAGAAATAAAATACGCTGCCAAGGCTTCAAGGCTGCATTTGCAAATTCTGGAAGCCAACTTAACGCTCACTCTTGGAAGTTCTTGTTTTGAGCAGAGACTATGCCAGTACAGCAGACAGCAGATGTTTGCAGGGCTGGGCTTTGAATCTGAGAAACCTCTGGTCATTATGACATTCACATACCCTTGCGCTGGCCTGGTGTCATACTCATCACAGACAGTTTAACTGAGCTTGACCGCAGCATCTTGGGATGATGCAGAAACCTTCTGGGCTGTACCTGCCTGTGGGAACTTCTCAGCAGGGCTGAAGGCACTCTTAGTCCAAAAGGAGACTCTTGGCAGCACTCTCCTCTGCTTCCAAATGGGCCTCAATTGCAAACAGATGGTCATAATTTTGAAACCCCAAGAACCACAGGATGAGACTGCAGCATGCTTGAAAGCACCTTCAGGAATCTCTGGCAAGATCTCCAATGTGACAATGATGTTTATGGACTACATGCATCCATCAGGACGGGTTCTGTCATGTTTACGTTAATGTTACGATTTCTCTTGTTTTACCAACATCTTTGCTTGTAACCGTGTTCCTTCCGAGCACTGCTCTAGCGGTTTGCAAATACAGTCCTGAGTACAGAACATGCAGTGCTTCTGCTGGCTTCACATCAGTCTCTCCTGTAACCAATTTGGACAATAATACTGTAACAAATCCACAGGCACCTTGGTCTCCATGCCTGTCACTGTGCAGCAAACCATGGTTGCCCATAGCTGCAGGCGACAGCAGCTCTGGCAGTCCAATGTTCCTGCTGCTTGGGCGGCCGTTCCCTAGTTGTGAGCAGCCTGGAGACTGTTTCAGGCTTGCTTTGTGGTCCTCCAGGACTTCTTGCTCCTAGACTCCTCACAAACATAGAGGATTGCTGCTTGGTGTTTTGGTCATGCTAAAACTGGCCAGCCTCCTGACACCATCTCATAATTAACAGTGCCTATGTCCTGGTCCTTCTTCTCCTCCTCTTCAACTTCCCTGCGTTGCTGGAAGCTATGCTTCAGTGTGAGCAGTGCTGCCTGGTGTTTACTTTCACATTTCCAAACAGTCTTTTGCATCCTGACCAGTTCAGCCATCCTTGGCTAAACTGTGTACCACTGAGGACAATGTCTATTGTCCTGCCTGCTGCTGGCTGGCCAGAGCAGTGCTTCACATCTGACATGAGCATTGTAGGACTGTGGTTTTGGGAGAATCACCCATAAAACATTACCCATGAGCTGGTTAGTGTTTAACATCCACTGCTGACAGCAGCGTGTGCCATAACCCTAAAATCCATCTGCAGTGGCAACTCCAGCCCCTGCAGCTCTCTAGGTGCTGCTGGACCTCCAGAAGGTTTAACAAGTGCTTGGAAGCACCATAATTAGCCCTGCAGCGCCAGGAATATGGGGACAGTGAACACAGTGATGATGGAGAGCCTGGCTTTGTGTTCGCAGGTGCTTGTGCCACCTGGTCAGAGTGGAATTGCAGCCGTGGTCATGAAGGTGGTTAGCCACAAGATTTACTTTTTGGCTAGTTTTAACATGAGACAGGAATTGCCAGCCTGTGAAAGGCTCGGCCAGGCTCCTGTGCCCTGCTCTGTCCATCAGTGTTCACTAAGCCCATTGGGGGAAGTAGTTTTGATCTCTGAGTTTTAATAGTCTTCCTCCTTCCCTCCCTTTGCAGTACACCTTTCCACGCATGCCCCCAGCTGCCCTTGAACCCTTGAACCAGAAGCCCTTGAACCATCATGTGGGCAAGAGGCACACAGACCTGAGCACCTGCCTGGGAGCTAACAGCCTGGACAGGCTGTTCCCTGTTGCAGGGGAAGCTTGTTATCCTTAACCCAGACAAAACAAGAGGAAAACAGCACTGGGGCAAGAAAACCAGCTGCTGCCCTACCCAGCCTGGAGAGAGATTCATGAGCCCTAGTCCAGTAGATGAAAAAGCCAGCAGTGCTACAAGGTCCATGAACATAAAACACATCCTCCTCTGGAGCCTTGTTATTGTGGAAACAGTGCACTGAGTGTTAAACAGCTACTCAGGTACTGATGCTGATTTATTTGCAAAATCTCCAGGTTCTTCCTCTGATTTCTGGTCCTTCATCAGTGGTGAGTATGACAGCACTCTGGTTACCAAGCCTCAAAAGAGAACTCACTGCAGGGATTTACATCCCCTACTGTGAAAATCAAAAACATCATCCAGGGAAACAAAGTACCAGAAACACAACACAATTGGGCACGAGGTGATCCATAGTGGAGCCAAGAGGTTTCCCAGACCCCAGCTATCATCAAAACATTGCCCTCCTGCAGAAGAACTCATAAGGATGCCCATAAGACAGTGTGGGAGGCTGCGTCGGGAAGGAGGGTTTGTAAAGCTGAAACCTCACCAATATAGAAGGGGAAGTACAGGAAAATACCCCAGTCTCGTGGGTCCAGAAAAGCCCAGTCAAGTGGTACCCACATTGATCTCTTGTGTCCCCACTTCATAGCCTCCAGCAGAGCTTGCTCCTGAGCAGCAGGATTTAGGGGGATGGGGAAACAAGGAGGAGGCAGCAGAGATTTCCTATACCTTCTGGGAGAAACAACGGGTGTGCAGACTCAGGGTTGCAGCAGTAGCTATGGAGAGATTTTGCTGCTGCTCAGCAGCCTCAGAAGGAACAGCCCCCTCCCTGTCGCATTCTCTACGTCCCAGCCAGAAACAGGCCTGATTTGGCCCTAAATGCATATATAACAAAGACACAGCTGTGAATTTCCTCTCTTCTTATTTTAAAAGATATGAGCTGGTTTGCACAACCCTAGTATGAAGCAGCTTTTCCCATCCATGGAGCTGTTCTCCAAACACCATCCCAGCAAACTACAGGGAAGCAGCCACAGCACTAAACATCTGCACAAACGTATTGTGCCAGATGTTACCAGAAGACGATGCTGTGCTGGGTCTGGAGATGGATTTCTGAAAGTGCCACCCCTTCAAGCCTGGCCAGAACCAGCCCTGAGAAAGCAGGATCCACAAAAAACATGGGAACAGAGCACAAGGGCTATGATCACAGCCTGTCCGTCCCCCTGGGAGATCTTGCTTGTTGCACAAACAGAGCAACCAGGCACACAAGGGAGAACGAGGGCAGACAGAGCTATTGTGACGGGAATGTCAAAGGAAGGGAGGAACTAGCCCTAGCCAGCCCCACATAACCAGCTTTGAGCAGGTCTCCCACAGAGACCTTCCTGGCTGCTGCTCCGCCATGGGAGCAGGCTCTGCGTCTGGCGCACTGGTCTCTGTGCTGCTCCCCAGCTCTCCATGAGGTCTGTGGCTCCAGCTGCACTGTCAGTGCACAAGTCCTGACCAAGCAGCAGCATGGATCATGCTTTCCAGGCACGGGTGCCTGCACTGCCTCCTCCCAGCCCCAGAACAGCCAGCATCCCCACCCTGACCGCGCAGACCTCTCTTCGGGGCTTTGCAAGCGAGTGAAACACTGCAGTGGAAGTGCACGCAAAGCCCTGGCCCACCCCCTCTGTGGAAAGCTGGAGGCCAGCCCCAATTCACCCAGATACTGGCTCTGCACTGAGGGTGGGCCTGGCTCCTCGAGGAGCCTGGCACCCTGCACCAGCGCCCCCCCAGCTGCCCAGGGAAGCCCCACACCCAGGACCCGACCCTGGTCCACATGGGGAGCCCCTGGTTTGAGTCCATCTGTCCTTCCCACAGCAGGGGCCGGTTCCCAGGCATTTAACCCTGGGCTGCCTCTACTAATGACAATTTCCACGAAGTTAGGTAAAAAAAGAGCTTGCACTGCACCATGGAGAACGTCATGAAGATTATGTGGTGCCGTGTGGTTTCTGTGCCGTTCCCCTGCAAATTGTGCAGAGGTCAGACAGCGCTGAGAAAAGTGCCTGTGGGGTTCACACATGCACACGTGCACGTCCACACTCACAAACACTTGCGCACACAGACACGCAGATACAACGTATGCACTTGCTTTCCTTGTTGTCTCTTAATTTAAAAAGTCATTCAGAGTGAAAATATGTTTCCTCTTTGTGAATGGACAAATCTAACACAGATGGTGCATTAACTGGAAACATCTTTTGTTCCAGTATGTTCATATATTCGTTCTGTTCAAGGACAGAAAGCACCATTTATGATCATCTCTTCAATGTTCCTGATCTTTACAACTTGGTGATCTTCTGCTAAAAGCTGTAACAGATCATCACCTCTTCTCCTCTTCCCAATACTGCAAAAGCACAGGTTTAAAGGCTATCGGTGTCAGCAGTGAGGCATCTGTTACAACTCACTGATGTGGAGCAAGGTTGTCTTCCTTTTGCCTGTAATGACGTCTGTAGTACTTTTAGTTTCCTGTGACAGCCTTCTGTGGCTCCTTTGGGCTTGCTGCTCACAAGCTGAGGGCACTGAGGCAACTGGGTATGAAGCAAGGGCCAGAGAAACTTTCACAGATGTTCCTGCATGAATTTCCTTTTACATAAGAACTGATCTTTTGGAAGGAACCAGTGCACCCCAGCTGAAAGGCTTGAAGTGTTGGAGATTGCAAGTCCCAAGGTAAGCCAGCCTAATAACAAATTACTCTCAATAACTATTTAAGCCTAATTTCTTAGTCAATTTTTCTATTAGGCCGGCTTACCTAGACACTTATTGCAATAGGTCTCCTTCCCTACTGTTCCCTGTTAGATTCTCCACTTGGCTATGGGCATGCTTGCTCTTTATGATGTTGTGATTATTGCCATTACCTCCAGAAACACCTAATCTTTTCCAGAATCGACCTGATTTCTTGGTGTCAGTGAGCTTAACGTGCTACTGATTCCCACAAGTTAAGAACACACGCAGCAAATACAGTGTTATTCTTACAAGATGATGGGTTTTTTTAATGATTTCAGGGCTATCAGGTTTTATACCACAGATCATAGTTTCAAAAATGAGTTCCACATGTTCAGATGTCATTCACATGTCATTCACCAGGCTTGATCATGAATTAAGACATGTGTCCTGGATTGAACTTTACCCTTGACCAGCTAGGTCTCAAAACTAGCTACAAAAAAGAGGGAGCTGCTGAGTGGAACCTGACTGCAGGTGCTCCGAGCAACGGCCTCAAGAATGTGCAAATCATGAAAGCAGCACAGAAATAACCACAAATGTAAACAAGATGAAACACAAATGCAAACTGCGCATCAGTGCTCTTCCCCCAGTGCAGCAGGGAGAGGAAAGCTTATAATCACTGACACACTTCGTTTATTTAATCACAGGCATGGTTACAAGGGAAGGGCAGCAGGTGAAGCCTGGATACTGAGAGCTGAGGCTGGTCTGACAGTGGCGTGAGGAGACCCAGTCTCCTGGGGCTCAGTCCTGCTGGTGCTGAGCAATGGTCCTGGCCAGGGGGGCACTCAGCCCTGCCCCAAAAACAGACTCATTGAAGACAATGGTGCCCCAGCACTACTGTGTTTCACAGCACCCAGGCCACGATAAGCAGTGGGATGGGGCCACTTGTGGAAGCGTTGCAGGCCCTGGTCCAAAGCACCAGAAACCACAAGAAGGATCAGGACACATGGCTATCCCCATTTCAGTTTGATTTCTGAAAAAGGAAGCAAAGCAGCAGCTTTGAGTCATAATGAGATTAAAATTGTTCTTAGAAACATCCCAAAAGATACCTGAAGAAGAAATGGGAGTGACTCCCATCCCATCCCACAGTGCCACTGGGAGAGGGGTGAAGGTGATTACACTGAGTCAGGCACAGCCTTGTTTTTGGGTCGAGACCAGTCAGCTGGGGCAGGGACACCATGGGACCGAGAGCAGGTTTAGCTGAGGGATGGGGAGAGGGGAACTGACTCCAGTCTTGCAGCCACCATCCTCACCCTGCACGTGATGTCCCCATCCAGCAGAGGAGGGAACCGCACCCGGGGAGCATGGCCAGGGCCCCGCCACCCAGGGGTTTCTGTGCTGGAGGGTGAACCTGGGACTTGACATACGAGAAAAAGAGGCTCGAGGTAATTCTCAGGCTACCAGGCAGGTGGCTGCAGGAGGCAAAGGCCAGCGTGTCTGTGGGATGGGTTCTCTGCAGGGTGGGCCATTTCTATCTGAATGCATCCCAGTGTTAGAACCTGGGAGAAAACAGTCCTGCGGTGTAGCCCCTCTCGACAAGCCAGTTCCTTTACCCTGCAGACTGCAGCTAGCAAGGGCCAGGAGCCAAGAGCAAAGCTGATCATGAGGTGTCAGGAAATGTTTGCCATGACTTTATCCTTAAAATAACCCCTGTGGACATTTTGCTCAGCAAAGTAAGGTCCTACCCAACCTCTTGGTGCACAAAGCAACTCAGATCTCCAAGGAGGAATGACAGGTCACTCAATGAACTCCTACTAAAATGATAACTAAACTCCAGATGGCCAGCAGGGAACGGAGTGGGACCGTGACTGGCTGAGTCCGAGGCAGGGTCTTCGTCCTCTGCGACCACCGCTTTGATCACTCCGCCAGACTGAGAGTGTCTTGTGAGGGGTATGAAACACACAGGCAAGCAGGTTCCCCCGCCTATCTTAAGGAAAAAAATGGATCCCACAAAACAAATGAACGTCTCAGTGCCTTAATAGAAAAGTGATGTGTGTGGTGCTTGTGCAAGTGAGACGCAACTCAGAGCTCTGTTATGGAAATTTTGCTCCATGACAAATATGTTGTGAATGACTTGTCTTGAAAACACGCCAACATGTAGGTGCTGCTATCACAACATTCGATGACTTTAACTTACTGTGAACGTTCTTGTGATAAATCATGGAAAACCTTGCTTGTGCTATCTTTAGTCACTGCAATGTTTCACTCTCACAAGTCACTCACAGCTCTAAAAATACAGTTTATATCATTGGATTCCTGGAATTCTTTTAGTTCTTACATTCTGATTTAAGTGGCATTAAAGCTGGGCTGCACAGTTCAAGGCTGCAGGCTGATATTTCATTGTGGATTAGGTATCACCTGGGTTCAATACAATGTTTGCAATATTTATTTGATTTGGATCCAAAGGTAGTTTGGAAAATCTTCCTGTAGATACACCTCTTACCTGGCTATGTGGAGCAAGGGCTAGATTTTCTTTAGGACTAGATAGTAATTTAATAACCGTTCCAATATAGTTTTAAACTAAAACACATGCTCACGACAAGAACTGAGCGGAGATTACATGGGGTTTTCTCCCCAAAACCTGTAGGTGTCTTGCCTCTTCTGGCCTGTGCACTGTGATGATTTCTAGGTCAGACATCTCTCATGCTTTTTTTTTTTGTTTCACTTACATGACTTTCATAGTAGTTATTGATTCAGAAGCACCAAGAGCAAGAAAGTGTTGACCTCCCACCAGCCTTTCTGGATTTGATTACCAGCTCACCAATGGCTGATAGTTTGAGCAGAATTTAATGCTTTCTAATTTTCCTTGATAGGGACTATGAAGCACATTACTTTTTTTTATCCCAACTGGCAGCTCAACAAAGCCCAGCAATAAAAAGCTCCATTTGTGTAATAAACCATTGTACAATCTACTACTTATGAACACGGGCCCTGACAATGTGCAACCATTCTTCACATTACATTAAACGCAAACCAGATGGGCACTTGAAAATCCCCCCCTTTGTTGCAGGGGGCTAAAGGAGCTGGTGGTCAGAAGGTCTATTTCACTACACAAATAAACAGAAGAGTTTAACTACATTATTTTCCAAAATCAGCAATGGGAAACCTATGTGGAAGCTTTATGAGCAGTCAGCAAACGTGCTGCTGAACTGGAGTAGGTACAAGGGGAACTCTTCAGCTCTCCTAAACGGCCTCCGGCCATGTGCCTGCGGACTAGGTCCATCACCTGCAGTGGGAGCTCTGACACCCAAACCTGGAGACACGTATGTGGAGACAAATGGGTAAAATGAATCTCTTCTCTAAAGGGTGTCTTAGTCACAGCTGGTCATCTAAACTCCAGTAGTCACTGGAGAGAAATGGGACCCTCCAGGGGGGACTGAGCCCATCCTGAGCAGTTTCTGAGGCAGAGAAACCTCATCAGATCAGACAGGATGTCTCATACTTAGATAACTCTGTAAGTGAAATACATCTCACTCTCAGAGTCCTGGGGCAAGGAACAAGGGACAGTAGCCCTGAGCCAGGGACTTCGCTATCTCTGGACTGTACCAGAGGATGTTTAACTCCTCGCGCATTAAGCACACGTACTGAGAGAGTTTTTGAGGAGCTGTTTGATAGTAAGTAACTCTTGTGTGTCCTCTGACCCCTTTTCTTGTGATTGTAAGTGTTATAATGAAATTCTTTATGAAATCTACCTGACCAAATTGACACTGGGGGAGATGCGTGGCCAAAGTCATCCACAGAGCCTGCATCCTCACTGCCTTCCCTGCTGCCGGGATTGTGTGCAGAGAAATCAGTATCTTCATTCACATAAGGAACGAGCAGGGTATGGGCTGTCTTGATGCAATCCAGAGAAGACAAGCAAAATGTTGTACAGCTGTTTCCATGGCACATCTGCCCCAGATAAAGTACAGGTGTGCAGCATGATGGGATGTGGTGAGATGGGATGGAATGGGGTGGGATGGGATGGAAGCTGTTACTAGCCGAAGAAAAGTCCTAGGAGCATTGATGCTTCAGTGTGTTGGTATCAACATCTGAGAGGGTTTCAGATGGACCTGGGAGGGAAAAGCAGCTTATGGATCCTAAGGATGCTTAAGATGCTGTCAGGAACTCAGTTTATTACAAAGAGACATGGTATTGAGGAGACTGTGTTTGTTTTCCTTAGCCTAGCAATCAGATCCTGTGTGGAGGTAGCTGCTCTGTAGACCCCTCTCTGACCCCAGACTGGGGGTCACAGAGCATTGAGCCTGTGGACGACTGAGCCTGTGAAGGATGCACATACTAAGCACCTCTGGGTCAGAGTGCGATGACTTTTGGTACCTGAACAGTGGGGCTTTGGTTCACACTGTGCAGTGCAGACACTGTCCCTCACCGTCCCCAGGCCCACCATCCCAGCATCCTCGGGAGGTGGCTGCTGGTGACCCCAGTGCCCTGCAGGGGCCCATGTGCTCATTGCATCATGAATTATCTCAGTGCTTTTTGTACCTGCCTTCATGTGCAACCCAACCAGCTCTGGGAGGAATAGAGGTGTGGGAAGAACATCATGTGTCCTCACTCTGAGACGTGCCATGCCTTGACTTTGCAACTCAGCAATCTCACTACATGGACAGGTGAAACAGGCTGGCTAAAGCATTGATTGAGAGGGTGAAGTCAGCATGTTGAGCTCAAAGTACCTTTCTCTGGCAAGACAGACGTGCAAGAGCCCCTGGGTCCAGTACCCAGCCAAGGTGCATGCACAGTGGGTAGGGCGGGAGGTCTAGACAGATCTTATCGCTAAACCCAGTATCACTGGTGACTTTAGGAAGACCCACAGCCATGTTTGCCTTGGGGTGTTCCAAGACAACAGTGCACAGCTCTGCCCAGTTCAGACCTGTGTGGACCAGAACTTAGGAGAAGATGTCACTGAGCATATAAACCCCATGGGGTGTGGGATTAGGCACAGGGCACCCATCCCAGGGCAAGAAAAGGGCCAGGGGCTGGGGGTACAGCCGAGCAGGCAGATGTCAGGATTCCTCCTTGTTGTAGAGGTAACAGTCTCCATTTTCCTGAACCTATGCATCCAGCCCTGGGTTTTTGCAGGTCCTGCTGAATGGGCTTTCTGCTTGCTCAAAGGTGATTTATTTTTACAAATTTAAATGAAATCCCCTCAGCCATTTTTGAATAATACTAGAGTTAAAAAAACTGTTTTCCTATTTAAAAGTAGTCTAGCTAGACTGTTTTTATTAAATCAAAGTTAAGTCAAATAAAGACTGCAGTTTGAAAGTTCAGACTCGGGCAGGAGCTAGTCCTCTCTGAGGAGCTGTGCCACTGACAGATGGGTATCTGTCCAACACCCACAGATCACCAGCCTGCAGATGGAAAGAGCATGGGGTAGGGGCCAGGTCCTGCCTGGGTGAGGTGTGCACACCCTACTGCCTCAGGAGATGGGATGCAACAGGGCAGGAACAGGAGGGGGGTCATACATCTTGCACTTGCTTCTCCTTACATGCCCTGGCAGATCCCTAAAGAAAACAAATGGGAGTTTCATCCCTTTCACCCAACTCATTTCCCAACATCTCCTCCTTCAGTGGCATAATCTTGGATGGTGGGTCCCTGCTTCCTCCTGCTGCTCTCCCCCCTGTATTTGTGGGGTGAGGGATGAGGGTCGGAGTGGTGAATGCACCCATATGGCTGACCTTCATGGGGGTGGGATACGAGAAGACACTGACATCTTGCTTTTTCCCCCAGCAATCCCAACTACTGCCCCTCCACCCTGCGGTGGTGGGATGGGGTAGAAGGTCTCTGCTGTGACAGCCCAACACATGGCACTGAGTCGGCCAGGGAGGCTCTGCAGGGACAAATCTGCTTCAGGGCTCTGCAGTGTGCTGCAGGGCAAAAGGAGGTGACTGCTGTATGCTGCTGCAGAGGGCAGTTTGTGGGGCCATGGGGTGTCCCCCTCCCTCTTTGCTGGCTGCTCTACCAGCCCTGCGGTAGCTGTCACACCAGAGAACATGACATCAAAGGCAGGCCCGGGTGCCACATGACATGCGTGACACTTGGTGGGCCCGCCAGCTCCTGAGATTATGTGAGATGAAGGGAGCCGGCTGTTCCCAAACAGGGATGGCAGGAAAAGCTGAGCCCCTATGCTGTCTAAATGTGTGAAAGAAAGGGAAAAGCAGCAAAAGAAGGAGAGCAAAGGGCTGGAGGGATGCCCAGACTGTGGGGGGGCTTTTCTTGCCTAGGGACTCTGCAAACAGCCCAGAGTAACAAGGCTGCAGGGGTGGAGCCATGTCCTGGTGGGACATCAGTCTGAGAGCCCCGGTGGGGCTCGAGCCCCTGACACAGGGTAGCTGCCAGGCAGATGCTCGAGGAGCGGCTGGGCTTAGTGCAGTCGGTACCTGCATGGCTGCTGGTCATGCTGGGAGGCAGCTTTTGCCTATGGGCACCTGGAGGTGTTTCTTTCTTTGCCTTCTCATAGTAAAAACCATGTGGGAAAATGGATGCAAAGAATAAGGATGTGAGAGCTACAGAGAAAATGTGATTTTTTTTTTACATCACCAAACAGTCTGCCCCTTTACAAGTCCATGTCATCTTTCCCACTGTTATCATATTATCTTAGGTATATTTTGATATCTGGGACTGTAGAAAAGAAATGCCCTCACTGGTGTGACTTTGACTATGGGCAGACGCTGGGCCTGGTTCACTACAGTGTTACTCCAGTCTGACACCAGTACGTTGCCATGATGACATCATTTGGATTATTTCTGATTTATAGTGATTGAGAAAAATTGGGTCCTGTACAATAATGCAAACAATCAAAGACACAAAGCAAAAATAGTGCTTTCGAGCTGCACTTTCACATTACATGATATTTTGAGGACTTAGTGTTGAAAGCCTTAGAGTGCACAAAAGGAATTTTCTTCATTCCACATATCATACAGTTGCCTGAAAGAAGTGGCAATAACTCCTTAGCTTGAGCATGCTTTTTCAGGCTGAGTTGTGGGGGTTTCTGTCCATCAGCTTTCTACCAACAGATCTCCACTGAAACTCGAATCAATATCTGCCAACAAGACTAGTTTCTGGACCCATGACCAAGGAAACACAAATGACCCTTGCAGTGGCCTGGGCCAAATTCTGCTCTCCGTTACATTGCTCTGAAGCAATTTTGCTGAAGACAAGGTTGTCTGAAGCATCCAGTGCTCTGTGAGAGCAGAACAGGTCTATCAGTGCCTTTGCAAACAAAATACCCTCTCTGTTTCTTCTCCACAGATCAAGTTCAGATCACCCTAATTGCCCAACAAATCCCATTACTATGGTCAGAACACCAGTCTCTTCCTAAGATCTTGAAATGCCACATTTCAGCCAAAATTATACCAAACACTAGGATCGCAAAGAACACGGCAACTGCCTCAGTTCTGACAACAGCATTTAAAGCTGACCCAGAAATACTGAGTTGAGGATCCACTTCTATTACATTTTAAAATGTTGCCATCAGAAACACCCTCAAAAGCACCACACACAAAAATAATGAAGAGCCGCAAACCCAGCACGTGTGAGAGATGTTAAACCTGCACTTATCCAGTCTCACTTCCCCTCTCCTGACGCCACTGGGCGAGGAACTTACCGTTCTTCCGCTCCGCAAAGGGTGGTGGCTGGAGCTTGGTGCCATCTCTCACTTCACTGGCAGCCTTTTCTTTGGGTGCCTTTTCTTCTTCATTTCCACTTGGTGCATTTTTGTGGTCTGAGCAATCCTGTTTGATCACACCATTCATCACCGTGCCTGAAGGGACTGGTCCAGATTTTGGCTGCTCCACTTTGGATAATCAGGTAGAGAAACAGACACCAAGGTGACCTCTGGAAGAGACGAGAGGCAGGTAAGGATGAAGTCCCCAACCAACCCTTGGAACAGTAAACAAAGATGGGCATTTGTGCAACAGTCAGACCACAGACAATTAATTACTCCATCTGTTCTTCTGTGTTAGAAATATTGCAGGGGAAGACTTCAGGTTTCCCTCTTGCCTTCTCGATTCTCTTTACCTGGGTCTGCATCCGTGACTGTTTTTCTGGAAGAATTTCCACCCGTAAGCACAGAATATGTGCAGAAAGCCAGGGGTGTTATGAAGAAACACGGTCATGGGGTACCTACATGGGAGAGCCCCACAACTGTTAGAAATACAGATCTACAAACGAGAACAATCTTCCTTTTACAAGGCTCTGGTTTGCTGAGCAAACTGGGTGGCAGAAGTAATTCCACATGACACAAAATAGGCTGCTAATTGCATGATACAGATAGCAAACGATGAACAGCAAATGCCAGCTAGCTTTTACACTACGAAGAGTACCCAAAAACTATCCTTTGATATCAAAGTTAGCACACATGGTAGAGTTAAACCCTTTATGAAGAACTGGACCAGGTTAGGTGAAATTTTTTTAGAGGTTTTGAAGGATGAGAGGAGTGGTTTGTTTGTTTACTACATTGTTCTACTCTGAGGTTTATGTGAGGTTTATGGTCAAAATATCTCAGGATAATTCCCAGGATATTTTACAAGTTCAAGTTGTGCTTCTACAAAACCTCTGGTCAAGGAGGTACTTCCTCTGATGACACCTGTATCTCACCAGAAGCAGGGAGGGGAAGGACTCAGCTCACGCCAAATGTATTTGTGGGATGCAGCACATGACCCAGGAGGAGCTGCTGGTACTAAGCACAGCAGAAGAAATCTGCAAGGACCGTTTCAGCAAAGCGTTGTCCAAGAAAAATCTCCAGATGCTAAGTGAAAGTGAATGCCTGTAAGAATCATCACCAGCTCCTAATGAGTCCCATCAGGAAAGAGCTAAGGAGAGCTAAAAAAGGTCATTTGTGGAGAACAAGAATAGAAAAGTGCAAGATGGATTCAGTGATAAAATCTGATTTAATACAAAAAAGTTACCAATTTACTGTATAAGGAAGTAAGAATAGTGCATTGTATATGATACCATCTCCTCCATGCTACATGTGCCAAGGCTGCCTCACACCCTATTCCTACCCTGCACCAGCAGGATTTCGCCATCTGCTTTCTCATCCCCATCCATCTCACTGGCTGCCCCCACCTGCCCTAATTGTCCTCCCATGTCCGCATCCCACTGGAAGCAGGTCAGATACTGCACCTATCTGTCTTGCTTTACACTCTGTTTCATTGCTGGGAGAGACTGCATGTAGGGTGCCCATGGGGTGGGCACACTGGCCAGAGAGGAGGTCCCGAGGATACCTGTGTCACTTTGCAGGTGGAACATAAAATTGTCCCCATGTGCATCACCAGGGACAGTCGCTGTCCATACCCAACCCTGCTGCCTGGGCTCTGAAACAAAATGCAGAACCACGCTTGATCCAAACTTAGTCCTTACCTGAGCAAAGCCCCACACCAGACCTCCCCTTCCACTGCACATGTCCCGCCTCTGCCTTCTCCACTTGCCTTTGCAGCCCTTTCCCCATCTCATCTATTCCAACAAAGTCTGACATGCTGCCACTACACATGGAAACAGCCCTGCAGGCATCCAGACAGGCCACATCTTTGAACTGACAGTCTCAGTTTCCACCTCTGATGGAGCATTTTTAGCTCCCTTGAGTGGCTCATTGTCTTATTTCTAGTGGCGCAACTACTGTGCAACTCACCATCACCACTGCGATGGGAACTGACCTGCTGCACAACCACCCACTGGTGGCTGTTGGGCTGCAGACCCCCTTTGGCACAAGCAGCATTATCCCCTAAGCTCTCTATTTAATTCATGACTAACGTGGAACATGCAATAAGTGTTTACATTACTATTTTACAATGTACATTTTTTTAACTTTTAGAAGTTGCTGATATGATGCATCTTTCCAGTGGAAACAGTGGGTGATGACAGGACAATCCAGCAAACTGCATCTGCTTACAAAAATGAGACTTTGTTCAACTGAACACTAAATCTTTGATAAATTAGTCAGGGCTTTGGTGACGTACATGTTGAACCAATATGACAGTTTTATATGGATTATGATTATTAATGTTTTTGAAAAATAGAGAGCGTGAGCCAGACATCCAGTGCCGAAGCTGCAAGACCACCAGCAGAGGCAAGAGACTTTCAGGAAGGCTTCTTACAGGCACTGTGTACAATCTTTTTGCACTCAGAGCATATGCAATGTTTTAATTTGCAGTGAGTGTACTGGGGTCCTTACTGTCTGAGCCAGGAGGTCACGCTGCGACCCTGGAGACGCGTGCTTTCACAACACACTCAAGTACCACTGGCTCAATGGTGTTTTTTTCTGAAGTCAAATTTGGCCTCAAAACATTCCACATTGTTCACTCACTTCAGCCTGAACTGATTGTATTTACAAAGCTTAAGCGCACTTTTGAGCCTCAGAGCACATCTCCCATCAACCACTGCTGCCAACACATAAATCGCAAGGCTATACACGGTACAGGCCATGTTCCATCTCTCTCTGCTTATAAGTATTAAATGAATAAAGCTGGACTACCATGGTAGCCTTTGGGTACTTCCTTGTAAGACACTGGAGATCCTCTGGAGCAGACACTTGGTTTACAAGCCTCCCTGCTTTCTGCTCAGAGAGCAATGTAGCATGGATGAGAATTGAATTTGCTTCTCCTTAGACATGCTTGCCCACCCATAAAGGCCCAGATGGGGCTTGGCTGTATCTCTTTCCCAAGGACTTTGGCTCACACATAGATCCAGGGTCTCCTGAGATCAGCTCCTGTCAATCTGGTCAGGGAAGGGGTGCTGCAGCCACAATCTGTACAGACTGACCTTCTCCTGTGGTAAATCACTGCAGATCCACAATGGCCGGACACTTCACCTCATGCATGACTTCTCAGGAAAAGGCATGAGTTTCCTGGCTGATACAATACCTGCATCTCATTGCTGCTTCCGAGTGCTCTTCAGGCTAAAGATAAGAGCACAGGAACCCAACTCTTCACCTCTGGTGAAGAGAAGCGGGAGAAAGGACAAGGGACATGAAGCTCTCTGGTCCTTGGAGCCTGGAGCTGAGTGCTGAGCCTGTCACTGGGGGAGCCTGAGCCCTGCATCCCTGGGACACAGGCCAGGCTGGATGGACTCTTCTCCTGACTGGCTGGCCAGTCCTGGCTGGCCAGGAGCGGTGCCTGAGGACCTTTGGGTATGACCAGGTCATGCCACTCATGGCACCATCTCACATACTCCCTTCCTTGACTTTGAGTCACAGCAGCATAGGATGCTCATGCCTTCCTCAGTAACTGTCACCCTTTGTGCCCCTAATGCCTGCTGCCAGTGACTTTAGGGCTTGGGGCCATGACATGAGCAGTTTGCGTTGACCTTGCCCTGCGGATTGACCCCTCTGGGCAAATGGCCTTGGGTGCTGCCTTCCTCCCCCTCCTGCCGTGCCAGGAGCAGCACACCCAGACAGGCTGCCCCTCTCTCCTTACCCTGTTCCCCCATCTCCTGGGCAGCCAGTGCAGTGCCCACAGACACTGCACATGCTTTTGAGTCTGTCCTGCTGGGGGAGATGTAGACTGAGGGTTGTGTCAGCCTGCAGCCCCAAGGGGTTCTGTGCACTGCCCAGACACTCAGAGATCTGCAGTCCTGCTTTCCAGGCGTGAGCAGGTTTGGGAACCAGAAACCAAGGCAAGTGCAGCACAGACACATCACTGGAGAGTGGCATGACTGGGAGCATGTCTGCAGGTTCCCCGACCTCCCTTTGGGCTTCATCATGCCTTGCCAAGCAGCCGGTGTAACTCACCGAGGAGATGGGCCCTGTGTGGGGGCAGCTCGGCGAGGCCAGCTCTGCCTTAAAGCTGGCTGTCAGGGGGAAGACACTGTCCTGTTCCCACCATCCTTCACAGCAAGGGTCTCTGTGCCTGCTGTTTCCTCCAGCCCCCCCTTCCCTCTCTGCTGAGTCTTGGCTGTGTCCCCCTGCCACCTGGCAGCCCCAGCCCACCACCAGCAACCTGCGGGCAGGGTCACAGCCGAAAACTGCTGAGCACCAGGGAAAAACCCAGAGTCATCACTGCCCTCATCCAGCCTGGGTGCCTGGTACCTCTCAGGCTTTGCAGAAGTGCCACTGTGAAATCACCCAGCACTGACCGTAGAAACAGCTCAAGCATACCACCTACCCACTCGGGGCTGTCACCTGGGGCTCTTCAGGCTGCTGAGTTTGCCACAGCTGCGAGGAATCTGTTTTCCCACATGGCAAAACTTTCTGTGACTTTTATAGTTTTATCCCAAATTGGGGTAGGAAGATATTGCAAAATAAACAAGAGGAAGCAGGTCATTCATAATTTTTCATTGGATAATTCAAAAATTTATTTTAACATTTTTAGCATCTTCTTAAGGAAAATGAACTAAACCATTAAAATTTAAAATTATTATAAGAAATAGGGAAAAACTTTATTTCCCTGAGAAACAGTTTTGGCTTCAGCAGCTTATCTTCTAATAAAATTATTCGGTTGGAAATTTCCTAAACTGAAAAATTCACAGTCCAGGTCTCAGCAATCCCTTTCCACATCTCAGGTCTCCACATGTCAAGCAAATGCCGGGATCAAGCTTCTTTCTAGCTTTCCAGGAGTGAGCTTCATGCCAAAGTGCACAACAGAAATAGGATCTGCCAGTCATAGGAGCAAAGCAAGACCCTTCTTGTGCCCTGCTGTAGGATCTAACATAGGGACAGACAGTTCTTCCCCTGCTCATTGCCACTGCAGTCCTGAAAATATGCCTTAGGAACCCAAAAAGAAAGGAAAAAAGCAGATGGATAGTGTCTCACATTAAGCATGCAGGGCTCCAGGTGTGATCCTAGTGTCTGAGCAGAGGCCTCCAGCACCATCGGAGACACCCTTGCTTGGCTGGTAGATAGGATGCAGAGCCTATGGCAGCTGGACCCAAGGCATCTCTACAGGCTTGAAACACCCATGTTTAGGCCCCTGGCTCCTGCCTGTAGCCTGTATAGGATTAGGCACAGCACCCCAAAATGAGCTTTGCTTCTAACCTTTAGAAATGACTTGATGAATGACTCTTCCACAAGGCTGGTTGCTGCTTGGGTTACCATGATGCAACTTTGGTCGCCTGCAGTTATTCCCTGCCCAGCATAGACCCATACATCTAATCTTCTCCTTCCACCTTCTCACCATTTCCCCTGTGCCTTTCTCCCTGCAGACACTGAGATGGGAACAAGCATAGCTTACACTTCCTCAGGTACTGGATTAATCTAAATCCTCTCCTGCTTTCCCGTTTGCTTTATCGGAGGTTGAAGTGGAAGTAAATGCATTTAGCTGATATGCATGTGCAGCACCTCAGAAGCAATCAGGAACCAACATAAAGCTTTAAATACCCAGAGAAAAACCAGGAGAGAGATGTTCAGAGGTGCAGTTCAGCCTTATCAAATTCTTCACATGTTTGTTGTGGTGTGTTTGTATTCCTGGGCTTCTGCTTGCAGGAATGTTACTGATAAAACCATCTCACTAAACATGGCCTTTGTATGTTTTAGCTGATGTTTACAGTGCTCAGACAGTAAGAGTAGCTCTGGATTTCCACAGGCAAATGTCCCATGGACATTTGCAGTGTCCTGTTGCAGACACTGATCAAACCCTGCTATGTAAAAGCTCCATCAGGAATCTTGCCTTGTCCTCCTTAGAGCCATGTCATGTTTGGCAAGGCAGAAGACAACTGTGACCACTCACCCCTGCACCCAGAAAAACAAGAGACCTTTGCTCCTCTGAGACCATCCTGGGGCTGCCATGGAATGCACCACTGCTATTATCTCATTGTTTGCCTTGCAGATGATCTCCCCATCGGATGATTCCCCTCACTGAACTCCTTCATGCCTCCTCCGGGATGCAGAAAGCCCCATCCTGTGACAGTGCTGAGGCCAGCGGCATGGTGTGGAGCCTACAGGCTGTTTCCCACAGATCTTCACATTCCTTCCATGCCCTGGAGAAGTGACCTGCTCACCACTTCAACCTCCATGCAAGGAGCTGCAGTTCAGGAGGAGCGCCTGGAAAGGCAGCCAGGGGACTTCCCCAGTGAACAGAAAACAAATGAAGGAAACCTGCCCCAAGCCTGGATATCCCCTTCACTGACAAGTTATCCCATGCAGCTTCTTGTGCAGCCCCTCTGTGGGGCCAGTGCCATGACCCAGTGCACAGAGCTGTGCAATCATGACACCATGAAACCTTCACTCAAGGCAAACTCGCCTAGTATTTGGTCACCATGCTCAGCAAGGTTTGCCAGCTGTTCGCACTCCCAGGGGTTTTAGGATAGTATCTCCTTCCCAGCCTCCAGATTCCCAGTGTTGATATCTGTTCCAAGCTGCCCAAAGGCCATGTGGCCTGAGATGGCAGCACAGAGCCCAGTGATGGAAAGTGGCAGCCGTCTTCATCCAGGACAGCTCCTGGCCTTCAGCCTGGGGAGAATGATGAAAGACAGGGGCTGTTCTCAGGAGACCATCTCAGCTCTGGCCTCAGCCCTGTCCCCTCGAGCTATTTTGAAAAGGAGTGATTTCTCCTTCATTTCTCATAAAATGAAGCTTTAAGTAATGAAAGCCAGTAGAGGAAGCAGTGATCTGGAAAGAGGTTATTACCCCAAATCCTCCCCAGTTCCACCTCTCTGCCAGTCCTCTAAATAGGCTGAGAATATCTGGGAGAAAACCAGACTGACAAATTGTATGCTTCTGAAATAATTGATCTTAAAGGTAATGTGGGCTCACAGGGCTCAGGTTCACTGAGGCAAATCCCTGGAGAGCAAATTCCCTACTTGTGCATCCACATCCCTGGCACATCTGCTGGCACCCAAGAGCCCTTCCCAGGACAAGGACTCCCTCGTGTTGCCCTGTGACCACAGGCAGGCTGATGTGACCTCTGTAATGTAATTTATTATACTGTAGTATCACCTAGAAGTTAATTTATTAGTCTGGAGAGGACATACCATGTACGGCATTGCAGGTGTTGTCATGATGTGGGAGCAAGGGAGGAGAAATACAGAAAATGTCAGAACTGAGAAGAACCTTAAAAATGAGGCTGAATGACTATGGTTTGATACAGTGGCATATGGTGACCGTCACAAGAAAGTGAGGCTTCCAGGGCAAGGGACGGACACAGGGACGTAGCTGGAGCCTAACATTTTGGCAGGAGGCATCTCCTGGGAGCACAATTACCTGATGGGCTTTGACTATCAGCAGGACATTGCAAAGAGCTGTCAACCCTCTTTATTCTCCTGCTTGCAGTGCTGCAGAACTGACACCACTGCTATCTCCTTCCCTTGCTAGCAAAGTGCCCATGAGCATGGGATGTGTGGGCATGTTTGGCAGAGTCTGCAGCATAGATGGGATCTGGGGCGAGCCCATGGGGACAGTTCTGAGTGATGAACTGTATGGAAAAGGCAATGACAAAGTACTCCAGTTCCATGTCTGCCCACTGCTTCTGCAAGGCCCTATGATTTTTAGAGAAATATTGGGTATTTTAGAGAAATACCTTCCAAAAATTAACAGCTTGAAACCTTTGCTAAACAACGAGCTTTCTTGGGGAACTGGCAGGAGGCCTGTGCTATACAAAATCCCTTAGCTGCCATTTGTGCAAAACCCAAAACTTTGCCCACTGCCAGCTGTCTGATTGGACCCAGAGCACCAAAAGTCTCCAGTAAACATCCAGAGCCTTAAGAACAGCTTATCTTGGAGCTCTCGCTGTGGTTGGCATCCATCTGACCAAATGTTGTGGTGAAAGTGCATGCACTAGGGTCAGGCATTCTCAGCTCCCTTTGTGGGCTGAAGAGCAAATTGAGATGATCCTCTGCCCCAGTGAGGCCACATCTGGAGTGCTGCATCCAGTTCTGGGACCCCCCAGTTCAAGAAGGACAGGGAACTGCTGGAGAGAGTCCAGCGGAGAGCTACAGGGATGATAAGCGGACCGGAGCATCTTCCTTGTGAGGAAAGGCTGAGAGACCTGGGCTTCTTCAGCCTGGAGAAGAGAAGCCTGAGGGGAGATCTCATCAGTGCTTATAAATATCTGAAGGGTGGGGGTCAGGGGGATGGGGCCAGACTCTTTCCAGCGGTGCCCAATGCCAGGCCAAGGGGCCACGGGCACAAGCTGGAACACGGGAAGTTCCACCTGAACATGAGGACAAACCCCTTCCCTGTGCGGGTGCCAGAGCAGGGGCACAGGCTGCCCAGAGAGGCTGTGGGGTCCCTTCCCTGGAGACATTCACCCCCCGCCTGGACGTGGTCCTGTGCCCCCTGCTCTGGGTGTGCCTGCTCAAGCAGGGGTTTGGATGGGATGAGCTCCAGAGGGCCCTTCCATCCCCTGCCAGTCTGGGATTCTGGGATTCTGTGATCTGCTCCCTAAAGCACCCATTTCTTGCCACTGGCTGTAAAAACACCCTGTGTGATGCACTCAAATGGAGCGGTCTAGCATTAGCTGAGACAGTAGCCACACTCCACCACTTCCAGTGATTATTCCAGGGTGTTCAACCCACAGCTCCAGCTTTGCTTGTACTGTCTTCATTCACAGCAACTTGAGCAAGAAGTTATTTCTTTGCTCCAGATGGTATTTATCAATTGGGTATTTGGTCATTCTACAGTCAGCAAGAAAGCAAGCGAGACCTGCCTGTATCGCATACCGCAACAGAGGGAGTGCATCATTGTCACTGGCGTGGTCAGGATTGAAGGTCTGAGCACTTGTACGTCATGCTGCCCAAAAGAGCTGGGAATGTTGGAAAATCTGTGTGAACGGGTACTTGCTCCGTGACTGATCATCACCATACTCAGACATTGCATCGAGGCAATGCTCCCTATGTTGGCCGTTGGAAGAGAGAGGCTCTTCAGAAACGCTGCCGATGCAGATAAGTTAGATGCTGAGACAGGGTGGAGAGGATACCTCTTTCACACACATTGTCCTCAAGTTCTGATGCTTTCTCTTATGGCACCACTGCTCCTCTGCACAGGCTCTGTGTTGGCACAGAGGCAGCCCCAGCTGCTGGCACCGGCCAGGGAAACACGTCCCTGCAGCCAGCGTGCTGCTAACAGGACCCTTTCACAAGAGGGGTGCGAGTGATGGATGGCAGTGTAAGGGATGGATGGTGATGATAATGCCTTGACTTTGTGCTGTGCTCCAGACACACAGAGCAAATGCTCCAGAGGGAAAAGATGAAAAACAGTCATCCCCATAGGGTGAAAGAATGAAAGTTTGAGAAAAGAAGCGCAGCCTGCCTGGGCAGTGAGATTACAGGAGCCACAGGAGTAAAATTTCAGTTTTGGATGTCAAAGACAGAGGACATGTCTTCATATTGACGTGAGAGAGCCTGAGCACTCCAGCTGTCTCAACTCCTATTCTTGTACAGATCTTATTCAGGTCTGGCCATGACAACAACATTGAGGGTATGGATGACAGACCCCGGGCTGGTACCTTGGCCTTCCTGAAGACTTTGCGATGCCCAGTGCCACAGGACACAACCCCTGTGGAGACTCCAGGACTTCTCCCTAGTGCCCTGTGCTGATCCTGGACTCCTGTGAGCAAGCCCCTTGCCAATAATGCCAGCCTGCTCTCCCATTCACAACCTCTTTCCACACAGAGAAAGAGATGCAAACATGCAGAAGGCCAAAGCTACAACCCTGCTCCCTACAGTCCCCAGAAATGCAGTACCGTGGGTGGAGAAGTCGGGTTGGGAGCTGAAGCACAGCACAAACCCCTGTTTATCCACAGCCTCTGCCCTGACCATGGGCTAGCCCAGGGCAGAGCACAGGGGCTACAAGCCCTCAATACGTGGGCTGCTGTTCTACTGCCCTCTGCTACAAGCCCTTTGAGTTTTGTCAGCGGTGGTTGTGGTTTCTGCATTTGGCTTGAGATTAGAAGTACTTAAGCATTGCACTTCACGTGCTATCTGGCATTTGCCACCAGCTCTGGGGCTATTTCCTGGTAAAAAAGTCCATTAAAATTACTTCTGTAACTTTACCAGACAACACATGCAAATAATTCTGTGTTAGATAAAACACCTCCTTATGACTCTGGGCCATGCTTGTAGTTTTTAAATTAATCTTAAACTTAAAAATCTTAAAATAAATGATATTGCCCTAAGTATGCTGAAAAGGCTCAAAAAAAAGTCTATCAACCTCAAATTTTTTATTGTTACTTGTTCTGTTTACAAAATAGGTTTTAGGCCAGTCTCATGAATTGTCCAGGTCTGACTCATGAGTCCTGGGTGCTGGGATCACACTGGTTACTGCTGAATGCATGGCCCTGCACACCTAGGGCAGCCCCATTCCCAGCAGCCTTGGTGGACTAAGGACACGGGCATGATGAGGCTTTTAAAAGAACAGCACTTATTTCTAAACTATTATTTGATTTGATTTTGGTTCATTTATAAATGTTTAGCAATTGACTGTTTCTGTTAGTGGCAATGCAACCTGGGCTGTTTACAAAGGACAAGCCATGCTCCTAATTTGAAGGAAACAGCATTGTATTCAGAATTTAGTTTATATCTAGCCCCAACCAAAACTCGTATTTTTCAGCTTTTCCAGTGAAATGCAGACCCTTGGTCTCTGGGAGTGTCCCCTGGTACTTAACACCACCACCATCACTGTTGCCATTAACACTGCTCCTACTGCCAAGTCATGGCTCTGATGGCTCCAAAATGAGCAGGTTTCTCACTTCAATGAAATGTGCAAGGTTCCGGAGGCCAGGCCCCACAGCAGGCTCACCCATCCTACTCTGAGATTCCTGAGCTCATGGGCACAAGTATCCAAAAAAATCCAGGCTTAATTTTCTCATAGCCTTGGCTCGGGTTCAGGAAAAAAACTTATTGACATGGGGAGATGTCCTGTACTGAGCAACCTGGAGTCTTCCACCAGGAAGATGGTCATGTCTGTCATGGGCTGGTTTGCTTATGAGGAGCCCTGCAGCACCAACCTGAGACACTAGTTGAGGTCCCTCAACCCACATAGTCCCATAGCTCAGGAGTATGCTGAGTGCTGAGGGCGGCACTCAGCTGACCTGAGACAGGGCAGCTCCTGTCTCAGACCTAGCTCTGCCCACATGGCATTACACAGGGTGCATATACTTTGCACTGGGTTTGTGCAATGCATCTGTGTCCTACAGCTGTTCCCTCCAGAGTGCATCTGCTAAAGGTCAGTGAAGCCCCGCTCCCAAGCCAAGTTCTCACTGTGTGTAGCACTGTGTCCACCAGGCAGGCCTGGCTGTGATCAGCCACCTCCAAAAGGGTCTCCTGGTGACACTTGCAACCCTACCAGCAGCTGCCTCCCACATTTCTGCAAGCAAGCATTGGCTTCCCTTGTGCATTTGAATGTCTTTGGTTATTGCTGCATCGTTTAACTGTGTCCTAATTTTGCCGCATTTGTGCTTATGTCTGATCTTTGTCTCTCTTATTTTGTTACATTTTAGAAATGTAATAAACAAAATCTTCCTAAAAGAAAGACAGCATGGCAGAGATTTGAAATGGAAAATGAGTGCAAACTGGACCCATGCCTCTTTATTAGATGCCAGAAGGAGAGGAAGAAACAAAACCCACAATGACAAACACTATTAATAAAGTGATGAAGGAGGTTCTCAAACAGGAGTGCAGCTGGAGGCAGAACCAGCTCACTGGCCTTGGACAGTCCGTCTGCCCGGCATGGGGGCCTCGCCAGCTTGAGTTGGCACAGGGAGCGTTCAGTGGGTGGGAAAGGCCACAGACTGACCCAGCAGGGCTTTGGGAAAGGTCCTAGACTGCTGGCAGAGGACTCGTGCCCACAGGGTGCGTTCCCGCTGTAGAGAGGACTAACCTGAGCCAGGCTACAGAGCAGAACTATGTGCCGAGGGGGTCAGGCACTGTGTGTTGCCTTTCTAGCCCCATGGCCATAGGTCTGAACACTGAATAAGAGCATGTCTGATGACAGCGGTCACGTCCAGCTTTTCATTTCAGCTTGGCAAACTTAAGCCTCTATGCCTTCAGCTACCCCAGAAACCAAGCCAGGAAAGGCAGGGCAGATGATGATATCTGTGACCCTGGCATCCCCTTGCTCCAAGTCTAGCAAAACTATGGGGCATGTTAGTCCAGATGCTTGTCTCTCTTGCCTTCAACTGTTGGCACAGGCAGGAGCTGGAGCAGCCAAGTTTCTGCTGCATAGAGGGCAGCCATGCCTTGGTCTCTCCCACCTAAGTGTCTGGGCTTTGGTGTGCATCCTCTGCACGCCACTGGCACTGAAGAAATTAACAGAGCTTCCCAGTAAGAGCTTTTAATAATAAGCCCCCATAGGGAATCCTGTACATAGCCTGTCTTCTTGTGTTCATTGATGATATCAAAATACACTTTAATATGGAGATGAGTCAATAGAAAATGCCTACAACTGCATGGCAGTTCCAAAGGGAACAAAAAGGAATGCAAAGGAGGTCCTCTGCACAGGGATAAAACACTGTTTGACATTTAGACCTGCTCCACAGCACTTCTCTCCAGAGCCATCACTTTCTCCACCACACCCATGAGAAGTCTCAGAAACGGCATATCTGGCCCTGTGCCAGCACACAGACATCCTTGGTGCTCATCGGTAGGTCAGCATCCCTGACTTTGGGCAGCCACAATGCTCGGCAGTGCAGGGAGCAGGATTCTGACTGCAGAGCACAGACTGCACAGTGGACTGGTGGCCAGTGCCTCTAGGACTGTGCTGCGAGAGGATTCCCTCTGCAGTGTGTTGTGCTCCCCAGCCACCACTGTGGATTGGTGCTGAACCCTGCAGAGGTCTCCAGGGCAGTCAGATTTTCTGAAAAATGCATTGCTGCAACCGTCCGATCAGAGGCACTGCAACTGGAAACCAAGAGTGGGCCATAGGTAGGGCAGCCTCAAGCTAGAAGTATCTGTAGGGCTTGGGTGAAAGGCTTTGCTTCAACTCTTCCCTCTTTAGGTTTTAAGCACCCTTCACCTCCTTGCTCCCAGACATAGTATAGCCAAGCCTGGGATGTTCTTCAGGCTCCTGCTGGACTTTCTCAGTGCTGTGTGGACCAAACGACCAGGCCATGTAGTCATAACCAGCCCAGGATTAGCAAGGAGGGAGCCCCTTCTCAGTCCCTCTCTAGCTTGGTAAATAGTTTTTACAAATTGGAGCCATCCTGAGACAAAAGACAAATCCCATGTTTTTCCAGCTTGTTGCAGGAGACACAGGTCCCCAGGTGGAGTGAAGGATGATTGTGTGGTGGTCCTAAGCTTGAGAGCACTCTGAGGTGAGTCACTCACTCACTGTCCCATGGCAACTGTGCCCATTAGAGTGAGAAACTGAATCATTCATGGGCTGAAGAAAGGACACAGACCAAGTCCTGCAGGAGGCCCCAGGAGAGAGATCACAGTATATCCGTGATTCACACTCATTTCTCTACAGAGGAATGCAGGACTAGGGGATAAGCATCAGTCTTTGGGTCTGACCCCCTATGATGATCTCAGTGACCAAAGTAGCTAAACTTCTACCTGCTTTCCCTGCACCCACAGGACTTCTAAAAGTTAAACTCCTAAGCGAAACCAGGTAAACATACACTTCATCCCAGAAAGGAAGGAAAACCATGCAGAGAGACCTGGCTGTCCAGTAAAGGGCAAAATTCTGTGTGGGTCCAAGTCCAATGTACATACCACTGCGAGCAAGATCCCTCACCCAGGCACACAGGAGTGCTTTGACACTAGAGAAAAAAAATGCATTGGATCCAGATCCTACCTTTAGCCAAAACAGAATACTATGAAAGAAAGTAAGATCCTTTCTCCATCCCTGCATCCCAAGGCTACAGCAGGGGGAAAGCAGACTTGTGGTTCCTTCAGAGAACTAACTCTGTAGCACAGGGATGATAAAACATACTGCAATAAAGAGAATCAATAACTGAAGAACCCCTCTCTTCCAAGCATTTTCCAGAGATACTAGCAAATGAAAATTTAAGGCCCATTATCCCATGATTTAATTTTTCACTCTAGGATCATTCCTGTCATGTCATAAAATCCCTTCTATTAACTTATCAAGCTCCATCTAGAAACAACATAGGCTCCTTGCCCCTACTTTCTGGTTTGGAAGGCTGTTCAAGAACATTATTCTTCTACTGGCTAGAAATTTTAATCTATTCTCCAGTCTAAATTTATCTGCAAAATCACCCAGACTCAAAGCACCAGTTCTGTGACCAAAAAGGGCCATGTTTTGGTAAGTACAGGTGGGGCTATTGCAAGAAGCAAGGCTTGGCATTAACTGGAACTCCGGGTCCAGCTGCTACTCTCAACACCGGACCCTCTTATTTCAATGACCATGACCCACAAACCCCTGAAACACCTGTGAAATCAGTTCCCTGTCCATGTGGGAAAGGATCAGGAGACACAGTAAAGGAATTACAGAACTCTTTAGTCGTGGATAACATTGGTGCAGGGGAAAAAAAAAAGAAGTTATTATCCCACAGCTGTACAGGACAGATGCCCAGTGTTTCCATGCAGAATCCAGAGTCCTGTTGGAATATCCTTTCTGGAGGAGCTGAGCCTGGCTTGGAAAGGACACATGCATAGCTACAAGACTAGATGCAGTGAAATGTCTCCATTGATGGTTTTATCTGCATCCTGGCAGTAAGATCCTTTGGAAAGTGGTGTCTAGGGGTGAAAGAGGAAAGTTCCCCAGACTTGTGAAATACCCCAGAAAGATCACCAACTATGGCTCCCTCTGAGGCAATGGCATTATATGAATGGACCCCTATTCCTAAGCCACAGATCATATCAACAGATTTAAGCCCTCCCTAACCAGAAACAAATGGGCCTTCAGCTCAGAAACCACCAGTAGGTGCAGCTGGGTTCAGCAAGATAAAGGCATACCAGAATGGGTGGCTCAAAGCTCAAACCCTGGCATCACCACTGGATGTGCTGCTGGAATAGTAATGAAGAGTTAGAAGGTATATGGCACAGGGGAGACACACCTAAAAGGCTTTCACGGTGTCTCATGCCTCAGGTCTGCTAGACTTATTTGAAGGCACCTGGATAAAGGTGACTTGATTGATCTTGGGTTTTTGGAACATTTCAGACTTTGCTCACCAAAAGCTGTTCAAGAAACAGCTGTTACAGAACATGAACGTTTAGAAATAATGAATAAAGGATAGGTTTGTTTTAATGAAGGTAAAAGGCAGGAAATGGTGCTAAAGGTTGTGCTGGTCAACATAATGATCTAGATAAAGAGACAGAGAAATTTTCCTTATAATACCCAAGTACTCAGAGCCCTAAAAATGAAACCTGGTGTTGGAGAGCTACAGAAGCATGTCCTGATACTGAGTGATAACAAGGCAAATGCAAAATAATGTCTGTGGGGAAAAACAATCCACAGAGAAGAGCAACAAGAGTGATCAAAAGAGAGGTGAAATGGGCTGGGACTCTTAGCTTGGCAGCAGAAGACTGAGGCAGGAGACCTCAGCCTGGAGAACTGCCCAGTCAGGAGTGGCCCAAACAGCATCGATAAGGAAAGGTTGTTCACTGCAGAAACTGGGGAGAATCAATCGAGTGCTTAAGCATGAGGTTTAAAAAAGACAAAGGAAGGGATTTTCTCACCCTCTTTATAGTTAATCTGTGGAAATCTGCTGCAGGATCCTGTATATGTGAAAGGCTTGGATGGGTTCAAAAGGCACTCAGATACATTCATGAAAGAGAAATCCGTCATGGGATATTAAACACAGAGCTGCTAGGTCTGTTTCAAGGAGTCTTTGAGTCACAGATTGTTAGAAGACAAATGCACAGGGAGAAGGGTTCATGAGCATGCAGTGCTCTCCTCTGGCCATGCCCCCCATGGCTGGACACCAGACACTCAACTTCACCAACCTGTCTTCTGACCCCCAATAAAACGATTCTTATACTCTCTGTCTTCCACAGATGAACATGCTGCAGTGACTGCCCATCAAATCTGGTTTGTGGCACGGTAGAGTGCAGGGCAGGGAGGAGAAACATGTTTGGCTCAGGAAAGGATGGAAATTTGTGGCAAGGGCTCTCAGGGCGTGCCTAAGGCTCAATGCGCCTTGGCACAGTGAATGCTCCGAGGCTGCAATGAGCTCTATGGCCCCACCACATCCCCCTGCTGCCAAAGGACATTCCTCAGAGCTACTTGCTAAATAATGGAATCTAAATTTCCGCCTTCTTGTGGCAAAGTTAAAAAAAACATTAAAATTAACCAAATTATACCCTGGTCTAAACAAAGCAGGGCTGGGTCTGCCAACTTCACAATTATCCCAAATGGATCTTAATATGACACAGATAAATACTTTCCAATTACCCAATGGAACAAGGCTGCCCTGGGGAAAATGGAGAACAATATATTACGGGGAGAGCAGAGACCCAGGAGATTAAGGATTTACACTCCATTACTCCTGCTGCAATCCACACATGGCAGGGGAGGGACGTGACAGGGTGAGAGCCTGTCCTCACCCACCCCCTGGTGCTGCAGGTGGGACTGTTCCCCCAGCACTAGGTGGGCGATGGGCCTCCAGGGAATGGGTCAGTGAGGAGCATTTATATCAAGGGTTTTGCAACTTCTGCTGACAAGAAAGCTGGGGGTGGGTTAAGGGACAGACAAATAAAGCAGGTGTTGTCATAGGAGTCTACTATAGGCCACCCAACCAGGAGGATGACACCAATGAGTTATTCTTTAAGGAACTAAGGGATGCCTCTAAGTCATCCGCCCTTGTCCTTAAGGGGGACTTCAACTTGCCAATTGTCCACTGGAAATACCACACAGCTGGGACAAACAGGTCCAGAAACTTCCTAAACCATCTGAGTGACAACTTCTTGATACAGGTACTAAGGGAACTGACCAGGAGGGGTGCCATCCTGGACTTGTTGCTTATTAACAGAGAGGGGCCTTATGGGCGAAGAGGAGATCGGGGGCCGCCTTGGCCACAGTGACCATGAAACAGTCAAGTTTAAAATCTATGGTGACAGGAGGAAAGCTGCCAGCAAGACCTCAGCTCTGGACATGAGGAGAGCAGACTTCAGGTTGCTCAGGGAACTGCTTAGTAAGGTCCCCTGGGAAAAAGCTTTTGAAGGTGCTGTGGTCCATCAGTGCTGGTTGCATTTTAAGTACCACCTCCTAAGAGCACAGAAGCAGGCAATCCCAAAGTGTAGGGAGTCAAGCAGGCAAGGCAGAAGTCTGGCTTGGTTGACCAGGGATATTCTTCTTTAAATAAGGAGAAAACAGAAAGTATATGGCCAGTGGAAGTAAGGTCAGGCAACACGGGAGGACTATAGGGATGCTGCTCACCACTGCAGGGAGGAAATATGTGCTGCCAGAGCTCAATTAGAGTTGAAGCTGGACAGTACCATGAGGGATAATAAGATGGGCATCTTTTTTAATACATTAATGGCAAAAGGCAAGCCAGATATTGGCCTGTTGCTTGATGAGAATAGTCACCTCACAAACAGGGACATAGACAAGGCAGAGACGTTTAATGCTTTCTTCACCTTGGTCTTCAACACTGATGGTGGGCTCAGGGACTCCCAGAGCCCTGGGCTAGAGAACCATGACTGTGGGAATTATAAATCATGAACTTGTGCAGGACTTGCTGCTCCAGCTGGATCCCTGTAAGTTGATGGGCCTGATGGGATTCATCTGAGGGTACTTAAAGAGCTGGCTGATGCCATAGTGAGGCCTCTCTCAATGATTTTTCAGTGCTTTTGGGAATCTGGAAAGGTCCCTGTTGACTGGAAGCTGGTAAATGTTTTCCCAATCTTCAGGAAGGGAAACAGGGATCACCGTGGTAACTACAGGCCCATCAGTATCACTTCTGTGCCTGGTAAAATTATGGAGAAGATTATTCTGGGAGTTATTGAAAAACACCTGAAGGACAACAGTCATTGGTCCCAGCCAGCACGGTTCACGAGGGGAAAGTCCTGCCTGACAAACTTGATTTCCTTCTATGACAAGGTTACCCACACAGCTGATTAAGGGAAGCCAGTCGATGTGATCTTGCTGGATTTCAGTAAAGCTTTCGATACTGTCTCTCACAGTGTCCTCCTGGTCCAGCACACGGCTGCATAAACACGTAATGCAGTGGGTGAGCAACTGGCTGACAGGTTGGGCTCAAAGTATTATAATAAATGGGGTTACATCGGGCTGGTGGCCACAGGGATCCATCTTGGGCCGGTACTCTTTAATCTCTTTGTAAATGGCTTGGATGCAGGACTGGAAGGAATACCAATTAAGTTTGCTGACAACAAAAATCGGGAGGAGCTGCTGACACTCTGGCGGGCAGAGAGGCCCTGCAGAGGGATCTGGGCAGGCTGGAGAGCTGGGCAATCACCAACCGTATGGAGTTTAACAAGGACAAGGGCTGAGTTTTGCCCCTGGGGCGCGGCAGCCCTGGCTGCACAGGCAGCCTGGGGAATGAGAGGCTGGGGAGCAGCTCTGCAGGGACCTGGGGGTTCTGGCCGACAGCAAGTTGAACAGGAGCCACCAGCGTGCCCTGGCAGCCCAGAGGGCCAGCCGTGCCCTGGGGGGCATCGAGCCCTGCATCGCAGCCGGGCGAGGGAGGGGATTGTCCCGCTCTGCCCCGCGCTGGGGCGGCCTCACCTCAAGTGCTGTGGGCAGCGTTGGGCGCCACGGGACATTGAGGGTATAAAGGTACTGGAGAGTGTCCAGAGGAGGCCACAGGGCTGGGGAAGGGTTTAGAGGTGAAACTGTGCGAGGAGCGGCTGGAGTCCCTTGGGTTGTTCAGCTGGAGCAGAGGAGGCCGAGGGCAGCCCTCATGGCGCTCTGCAGCTCCCTCCCAAGGGCAGGAGGAGGGGCAGGGTTGGTCTCTGCTCTCTGGTGACCAACGCCAGGACCCGAGGGAACGGCAGGGAGATGTGCCAGGGGAGGGTTAGGCTGGGCATTAGGGAAAGGCTCTTCCCCCCGAGTGTGGTGGAGCCCTGGAACAGGCTCCCCAGGGAGGCATCGCGGCACCAGCCTGGCGATATTCCAGAAGCACTTGGACAAGGCCCTCAGAGACACGGTGTGAATTTGCGGTGTCCTGTGCAGGGACAGGAGCTGGGCTCGATGGTCCTTGTGGGTCCCTCCCAGCTCGGGACATTCTAATTCTATGATTCTACAGTTCCTGACTGTGTGGTTGGGGTAACTGAACCAAAGACTGCATCCTGCAGCCCCTCCCTGGCACTCAGTGCCCTTTGTCAAACAGTATTTCCTTATCTCCTGTTGGCTGCTGCACAGCAGGTGGGAAATAGACCTGGCTGGAGAACGAGAGGCATGGGAATGGGATGGCCAGTGTGCTGTAGGCAAAGGGACAGGTCATGGACATCTCAGAGCCTGACCAGCCTGCCAGTGGCACAGCTTTCACAGGAAAACTGTTTAGGACCTTTAAAACAAGGTTGAAGACTGCTCCTCGGCTGCACAAAATCCTCAGAAGTCTCAGGATAGGGGTGATTTTTCAGATTAAATTATGCTACTGCTTTACCAGGCTTGGTGAGAGGGCTGGAGTAGTGATGGGGTTAAAAAGCCCTCAAGACAAGGACTGTCCCTTGCACCAAGTTTTTGTAGCACCACACCACCAGAGCCCTGCGCAGAGCCTTGGCACAGCACGCAGGGCCACAGCCATCCGTCTCCCTCACTGCTCTCGACAGGGGTTGTGAAGTCCCACCGATGCATCTCCAACACAAGCTGGTGCAGCCCTGTGGACCAGCTCAGGGCCAGGCAGACACCCCTGGGGCTTAGGCCTGGCAGCAATGCGGCTGCATGAAGTATGGCCCTGGACAAATGCCCTGCCTCATGGTCAGCTCAGCTCTGCATGGCTTGGCCAGGGGAGCCGTATCTTACTCTCTGCACTTCGTTGCATATGCAGGGACACTCCACTTCCTCAGGTGGACAGGTGATTCCCCCCCATGGGATGTAGGGTAGGTGCTCCTCACCCTGGGTCTCAGCTACAGAACTCTGCTCATCCCAGGAGTTGAGTGGGAGATTTATTCCCACCCACAAAGGCCCTCACAACATCAGAATCACAACAAACCCACAACTTTTGGAAGATTTGCATTGCTTCACTGACCGGGGGAGCTGAAAGCCCAAACCTTGCTCTGGGGCTGGCTGGAGGACCCGAGTATGTGAAGATGTGTCCATGTTGTGGACAGTAGCACAGGGCAGGCTGAGCCCTGGGGAGAGGAACAAAGCCCATGCACTGAGCTGAGGGGGTAGCTCGTTGCCCTGTGCTGTGCCAGGGGTGCTGAGACCCTTCCCCTTCCTACCATCTCTTTGCCCATCCCAAAGGGCTCAAGGACCTACCTGTGCCCTCAAGCTCTGGGTCTGGTTAGCCCCAAACCTCCTACCTCACTTTCCAGGGAGCCAAGGTGCTAAGTGCTATAACCATTAATACTACAGCACAAGCAAGGATATGGACATCAGTTACCTTAGAAACCCACAGAGGGGTAATTTTCTGATTCATATCAGATCCAGAACCAATGTTTTAAAATTACATACAGGCTTGTTGTTTTGGTAGAGTAACTGAAAGCAGATGCTGGATGGAGCAGCCAGTGAGAAGCGTAAGGACTCCCCGAGGGTACACACAGCCCAGCTCATGGAAACAACTGGCCCAAAGAAGGATTTTCTTGCTACCTAAAGCATGCTGCCACGTTTAGAGCCAGCCAGACTGGGCCATCATGACCCCTGCTGCCTCCTACAGACTAGCTCTGCCCTCTCCCTTCTTTCAGGGTCCCTCTGCCCCTTTGGACTGACCCAGTGACAGTGCACATCTCCCCTCCTCCCTGATGCTCTGCAGGCCTTTTCTCCCCTGGCTTGGGTGGGTTTGGCGTTCTTATGAACTCCTGGGCAGATGAAGCTTTGTCGGGAAAAGTGGCGACCCTCAGCCATGGGCTCCCAGGGACAAGCTCAGATGGGGAGACAGAGGCCACCAGGGTATACTCAGTACTTATTAGCTGCCAGGCCACCCATTTTCTCCCCCTGGCCATTTCAGCTCATCCCTGGTAGCAGTTAGCTGCTTTTCACAGGTAAGATGAGCCCTGGCACTGCACCACGTGCAGGATAGGTGCCTGATCATTTTGCAAACCATGCTGTATCAGTTTGCAAGGGGAAGCCCTGAAAAGCAGCTCCATGTACTTTTTTGCTGCCACCAGCTCCAGGTGCATGCACATTGCTTGCTCCACCCCCTGTGCAGCTGAATCCCCTTAACCAGCTGAAAACCTCCGCAGGAAAAGCCACCATCCCAAACCAGTCCATGCCAGCTGTGTGCTAGCTCAGCACACCCAGGAGCTCTTTCAAGCATATGGGCAGCTGGTGAGCTAGGCACAAGGAGGCACAACCTCTTCCCAAATGTCCCTGGCATCTTCCTGTCAAACCATTTCTTCCCCTGGTACAATCTGCATGTGACTGCATGGCAAAGCCAGGCTTGCTGCAGATGCATTTTTCTCATGTCCTAGCCTCACCCTGCCTCCTGTCTGCAGAGGCTTTGGCTGCTCTGATGAGACCCATGTCCTTGGGAGAAGTACAATGAAGAGGTGAGGGCAAGATGGGACTGGTGGGCACTACCATGGGGAACTCTCCTGCATTATTTAGTACCAGTCCTCTTAGTACCTGCCAAGAACCATGCTTGTCCTGCTCAAGGCAAGTTTCTCCACTGCCAGAAGAGGAACTAGGATTGAACACAGACAGCTGGAGTATGGGGTACACAGAGGTTACTGCGAAACCCATGTGCAGGGCTGAGAGAACCACACAGTCCTCTGCAACATCCCAAATACCTCTGAGCCAGAACCTGCGACGAACCTTTGAAGTCTCCAATCTCTAGTCCATGCTATCATTGATGTCTCTAATCTGATCACTGATCTTAGGGAAGATTTGCACATGCCTCCTGACCACAAAGATCTCAGCAGCATGCTGCAGAGTGAAGCGGGGAAAGCCTGGGCACTGGGAGAGGCAGTGATGCTGGTGATACTTTAGGAGGGTGAAGGGTCAAGTGAAGAAGGAAGGCAATGAAGAAAAGGGATGAATGTATCCTGCTGGTCACCAGACCGTGCAGTCCTTTGGCTGGAGAAGAAGCTAAAGACACCCTTTCCTGATGCAGACTGCATCTCTGCTTCCAAAGATGCTCCCCTGTACTGCTGCATCTGCTGCCAGCATCAGGTCTGTCTCCACAAGGCAGAGCTACCTGTGCTGGGGTGGGAGTCCCTGGGCTTTCCTCTCCAGCACTGGCAGCCTTTATGCCACCTTGAGCTGGTTTCAAACCAGAGCCTGGGACAGATAATGAAGGACAAGCCTGGGGCTGTTCAGTGGAAACTCCATTGATTACTCAGTGTGGTACCTTCCCGACATCATGAACACCTCAGGCCCGGGGGAAAATCTGGGTTCTATCAGCTCTTATAAGCAAGTGTTTCGAAAGGTTTACAGAAAAGTAAAGTAAACAGAGCTCTGAGTAACAAAAGAGCCCCGTTTATGCATTCTTTGATTCACTGTAAAGGATGGTGTAAACTGACTTTTTAACCAAGCATTAGGCAAGATTTGGGCCCCCGCCATTATATAATAAACAGTGACATGGCTATATTAAAATATTTACTTAATGCACTGAAGTGACTTATAGTATGAGTGGCTACTCAATAGGATGGCCTAAGTGTTAAGGCGTCAGGTGCCATCGCCTGTATAAATATTCTGTGTGCACTTGTTTATAGGAAAACCCCATCTGGATTTGGCTAAAACAGCAGACACCCTGCTGACCCCAGTTTTTGCTATTGGAAAATATAACACAAGTGTTCACTCATCTAGAATAACAGCAGCGGTTAAGTGCCATCTGACAGACAGAAGGGTATTGGCTTTTCTCAATAGACAGCAGGCTTGGTGCTGTGAAGGCCTTCACAGCAGCAGCTCCCCAAGATTTACAGCATCCTGTGGACCAGAAGCAGAAGGCTCTGCCTTCCTGCTTGTAGCCCTTGGCAGACAGGAGAGACCGGGATGCCTGGGCACATGCAAAAATGTTCAGACACCCCCAAATCCTGATGAAACACAGTGGTGGGCACTGTGAGAAGACAGGAGGTCACATCCCCATCTCCATCTATCAGGCTGCTCTGAAATGTTAAGCAGCTTCTGCCCATCTGTGGTGTCCACCCAGGTGTATGCACCCAATGGAAGAAGTATCTGGGGCCAAGTAAAGCACATTGCCACCTCCTGAGCTGGCAGTGGGAGCAGGGAGCATGGGACTCTCTGCCAGGAATTTTCTTAGGTCCTTGCTGGCAGGCAAGGAATGGAGAGGCATGGGAATCCTCTCATGGGCTGGCAGGGAGAGATACCTACTCCCAGCTCCTGTCTCTCCCAGCTCTTCTCCCCACACAAGGACCTGACCCAGGCCAACACCGCTGCTGTTCCTCCCACGCTACACTACACATGCACACAGGTATATCCAGATGCCTGCTCGTCCTACGAACCAGTTTCTGCACCTAGTTCAATCTGAGTTCAGCTTTTTTTGAAGTGAGTTACATGAATTAGGGAGGCTTTCCAAGCAAACCCTCTTTAGAACCTGCCACAACAGCACCTGCGTTCTTCTCCCTCACAGAAAATATAATCCCTGACAAAGCCAAGAACTGCATCTTTGTTTCTCATAGAGACATATTTTTCATGTCTCCCAGCCAATCTACAATCAAATAACAGATTAGTATCTTTCTCCTATTTATTTTCAAAAAGTGTGCTCAGCTTAGAGGAGATGTGGGGCTACACAGGGAGAAGGAAGAGAACACCCTGTCCAGGGCCACTCAACTTGAATGAGGGGCAATGAAAGGGTCTGACCTTCTCATCACAACCAGGGCAGGTTGTGAGCCAGGGCAGAGAGGAAAATACCTTAACTGCTGATTACCTTGAGTTCAGTGCCTATGACTGACAGTGCTGAAACCACTGTGTCCACTTTGGCTCCAGGAGGTTTAAACACTGGTAGGAGACAGAAAAGAAGGGAAAGAGTGCTCATGCACTGATCAGGCACAGCTCAGGGGAGTCCTTCCAGGCTGTGGGCACTTGTGCCTGGGAGGGTTACACATGGTAGGGGCTATTCCCATGAAGGTTTCCTCTCACTCTTGTGCAGTCGTAGGTGTGTTGGTGGGAGGGACCTCTGGAGATCAAACTTCTGCTCAAAGAAGGACTATTGACAACATGAAATCAGATAATGGCTTTGTACAGCTGAGTCTTGAACACCTCTGATGATGGAGACACCATGTAAGAAGTCAGTTCAGAGCGGCTCCCTCTTTCAACCCCCTTGGGGGATCCTCTGTTCCCAAGGGCAGGTGTGAGAAGGAGAAATAAGGTCGATGGGGGCCTGATTCCTGCCTTCAGAAAAGGACGTTCCCACTTCAGTTTCCTCCAGAAGGCTGCTGGCTCCAAAGCCCTCATGTCTTCAGATCTCCACATGCCCTTACCTCAGTGCTCCTGGTGGGACACATGGATGGCTGGGGTGCTTGGTCCCTCTGGCTCTTGTCTGAAAGTCTCTTGCCAGCTGGGCTTTATTCCTGTAGGCAGACGTGAAGCTGCCAGAGAGCTGGCATTTCAGATTGCCAAATAAAATCTACTAAGCTAGTAAAAGAAGGGCACTTTTCCATTGGAAAATGATACTGAAGGAAAATTTATGACTGTCAGCAGAGCTCTGTGTCCCCTGGAGGCTCGATCTGACTGTGGGCAGTGATCCAGGAGCTCTGCACAGGGACAGTCCACCAGAGTTCTCCTCCCCTTGGCCAGTCCTGCAGGAGGCAGCAGCTGGCTGAAGAAACCAACCCACTCTCTGAGGGTTTGGCATGCTGCTGTGGCTGCAAGAAATCCCCATCCTGCTGGTACCGCGAGGTAAAGATCTACCACTGGTCCTGGAAAACAGATATGATCTTGCTACTTCCTGGGTAAGCCCACCTCCAGCCCAGGGCTGGATGCACGCATGGTGGCTGACACCACGTGTATCCTAAGGACTGGAACCTCACTTCTTTCAGACTGCTTCTCCAGTTCCTCTAAACCAGTATAAACCCTAATCCTGCCCTTCTGTGAACTTCTTCCAAGCCTGTGATCAGTCACCGAGGCAGTAAATACTCTCTGCTCCAACACCCCGCTAATTCACGGAAGTCTTCATGGGTACCTCACTGGGGTTGAACCCTGGTTGTCTCATTCACCACAGCCTTTCAGACAGATACCAGATGGTAACGACCACTGGGTGCACATGCTACCTTGTTTTGTACTCAGCCTTTAGCAATTCCACCCAGACCATCTCCTGTCTGCACATATGTAAGGATGCCACCTGACAGTGTGCAAAATCCCTGCAGCATTAAGTTATTTGACAGCTATTGCTTCTCCCTGCCTGTAATACATACCTTAACACAAAGGAAAAGAGGTATTTCAACATTATATTTTTCTTGACAAATCCATGTCAGCTGGCTGCTACACCTCATCATGTCCTAGTGTAGGTGTCTGCAAATGGTGTGTTTGATTATTTGTTCCAGCGTGTCCCAGTACAATTGACATTATGTGGATTGTCCCTTACAACCGGCTCCTTTTTTCTCTCCTGTCTGAGGACAGACACAATCTTGCCCCAGCCCCTGTTCTCACGCAGAGCTGGCAGGAGTTGTGAGATGGTTCAGTTCCATAAATGACCTAAACGCAGAATTTCAGCTGGCCCAGCTGAGGTGAAAATAAGTGCATTTCACTTATTTAAGCACTCTCAAACCGATTCTTTTCTTATTCGATCCACATTTCTCCCCCTTTGTAGCTAGTTAATTGCATTAATCACTTCACTGAAGTTAATCACTCTAGCAACAACTGAAGCAGAGAAAGTGTTGAATTCTTCAGCCCAACCATTACATCTGCTGTTGTTTAACTTTCTCTCTGCACTGACCAGAGGGCTTGCTTTCTTTGACCTTCTTTGGACTTCCTTGGACAGGCACTTTCTTTAACTAGGAGGAAACTGCAACTGGGCAACCTTGCGCCATACCTGAAGAAAACAGAGACCTTCCCCTGGGGAAAGCCCTGGCAGTGTGCAGTGGGTGTATGAGGTAAGGGAGGGACCACAGTGATGGACAGACTCCTCTCCACCTGCCTCTCCCTGTGGAGGTCCCACACCGCCATACGTCAGCCCCGAGGTCCAGGCGCTGTTCCTGCGGCTCTGCTTGCCCTCACCAGATTGCAGAGGGCTGGAAGTTGTAAAAGGCTCCCAGAATCTGAGCCTGCAGCTCTTCCAGGTTTGTTTTTCCCTTCCCTAGCCTCTACCACTATGCCTTTTCCCTGTCTTCCAGCCTGTAATTATATAACAACCCGGGTAGTGTAAATACAATCCAAATCTCACATCCTGTCAGACAACACTTTGCAGAGCAAACCTGCCTGCAGAGCGCTGGCACAGTGGCTGCACACGCATGCTGTGTGTTGCACTATCTTTACGAGTAGGATAGTTTAGTCTAGTAGCCTTTCTGTTGAATAACACCATCACACATGGGGTCAGGATGCAGAGATGACAGCAGCCTTACCTTGTACTGGGGTTGTGAATTGATGAGACACCAGCTGAACTTTTGTGCAGGAAGGATGGTGTATGTCAGCCCCCTGCACACTGCAGGAGAGCAGACATAAATCCTTAGGCACAAATTTTGTTTCTCACAAGAACGTGCCTCTTGTAGCTGCTTACAGCTGTTAACAGGAGGGTATGGAGGGTTTTCTCACCCGGCCATGCAACCCCAGCAGAGCGAGGTGGGCCACTGCAGAAGGGGGTGGAGGGGTCCTGTGCTGAGCCAGGAGGAAGTGCTGTGTCAGGGGCCATGCAGACAACTGCCTTTTCTACGGAGCTTCCCTGCATCTGAGGTGGGTGTGAACCTGCTTCACAGGCAGCTCCTCAGGGCTCCTGACCATCCTGCCTTCTCCCAGTACCACCTCCTGCCAAAAGCATCAAGGTGGGAGAGTTCCCTGCCTGCCTCAAGGCACGGTTAAATGCTCTTGGGTCCTGCAGCAGGTGCAGGTTTTACAAAGACAAGGCCTTCTTATCCTCTCCCACCATCATGGTTATGTGGACTGGTACAGCCAGGCTCTCACTCCAGGAAACCTGTGACTGTGTGATGTGCAGTGGGCTCTCCCATCCCCTGGGGACAGCAGAAATCAACGGCATCTGCTGCCTGCTTGGACCTAAAGTCACCAGCTAAAGATGCACCCTGAAGCTGGGGGCTGTAGACTCCAAGCACACAGATTAGTTAAGTGTAAGGTTGGTGGGAAACAGAGAAATTGGGTAATAGTTTGGTACAGAACTGTGGCATTTCTGTAACAACAGGCATCATGGAGAAGGACTACCAGCGCTGAGTGCGGTGGCATTGACTAGAGAGCATCTAACTGGTGGGAAAGGTTGCAGCACTAGAAAAACTGACATATAAGGAAAGATTAAACATGACTGCTCTAAGCAGAGAAACACTCTGAGCCCCTAATTATTGCTGCCTTATGCCTTCCGTGAGAGTTCTCACTTGTGAGCACTGTCTAAAATGCTAAAAAAAATCCCAACAAGATTTTCTGCAGAATATTTTTATGAAAATAAAAAACAGAAGCATACAACAAACATCTGCTAATAATGTAGCTTCAGTGTTTAAAAGAAGATATTATATTTTTTTTGCAGCCTCTGCTATCAAGTTACCTGGAAATCAAATGTAAATGTTAAGGTTTCCTAGAATTGCTAAAATCTCAGCAAAATCAGCTCAAAATCAGCACTTTTAAATGGAAGAAGGAGAACAGCTGACAGTTTCTACCACCTCTAGAAGTTGAACCAAGAAACTGGTCTTTGGTTGTAAGTGAGTCTAAAGAAAAGAGAATAGCCACTTGCTAGTCACCTAAATGCCACCTACATCTGGGTGAGCTGCAAGCTGAAAATTACCAAAGATATAAAGAGCTTTGTGATAAGCTCTGCTGGCAGGAGTTGGGAATATGGTGCTGCCTGAGCAGAGTGCAACCTGTGCTGCACTTACCCGTCAGCCTCACTGACGCTGTCCCAGACACAAGACATCAGGACAGAGCAGGTGCTTCAGCAAGGTCCCTCTCCCGTCTCTGCCATGACTGGGCCATGCGCCCTCAAAGCTTGCCTTGGTGGCAGCTGATGCCACAAGAGAGCCATGTCCACATCAGGGAGCTCAAGAGATGCACAGGGGCAGTGTCTTCTCTTCCCAGCAAGGTTTCTAATTCTTCCCATCCTTACTTGAGGGGACAAGCACCTTCTTGCAGCCAAAGCCCAGCCCCTCATGTCTGTCTCTGTGCTATGTCTGTTTGACCTGACTGATACCCAGGAGGTCTGCTGCCCACCCCAACTCTCCTGCCAGGGTGGTGTGGAGAGTTAAAGCCCTGACTGATCTAGGGAAGCCCCTATGGACTATGTGGCCATATGCTGGTTGACATCTCAGCCCCTTTCTGGGTGGGTGGGTGGGCAGGCTGAAAACTTTTGAGGGCAGATCTTTGCAGACAGCTCAGCCACACGTGATTGTCGCCCGTCCCTTATCCCGTCTGGTCACACAATGCTGTAACCAAGTATCACACTGTGCTCAAAGCATGAGTGAGACCAGGTGTAAGAGACTCTTCCAGTCTCCAAGAGCATTCAGCATGTTCCTGCTTTCTAGACCTAATGCTTTTCTTCTTCCTCTGATCAGTCCCGAGAGTGGCGAGTGTCACGCACTCCTCCCTGCATCACTCCTGCCATAGCAGAGGCTCCCATGTCTGCAGTGAGTCCCTCTGCATCACACAGTTTCTTCTGAGTTAGAGCAGCTGCACAAGCTGCTGGAAGCAATCTGGCTGTGCCAAAAGCTGTCCTGCAGGCTGAGCTCTTCTGGACCCTGTGGTGTGTGTGCGGCTGAAGCTCAGCATGGCCAGGTGTGTTCTGAGGGCAGTCTGCTGCTCAGCACGGATTTGGTACTGCCTTTCCTAGGAATGGCAACACCATGCAGTAGCTAAGAGGTTGCTGGATTTTTGCACTCCTTCTTGCATGCACAGAGGTGATCCAGACCTGCAAACACAAAGCTGCCTCTGCCTGCTTCTGATATGAAAGCATCATGCTGGCAGGGTTCCTGACTCTTTCACAAGTAATGCAGTGGCTCAGAAGCAATAGCCCTTTTACTTCAATTTGATTCTCATCAATAAAGCCACTGCACAAAGCTTCTTCCTGCTGGTGCTTGTGGGAGTAAGACTGATCATGCCACTGCTAAAGGGCTGGTGGCTTTTTAGGAACAAGAATATGGATGAGCAGGTCTTTTGTTTCTCAGAGATAGAAGAAACAATTCTGATGAAACAGTGCAGTCTCACTTTTGGGAACCTGCTGTCTCTCCACAGACAGGAGTGCTTTCTTGTCTCTGTGCATGCACGGATGGCAGTCCTTCCTTCATATTACTCCAAGTCCCAAAGACAAACCTGCCTTCTCAGGTTGAGGGCCCAACACTGGGAAGCTGCCATGGCAGGGAGGGAAAAGCCCCAGTCTGAAGGTCTGCCTGGCTTCTGCCTGGGCTGCTCTGGGAGACAGCTGAGGTCTCAGTGGAGAGGTGGGGAAGGAGGCCCCAGGTTTCAAAAGCAACCTCCTTCCATGTGGCCCTGGGAAGACAGAAGTGCAAGGTAGGTGGGTGATAGCCCATAAAAAACGAGCTCCAGGCCTTTTGACCTTTCTCTTCTTGCTATATCATGCATTGATGGTGAAACACGAGATCCCAGTGTCCCAGTCACTGCTGGGAAGCTGTCAGTTTTACTGTGAATTTCCAGATTTTGTGGCTACTTACAACTCGTATGGTATAAAGGGTACCACACCAATCAATGGAGAGAGCCAAGTGACCTTAAGTCTGCTAATTCCCCTCCCCTAATGCTAGGGACAAGGCTGCAGTTATCCAAGCAATAGCCAGAGCTCTAGTTTCATCCTATGCACTGGCTACATCCAAGGGCTGCAGCAGGAAACTTCTCCCCTGACAGAGAACTGAGTGGTGGTGCCCTGTGTGCCTTCAACACAGAGCCAGAGCATCAGGCATGACAGCAGTCAGACTAGATGATACACCGGACATCATCCCCTGGACTGGTCGCAGCCCATCCGCATTCATCCCCAGCTTTATATTAGTTATTGGCCTAATAAATGTCTATTTGATAAAACCATAGATCAAACCTGTGTTATTTACCAAGCTGTCGTCTTTCCTCTGCTCACAAAGAAGAGGTCACATCTTTGGCTTGGACAGCTGCCCATGGCCATGTCAGGGCCCTGGTTTACAAAGGAAGGCACAAAGCATCCCCAGATATTTTTCTCCAATTAACAGCGATGGAAGTCCAGGGTCACTGGTAGGGACATTTAGGGAACAGTGTTCCCTGGAGGACAGGATGAGACAACAACTCCTTCAATACCTCTACTGTCTGGTCTGCTTAAATGTGGTATTAGATGCTGGTTGGGGTGAAGCTGACAAGCTCCAGATAGCTAGTGTTGCACTTTTGGATATACTGGTTTCTTCCTGTAGAGATCCAGATTCCCCTTGCTTAAACCAGGCTTGTCAATTTGTGTCTAAAGTTAGGAGTGCTGCTGCCTTAAGCCTGGTCAATGGCAAGGCCAGCTTTACTCTGGCCCTGAGAGCAAATGTCTCTCTGAGTTGCCCAAGTCATCAGCTGAAATAAGGTGGGATGGAGTGGGGCCTCTCTACCTGGTGGGGTCTTCATCTGAGGAGTGGCCTGCTCTGGGTGGGCTCTGCACAGGGTGTTTGAGGGCTCCGGTGCTTGAAAGGAGTGATACAAAGCAGTGCTGTGCAGTGTGACTGAGCTTTCTCCAAACAAGCCAGCACTGGAACAAGTCAACACAGAGCTTTTAGCTGACAAACAAGACTCCTGCTCCTGTACCAGCTCTGGGTGAGGTGGGGCATCTTGTGGGGACCTTGCTTTAGACCCACAACTTAGCCCAAGCAATGCTCTCCACCCTGCACCACCTGCCCAGGCTCCTGCCTGTTATGTGCCTCACATTAGGCACCCTGAACACGCCCTGAGGCCCTCTGCATCCAAGCCTTAACCTCCTGCACTGCCACAAACCCTGGCCATGCCAATTCTGGTCCTGCCGCAGCTCTTGGGGGTCAGTGAGAGGCGAGTGTGTAGAAACACACAGGGCAGACCTGCTGCTCCCTTGCATGGTGTCTGGCCCTGGGTTCCTCCTTGTCCTGCCCATGTACTCTGGGGGGCGCCTGCAGAGATCCTCCATGTGGCCCAGATTACGACGCCCTCCTTCTGCTTCTTCACAGCTCCGTCGCTCAGCACCAGTCTGTGCAGGGGCCCTGGGTCTCTTTGGGATACTAAACGGGATTGCATTCCTGTTTGATCTCTGCCTTGTACAAACAAATGCAATTTATTGCACTTTCTTTAAAAAGGGAAAGACTTTTCATTTTAATTTCTGTTCTACTCTTTTATCAAACTACTCTGCTGAAAGTAACCCTCTGGAGAATATTTTCTGTCTTCCAAGGAAAGAGGTACCACTGACTGTCTAAGCTTCTTGAATAGGAAGACACCTTAAGATCAGGACTTCAGGTCAGTGCATGGCACATTCATGTGACCATGAATATTGTCTGTTTCTCTTTTCCTTTCCAAGGAACATTAAACAGCACAACAGCTCTGATATCCCTGAGATAGTTGTTCTTTCCTGCTGCTTCAGGCAAATAAACTTGTTCCAGAGAAGTCAGAACAAACACCCAGATGATTACATTATCTCTCTTTAAGAAGTTGATTCACACCTTGCAGAACAACCACCAGGTCACTGTCTGTTGTGGGGCCAATAGGAAGGCAACACATGTTCATTAGGTTCTATAGATTCAACAGCCCAGAGATAATCTGGCTGGAAACCACCCCTTCTGGTGGTGCCCATTGTGTTCATCTGTACCTGAAGGAGGGAACCTGCTAAAGGCTAGTGGTGGTTATGAACAAGGAAGATGGGAAGCCTCAGGCCCACCACTGGTATGCCAACTGTGTTTGGGTATGTTCCTCCACTTTGAGTGTGCCCTGTTTAGGTTGCCCAACTTTGGGAAGAAAGTCTCTCCATTTACTTTCATACAATACCTATTAAAATGAAATCTGGTCGTGACTGCAGCTTCAACGTGATTTAAGTACCAAGCATCTCCTCCCTGAAATTCCTGGGTGCCTGTCTCCCTTCCCCATCTCTTGCCTGGTCTCCAGCCTGGTCTGTTGTCCAGCTCACTGCCTTTTCTCTGGCTCCACTCCTTGCACTGACATCCCAGGCCAGACCTTCTGCTGTGCATTTCTTCACTCATCTTCCAGGTCCTCCAGCTCCGAGGTCCCATGTCACCTTGCTCCACTTTCTACCCTTCCACCAGCATCATTTATTCTCAAACACACGTATCCCAGGCCATCATCCCAGTACCCGTCCTGTCCATTCCCCACCTGGCCCCCCATGCTGTTTCTCTGTCACTCCCACCTGGGCTCCTGAGTCTGTCTCCACCTCAGCATCCTTCTCACATTTTCTTCCTCTGCCCTCCACTATCTGTATTTCTTTTCAGGATGGTCATGTCCAGAGACTGCTTCTCTCACAAGCCTGCCCTTAGCAGGACCCGTGGAGAAAAACCCACCAAACAGGGCTGCAGCATGACCAGTGCCGACAAACTCTTGCAAGATTTCAGGTGCTCAACTCTAGATCCCACTGAGGCTATGTGAACTGGGACGTCTCAAACACTTTTAACGTTTCTCAAATTTGGGCATCTTTTATCTAGGATAGCAAGAGGCATATCTTGACATAACCCCCACCATCTCTGTCAGATGTCATGTCCTGCTCCATTGTCTGTATGTGCTGGAACTTCTCAAAATAAAAGTTACAAGAATTTTGGAAAATAGGCAAAATCAACTGTTTTTCTCTAACCTCATTCTCTGATGCAACTTAACTGATTTCAGTGCAATGTTACAAAAAATTCCAGCACAGGAAGATACATGGCACAAGGAATCCTGATCCTGAGTGTTCATCAAAGTTATTGACAAATGAAGATAGACCCTTGAATTGAGAAGCGTTGAGTGACCTGAACTGCAATTATTACTCACTTCCATGAACAAGCCGCGCTTCAATCTTGAATATTAAATTTAAGCTTTAATTGCCCTGAACTCATATTTGGTTTACTTCAGAGGCACCAGTCATTTTGTAAAGGTTGATGCTGATGCCAAAATCCCAGACATTTTGGGTAAGATGAGATCATAGGAACTGAAGTTGTCAAAACACAGCTCTCTAAAGTGCCACTGAGAGCACATTTGGTCTGCCCAGATCAATCAAGACAGGCCTACACCCAGAACTGTATTTGCCAGCCCTTTGCCCAAGCCATGATGATGCTTCTTTCCTGGAAGTCTCTTCCATCTTCCAGCTGCAGTTTGTCCTGATAACCAGAATAACAGACACGTGTGACTTGGCCCAGGGTGATCACAAGATGCGGATTATTCTTGGCGCATGAGGATTCTCCTAACCATTCCCCTGATGCCCTCTGAGATTTCAGGCAGGTCCGCTCCTACACCAGTACCCCATTCCTTCCTGTTTCTTACTTGTTTTCCGTAAATAAGCCAGCATATGGACACCACTAGCAAGAATAATTAAGAAAGGTGATCTCTGAGTTTAAAGACTTGAATAGCTCACGCTGCAGCTGGTGGACTGAACTATAACATTTTAAACTCACCCTGCGAGGGCGTATTGCATATATCCTGTCTGAGACCAGAAATACTCTGCTTCCCTCCCAGTCTGCAAGACCAGACCTGAGTGCACGGGCCTACCTGGAGTACCGTCAAAGGGGACAGGCTAGTATTTCTGGTACACTTAGAGCATACAAATGTTTCGAGGGTCAAGAATTATTCAGTGAGAGAGATTAAGTGCAGATCACAGCCAGATTCAGGACAGTCACCACCTGCTTGCCGTCAAATTATATGAAGATGCAGGCAAAAATGTCACATCTGTTCAATAATTAATTATTGACCTTTTCTACGCCTGAACCCTTGCAGCAATCTCTCTGCCTGCACCACGTAAACACCCTGATGGTCTGTGTAGATTGAGAACGCTGCACCTTTCATTGCTGTTTAGCTCAGCTAGACATGCAATGGTTCAAACTGCCGCTAAATGGTTTGCATTTCTGCACCAATATAAACTTGTCTGAATACAATTCAGATTTTCATGCTGCATTCAGGACGCCACAGTGCCCTCTGCTCCTCAGCTCCAGGGCGCTGCCGGGTGCCTGGACCAGCAACTGCGCTTTCCAGCCCCTCTGTTATTCAGCTCAATCGTTTTCAGCGGCTACATCGATTGCCACTTTAGAACTGCCTGGTTCACAGCTAGAACAAAGTTACTGTAGGGGAGAAAATAGCTGAGGATACTACACACAGCATTGCCAAGGTTGCTATCACACAATCAAGGAAACTTAAGATATATTTCATACTTACTGAATTTAAGGTTGTCACTTCCCCCCTCCTTTCTACCATTTTCTTTCCTACCTTTGTTTCCTATACAGTAATTTCAGAGATGGTATCTCACATTTTCCATCTGAATTTAATTTGTCCAGCTCTTGATGAGTTCTCTCACCTTTCTGTTTTAGCACCAGGCTGTTGCAGCTGGTGCTTGCAGCATGCCCACTCAGTAGGACCGCGAGCACTCCGCTGGGTGTTGCAGGAGCAAGGAAGGCACAGCCTGGTGATGGTCTCCTCTCTGACAACCCAAAGAGCTGACTCGTGGGCCATTCCAAGTGCCCACAGCCAGACCACCTCCAGCCTCCCGCCCAGAGGGTCAAAATGTCTTCTTCACCCTGAGGGGAAGTCTCAGAGCTGAGCAGGAGTAGCACCGTAGCTTCACAAGCGAACGGGAAAGATCTGTGAAGGGGTCAGAGGGTGAAGATCACCCCCAAATCTGGTTCTACTGAGATAGAAGATTCCCTTAATCCATTAATCCCTTCTCCAGTTCCGTGGTACCGTGGGGTCAGTGCACACTCGACATGATTAAAGTACTGCAGGAACAAAACACTAATAAATAACTTTTATATTCTTCATTTCTTCAGTTGTGACATATATAAAAGAGATAAAACAAGCCCTCTGAGAATCCAGCTTTAGCTCTTATCTTCTGTTTGAACCATTAAGTGCCAGCTTGGTTATTACTCATGCTCTTGACACTGAAGTTTTTCCTTGAGCAGTAACTCTTGTGCAGAGGTTGCTGTGAATAATCTCTGGGATTTAGGCAGCTGCATGCTCAGGCAGACACTCACCAACACAGCTGAGCCCTGATGCCTGCTCCCCTTTCCCTCTGCTAAACCCCAGCAGAGATGGCTTGGACCCATTCCCTCCACCTGCCCCCAGGGGTGCGGAGCATCAATGAAGTTAAGACCCCAGGTGCAAGGAGAGCTCACCACCCTGTCTTTCCTGGGTGAGAGGTAGGACAGTGGCTCACAGATGCAACTGCCTGGTTCTGCCAGGCCAGGGAACGTCTCCATTCACAGAGTCAGGGCCTGTGCTCCATGGACCAGCAGACTTCACCAGCCTGGTCCAAAAGCCCATGGGGACCATGGTGACTAGGGGACAACTGCCCTTTCCAGCTGGCTGGGGCATGGAAGCTCACTTGGCTTCCAGGTTGCCAATAGCAAGTTCAATGGCAAGTTATCCCGGAGAGCTGGTGTCAGAGATGTCCGATTTATACCAGAGGTGTGAGGTTCACACACACCAGCCAGGATGTTACCAGAATCCAGGATGATGCAAGGAAAACAAGATGGCTTTAGCTCATTTCTGAAAACTTGGCAGAAATCCTGAGTTGTCCAGGTTGGACAGGGGTGAAGGGCCAGGCTGCAAGCCTGCCACCGGTTTTGGGACAACTCCTCTGATGGTGGCCTACAAGGGGGAGCAGCAGTGCTGTATCCCCAGTGTTACTCAGTCCATGGGTACTTTGCTACACATTTTCCAGAGCAGATTCCTGGAATAATTCTCTCTTTCAGTCTTTAAAATATATCTTATTACTAACCACTAAAGCAGTTTAAAAGGCACCTGTCTACGGCTAAAAACCTTTCTGAGGATATGGCTGTGTAAATCAGTGCTTGTCCATGCTCATTGCAGCCTGCTAAGCCACTCTTATCACAGGAAACCAAGGGTCTGCTCTCACTGTGAGATATATATCTGCTGCAGCCCATCCCAAGAAAGAAAATCCAGTGCCTCCTGAACAGACACCTAACCCAGGCTGTAATGATCATGGAAGATGTGAAACAGGACAAAGGGTGTCCCAGTCACCCACATGTCCAGCTGGTGGTCTTAGCACACTAGAGGGAAAGATTTTGGCCAGGATTTTAATGGACCTCAGGGGTGGATTGGCCAGTTCAGCTGAAGCTGTGGGCAGCCGTATCTCACTCTGTCCAAGAGATGATACACTCTGACCAAGGCAGGATCCTACCCATGTCCACAGGCCCAGTACTACTGCTCAGAGTACAGGCCACCTTGCTGCATTGAGTGGTGTCTGTGAAGTCTGACCTACCACTTAGTTTGAGAATTACAACGATATCCATGACTGTAGTTTCTGCCTGTGGTCACCAGCTAAGACTATGAACCCTCAGAGCCAGTCCTGATCCAAAAGCCAGTGCCTTCCTCGGAGAAGGCATTCACTTGTCCCTGAAGGTCTGAAACCCACCTGGACACACTGGTTTCTTCCAGCTCCACCCACTGCCAGACCTGTTCAGAGCAAACCAATAAACCAGATCAATAATCTCTTCCACTTCCAGACTATGCCTTATTATCTCTACAAAAGGTCCATCTCTCTGGTCCTACGCAATAATGCCTGCAATCACAAAGTGAACTGCTAAGGAGTGGGCTTCAGTGTCAGCGACACTGGGGTGAAGAGCTACTTTAACTCATCCTGAGCAAGACGGAGGCAGAGAGGTTTACAGGCAGGGCTAGGGCTCCTTTGGAGAAGGTTCACACACCCTGTGAAGCACTGTTGTGTTCCTGAACTTTTACAGCAGCATCCACAACTGGCTACCCTTGCTGGATGCCTGCCATGCCATGTCCCTAGGCACAGAGCCTTCAGCATGTGGGAATCACTGGTCTATATCAAACAAGGCTGCACACACCTTCAGCACCATGAGGTCCTGCAGGGAGATGTCAGCCCCATCTGCCACTCATTACCCTTATACCCGTGCCAATTACATTCAAGGCTCCAGCCCTCACCCCCCAATGCCAACAGCTTGATGCAGCAAAGCTGCAGCACTGCCTGCAGCTCTGCATGGCACAGGCCAGAGCATCCCGCAGCTCTGTGCATCCCCTCTCGGTGGCAGCAATAGGGCTTATCCCCAAAGAGAGCAACGTCTGGCTTGCATCCAGCTGTGACACAAGTCCACACAGTACCACAGGCCATGTCACACTCCAAAATGAGACTCTGCTCAGGACAAGACTCTTCATTGCCCGAGCTCTTTTTGGTGAGGAGAGGAGAACAAACAAGAGGCAGGGCACAATATCCAACCAGATCAGGAAAATACTCAGTACCCGCTGTGATGGGAACCAGAGCAGAACAGAGAGCTGCCCATCCTGGCAGCTGTACTTGCCTCTAGAGTAAAATCTGATTCAGGAATGCATGTAAATTTAATACAAAGTACTAGAAGTCAATATTCAGCTGCTTCCTCCCCTCCAGGGAGTGAGGCCAGGTACTTCTTTCTGAAAGTGGTTCTGAATCAGAGATGTATTGTTCCAGCCAGAAAAGTCCAGCACAAAAAGTCTGTATGCTAAAAAGCTGCAATAAAATTGATCTTTAATCCAAAACCCATCTTACTCTCTTGCCTTCCCTCTCTTATCACTCCTGGCAGGAGGTGGTGGGTCCTGCTGACCTCATGTTTCATGGACAGAACAAATGGCTTCTCCAGCAGCTTTCTGCTGGCAGGTTTCCCTTCTGGAGCTTCAATGGGCCCCTTCCCTGCTATGAGATTGGTCCTTGCAGACCCTGTAAGTACTGTCCACAGCAAAACGAACTGCCTTCCCTCTAGACTTTTCACCCTGCCATTGTAAATCCTGCTGGCTTTGTGCCAAAGACTATGCTAGACACAACCATAATACAGTCATTTTTCTTCTACATGTTGGAGAAGGAAACAGCAGAAATGCTATTCTTTCAAATAATTTAACAAAATACAGATCCCAGCTCAAGGTAACTCTTTAACCTCCTCAGTGAAAGTCTTCACTCCTGCCAGGGCTGTGCTGTCCTGCCGTCTGTCTGACCACAGCCACATGCGGGTGCTTTCCAGGGAGAGGAGCTCTGCACTGCTATCAGAAAACAGATCCACTTACAAGTTTGCTGGTAGTGAGTAGCCTGGATACACGGAGCGATAGCAGCTCTCCCTCAAGAGTCTTTTATGCAGCAATAGGTTAGATGATGGATTTGCTTCTGGGAAGAGCCATCCTTTGAAACTCAAGGAAATTGATGAGAGGAAATGCTGTTTCAGAAAATGCTTGTGTGTCTCAATCCTTCTGGTCTGCAGCAGCACCCTGCAGCGTCCAGGCAGAGCCTGCTCCCTGTGCATGCTCTCATTCACTCAAAAATGTGTCTGTGACATGCAGACTTGCATGCTCCTGTGTCTCCTGCTGAACTCCATGCACACAGCACAGGGGCATATAAGCTGCAGTGGGTCTATCCCTGAAGAAAGCAAAGCAGAGAGATTGGTGTCCATCCTGCCCACAGGCCAGTCTGAACAATGTCTTCACATCATTTCAGAAGCATTTAAGGTATTGAGTGGAGGATCAGGGAGAGCGCAGACTCCTAAACAGGCAATGGACAGCCCAGAACGGACTCAAGGGGTGGCTGTTTCTCCTATGACTGCCCTCAGCACTGGAAGGACATGGAGCTGTTGGAGCGGGTCCAGAGGAGGCCACAAAAGTGCTCTGAGGGCTGGAGCCCCTCTCCTACAATGGCAGGCTGAGAGAGTTGGGGTTGTTCAGCCTGGGGAAGAGAAGGCTGTGGGGAGACCTCATTGCGGCCTCCCAGTGCTTAAAGGGGTACCGTAGGAGGGATGGGGGCGACCTCTTTAGCAAGGCCTGTTGTGACAGGACAAGGGGTGATGGTTTACACTAAAGAAGGGTAGATTCAGACTGGATATAAGGAAAAACTTTTGTACTATGAGGGTGGTGAAACCCTGGCCCAGGTTGCCCAGAGAGGTGGCCGATGTCCCACCCCTGGAAATACTCAAGGCCAGGTTGGACGGGGCTCTGAGCAACATGATCTGGTTGGAGATGTCCCTGCTCACTGCAGGGGGTTGGACTAGATGGGCTCTAAAGGTCCCTCCCAACCCAAACTGTTCTGTCATTCTATGATTCTATGATTCAGTCTTCCTCAAAATGGTGCAATGACTAAGGCATTTCCTCTCCATCTCTGGGGCTGCAAATACAGATCCTTTGCTCCAGTGAAACCCTCTGTGATCCAGAAGTGAGCTTGTGCTGACTTCATCTCTGTACTTGTAAGGCAAACAAAAGTCACAAGATATTTTTTGACCCTGAGTTACAACTGTCTTGTAAACAAAGACTTTTTTCTAGGGTTCCTTTGAACCCTAGAAATTTGAGTGACTGGAAGGGTCTTTCAGCAGTCAACATGTAGGAAGAGGAGTAAATAAAGGCCCATTTAAAAACAGGAGCTCGTTTTGGATTAATCCAAAAGCCTGAAGTGTACAGCTCTGTCAGAGGAGATGCAGCATTCGGACAGGTGGGAGCAGACACAGGAGACACCTGCAGCAGGGCTGCACCTTGCCGAGCCCAGCCTCATCGGGCAGCACAGCCCCCTCTCACAGCCCTGCAGGTCTTGCTGTGAGGTCTCTGCCCCTCAGCACGCTTGCAGGCCTCTCCAGCAGGATGCCCGGCTGAGGATCTCCAGCCTGCGGCTGGACAGTCACCAGTGGCGCTGGAGGCTTTACAACCCATGGCTGCTGCTTTCTGAAATGCCACCGATCTTGAGCACCACGAAGACTCGGGGAAAGCACAAGCAGAGGCTCAGCTCAGCCTACCCTGTCCTGAGGGATGTGGACCCGCCTCAATATTGACTTTGCATCCCCATGATGCTCTCTGCATTGCTCTGAGTGTGGCCCCATGGACTCTCCTGGTGGCATTACCACCTGGGCCCACATCAGCTCCCCCAGGGCTCAGTGAGTAACAGTGACATTCAGAGAGTTCCTTGTCCAGCCTGGAGTTCACAGGACCTTTGAGTTACTGGCTCCTCCTGCTCCTTCCCATCAAGGCTGAGCGCAACGACTCTTGAGACTAACACAGCAACGCAGCACAGCTGAGCCTAGTGGACTCCCCCAAAAATGACAGTCAGATTAGGTGGGCTATGGAAAACATCTCATAGCTCCAGGAAAAAGGGCAGGTTATGCGCTTCCTGCTATTTATATCAGAAAACAAGTTGTCTAGAAGATGAGCTTAAATACTAGGCCTAAAGCCACCATATGATGGCCAAAATCTGAATTTCCAGGTTATCCCTCCACTGCACACCAGGTACACATTCCCACGCACTGGGATCTCAATATACATTGGATGTGGGGACATCCAAAAATGGATGATGTCCAGCTCTACCGCCAAGTGAAACAGCTATTGACACTGGGTTCCCAGAAGAAAGAAGGGCTCGTTCTCACTGCAAATTGGAGCAGAGGATTGTGGCTCAAGCCTTGTCCCCTGGGAGGGCACAGGCAGAGTCTGGGCAACTGTCTGCCGGCACAGCACTGCGGTAGCCAAGTGCCCCATCTCCCAGGCCCCCAGGGGAGCTCAGGGCATGGATAACAACCTCCCTGTGCTTCAGCAGGCAGTTGCCTGGCTTCTGCTTCCCATGTGCTGCTCTGCCACAACCCACGCGGAGGGTGGTCAGTCTGGAGGAGCTGCCCTCCTGGAGCGGGTCGCATGGAGCAGGCAGCTTCAGCGCAATCAGCAGGTGACTTTGCTGGTGACAGCAGCCTGCTGGCTGCTCCTCTCCACAGTAGAGCTGTTCATCCCCACGTGCTGGTCTCTGCTGACACAGATATATCATCAGCAGGCAAGAGCCCTGCGTGCGCTGTGTGGTGCAAAGCTTTACACAGCCCAGAGATCCTGCCTGGGCCCTGCAAACAGAAAGGGCTTTTCCAAGGAAAAACAGGACAGGAAAGACCTAGTAATCCCCCGAAAGAAACACCAGCACATTCCTCCAGGCAAACAGTTACGTGACAGGCGGCAGAAACGGCTCCCCAAAGCCGCTGGAGAACGAGTCGACAAGTACCATGTGTGGAAATTTCAGCTCCAGTATTGCAGTCCAGGCTATAATCATGTAGGAGGTGTAAGCCAGCCTTGCCAAGAATTTGGGGCTCTGCTTTGCAGAGACGCATGCGCTGTGTCCGCATGCGGTATGCCCTCTGCCAGACCTGCCCTGCGTGTGCCTCGGCCCAGGGGTGCACTCCAAGGGCACCTGCAAGTCAGTGGGTGCTCCTGGCTCTGCTGCAGAGCACTGAACACTCACTGCATGTCCTGTCCTGCCCAGCGCACCAGGCAGAGATAAGCAGAGGAGGACTTGGGGCTGATGTCTGGAGTTGCATCTCTCCACCATGCTGAGATCAGAGAGTAGCCACTCAGCATCCCTGTCCCTCCTGCTGCCTCCATGCAGGAGCACAATTAATAAACACAAATTACTGTAGGGTCTAGCCCGAGTCCAGAGGGCGGTGGGGGTTCACTGGAGTACGCTGGTGCAGCCACTGCCTGCAAGAGCCACTTGAACGACACTGCATGGGAACAGCCTGTGGCATGTCAGGCCTATTAGCACTGGGGCTGGCACAGGAAGTGATTAGAGGTTGGAGGAGATGTCCCGTCCCAGGTCCCGCATGTGTAGGCAAGACTTGTGGGCTGGCATGGGGCAGGGACCTCCACAGCACATGCCCCAGCCTGGGGCAGCTCGGACAGCACAGAGACCAAGAGAGAAGGTGGCCAGAGCCCAGCCTCTGCATGTCAAGAAGGACATGTGGAGTCACAGAAAGTTTGAAGAGCAGCGGTGGAAATGAAGAGGGGAAGAAGCTGCTGCTGTATGAGCAGATACTTGCAAGGAGACTCCGGAGAGGAGACTGAGGCAGAAGGCAAGCAGGATTTACAGTCATGGAGGTGATGGGTAAGCTGAATGCAGGACTGCTGTTCCCTCACCCCTGCTGTACTAGAAGCAGGGTATGGGATGAAACTGTTAGGAGATAAATTAGCAGTATATGAAAACACTTTTTTTATACAGTCACTAATGAATATCTACGTACTGGTCTTCCATGAGAGGTTATAAAGGCAGGTGCTGCCAGCAGTTCAAAAAGAAATTAGAAAAATTCATTCATTAATTAGACCAATTAATTAATTAGATCCCTGTTAAAGGGTCAATGTGGCAACAGGGGGATTTCAGGGCAGAATGTGGCTGCGGTGTCAGAGCCCTCATCAGGGCTGAGGCTAGCCTGCAGGAGGGAAAGTGTCTAACACAGGAGGAAGGCGAAGCATGCAGCTCATCCTTACCTAGACCCCATCAAAAAATACTGACACAGTTCCTGGGGCAGCTCAGCATTGGGTGAGGGCACTGAGAGGGGCTGAGTGGGAGAGGGAGGTGGCCCCAGGGCTCCTGGCAGTGCTGGTGTGGGGGCTTGCTGGCAAACCTGGCTGTGAAGGTGGGGCCCTTTTAATCATCTGAGGAAAAAAAATCTGTTTACAGCAAGGAGAGATGGAAGCCATGAAATGACTGACAGGCATGAACAATTTTCACAATAAAAGTCTGGATGAACGTATTGGTGATCCTACACACACACCTCCCACATGCGTATGGGCACAGCCTTTCTTCCCAAACCCAATAAGTACCAGCTCTAATCTCCCAAACTACTGAAGAGGTCTTTCCAAATTAAAGCTTGGAGTCCAACAGGAAAAACTATCAATACAAGACTCTGCAAGCTGGGCAGATACGTAAGACGAGGAATGGGACTGGCACAAGATCGTGGATGCAAACAACCTGTGAAGCTACTCAAGCTGTAATGGTCCCTGGCTGTCAGCATGCCCTGAGGCTTCACACCTTCTGAAGAGGGTGATGGATCTTGAGTCAGTGGGCGCAAGGTCTGGACTCCAGCCCAGACATCTATGAAAGCCAGTCCAAAGGGTGATCTGGTCTGCAAAACATCTTCGGCCACTCTCAGAAAGGTGCTGTGACCTGCCTTGCAACACCCTGTAAAGGTTCCTAGCTCTCTGGAAGTGTGAATCCAGCATGTCCTGCCTATGCCTCGTGTCTCCTGAGCTGGCTCTCAACACCAGCATCCTGGTGCTCCACTTATGACAGCAGAGATGTATACATGACCAGGAGTCAGGTCTTGAGCAGGACTATCTTGAGCAAAGAGTCACTGCTTTTTTTTCTTTGGAAAGATAATCTGACACCAGATTTCTCCCCCTCCAACCCTACCCCGCTTCCCACCACTCACCCTGTTACTTTCTTGGGAAAAAATATGAGAATCCAAAGAAACCTCCCACTCGGAAATTATCTCTGCAGCAGTAGGTGGAAAAACAGTGGAAAGACCTCAGTATCACAGCAACTGAGTTCAGCTTCTAGAAAAATGTTACCAGCTGTACTGTTTTCCTCCAGCGCATGGACTGTAGCTTTCCATGCCTTGTATCCTTCCTTCTGAAAGGGTAGTCCAGAAAACTTGCCACCCCTTTATTTCTGAGAAAGCAAAGGGAGGGGAAGTCTGTTCCTGGAGATTGCCGAGATGGGACCAATGACAAGGCTAAATGTCCTGGGTCAGGTTCATTTGCTTTAAGAACATTTCTGTGTGCATATGGTTCTGCTGCCTCTACATCTTATGTGGAAGTACTGAGACAAGTGCCGTGATGGGAAGCAGCACCAAAGGCAGGCAAGTAGACAGACAATAAAGAGGCTCTTTTTTCTTTCATGAGCTCTCATCCCTCATGGCAGGTTTATAACAGTTGACTCCAGTGGTGCTGGATTTGCAGAGAGCTAGAAAGCCGTTACCCTCTGGGAGCTGGCAGGGCACAGGAACATTCACCTGGGATGGAGCCCAAGACGTCACCTTTCCAGAGCCTTGAACTTTCTGGGTGAATGACTTAGTTTAGATTAAAGGAATCAACAAAACCAAGTGCAAGGCATTCTCCACTGGCAAGACGGCATCAGCCCTGTCTGCGCTGCCAGCAGGCTCCTGGGAATTTAAAGGAGATGCAGACAGAAAGCAAATACTTGGGAAATACAGAGATATCAATTACTGGGGAACGTGCTGGGTCCAGGAGGCTGCATGGTCAGAGAGGAGATTTTTTGGTTTCAAAGACACACTTGTGTTATGATAGCTCAGTTATTTTTTTTTCCCAATAACTACCAAGGAAAAAGAAACTGTCTGCTCAGAGATTATCTCTGCAGTGATATGTGGAAAGCAAAGCAGAGCTGCAAAATATCTACAGTTAGGGATCACAATCTGGAAGAAGAAAACAGGAAACATGAAACCAGTGGAAACCCAAAGATAAATGATCATCCAGCTAAAGAGAGTTTGAGACAGGGAGATATTTCCTGCTAAAGAAAGGAGGTTTTGTGGAAGTGGCACCTCATCTTATACGTCAGGAGAAGACTTTCCATCCAAGAACGAAGCAAAAAAAGTTATTGCCTACCTTGGGGAAAAGGAGAAAGAGGGCAGGGAGAGCATTTCAGCTCCGCAAGCAACACCATACTGTATGTGATATGGAGATCTGTGATACGGAGAGCTGACCCGTGCTGGGCTGGCAGGCAGTGCTCGGGTCCTATGGCAGAGAGTTATTTTTCTCTGGAGTAAGTTGAGGTCAGTGAGGGGACACTGCTGCCCACCCACTTCTCTGAGCTGAGCTGTGCTTCGTGGTGGGACAGGCGACAGGACTGCGCTGGGGTCGGCTGTTGGGGGAAGCCCAGGAGGAACCAGCATGGGCGCAGCACAGCGATTAGACACTGCTCTGACCATGCAAAATCCCAGGACCCAGGAGCAGGTAGAGATGTCTGGAGGAATAGGCACCAAAAAGAATTGAAGCTACCTTCCAACCTGTGAGGCAGTGATTTCCCATCCAGCCTGGCTGCATCCCACATGCCCTTCTGGGCTGACTTCTCCAAAGGCTGTGGGAACTTTTTCCATTACTTAGCCTTTCTGCACTAGCAGATGCACTCTGGCATTTCCTAGCTCTACAGCTCGTGCCATTGCAACCCTCTTGATTTCAGAAGGGAGATTCAGTCTCGTCTCTATGGACAGCATGTACCCTGCCTTACTGTGGCCCCAAAGGGCTGGCACTACTCTGTGCCTACTGACACCACAGCCAAGGGTGGAGAGCGGAGAGGCTGGGAGAAATCCTTGCCCCACTGCACACCAAGGCAAAAATTCCATTGGCTTCAAAGGAGCGAGGTTTTTCACTTGCTGCTTTTCAGGCTGCACTTCGTCAAAGATCCACTTGGGAGCTTTATCAAAACAATGTCCAAGTGAGCTGCCATGACCCAGGGGACTGGAATGTGTCCCTGGGAAAGCCTCCCGAGCACTGGTGTGGCACCGGCCACGGCATGGCCGTCCCTGCTGCAGGGTGCCCAGCCAAACCTGCCACTCCCCCCTGCCTCTGATTGAACATGACCACAGTCCCCAAACAAGCTGTCCACACCAATTGCAATCATGCACGGTGCATTCGTTCCCCTGTTCTCCCATCTGCCTCTTGCTCAAAATGTATTGGCTCTGGATGTGGATCACACGTACCATGGACTGGATCCAGCTGTACTGAGGTTGAGAAGGCAGCACAGTTTTAAGGCACAAACTACATAGTCCACACCTTGCAGTGCCAAGGGTGGGGGTCTATTGACCCCTCAGACATCTCATAAATCCTCACCAGCAGGCTATGACTCTCCCAGCAGTACTGCCCCCGGCCACCAGTGGGTCTTTGGCTCATAGCATTCAAGTACTCTAGGAGAAAAGAGCAGCCTTTGTAACCAGCCTTGCCTGGGATATCTGCTTGATGGTCCACTTTTCAGAGCCCTGACAAACCCCAACAAGCTGGATGACTGACTGTGCCAGCTCCAGCTGGCACCAGAAATCAGCTCTCACAGAAACTTCTCATTCCTCAGTGTCTGGGTCTATACTTTCTCCCTGTCCTCCAAGCCCAGCTGCCTGCCTCCCTGCCCACCCCCAGAAAACTTGCATTATTTTACGCCTGCGTCTGGCTTTGCACATGTTAAAGCCACAGCAGGGCTTCACACAAACCACTGGGGAGATGCAGCTGAGAAGGGTTCGCCCATCAAGACTCCTCTGGAGGGTTTAGAGCCAAAGATGCTTGTCCTCCCTATGTGTTTTCCTTTGGTATCTTGTAGGTCATTTTTTAATTTGCTTGAGTGTGTTATTTTAACCTCATGCCATTATATAATACTAGAAACATAATGAATAATAGTACCAGGCACTATTTGCTTAGTGTTTCCCTGGGGTTTGACGCATGCTTGCTTTCCTATCCTTGTTCTTTCTGTCAGTCTTTTCCAGCAAGGCAGAGAGCCTGGACTCTCTCCACTCCGTGCTGGGGATGCCCGTGGCACCTCCGTGCCACAAGGAGGAAGGACATCCTCCAGTTGCAGCACAGCGATCCATGTTCACACTGCACTGCCTGACCAAGGTCAGAGGAGCTAAACACACAGGTGAGGCCAGAAGAGACAATGAGGGCATCTTCTCTGGTTTGGTCTGTATCAAAAGCCAAGAACAACCAAGAGGAGTCTTCCATATCCAATCCATGTCCCTGCCTCAGGGCAGTGGTTCTATAAGATGTCCATGCTCCCCCATGTTCCCTATTCTCTTGTGGCCAGGGCTGGTGTCTTAAGGCAGGTGGTAGGTGAGCACCTCGACCCCACAAGCCAATTGCTGCACCAGGTCCTCTGCATGGAAGCACTGAACATTTGGACCATCTCTCACCCTCCTTGACCGGTATTGCTGTCCTGGTGTCCATGGCAGGGGAGTACTCTTCTTATATCTTAGAGCATTCGACTTTCCCTTTTGGTCTCTGGGTTGCTCAATAGATTTGCAGCAAGCTGGGCTGTTTGGGGTGATCACAGCTTCCTTACACAAGCAATGGGGAGGTAAAGGTTCTGAATTCCCACCTTCTTCTGGCTACCCTGATGAACTCAGCACCTAGTGCTGAGGAAGACACCTTATGTCAGACGTGTGTCCTTATATTCCCAGGCTTGCTTAGCCTTTGTCCATAAGTGGAGTTCTTAAATTTGGCATGAAGTCCTAACCAGTAATGAGAAACTTGGGGAAAAAACCCAACCCTGAAAGCTGATGGGTTTGGAGGCCAAGCTTTCTTCCCACCCACATATTTGACACCCCAGGCCTCACACATCCTTGACCCCTTCCCTGATTGCTGTTAGATTATGTTCCTCCAGCCCTGCCTATGTGCTGGCCAACCCACTGGGGGTTCCCATCCATCCTCTCCTTTGTCTGATGCTGACCCAGTCTGCAGCTTTCATCTCTTGGCAGTCTCAGCTTAAAGCTGACAGTTAAAAGTAACCTGAGAGTGTGAAGAGGTCTCCTGGGTCAGTATATCCAGCAACAGCAAGCTTTTTATCTGCTAGATGCTTTCTATTGCCCAAACCCCAAGGTGGCATCTTTATGCTGAAAACAGCAACCACCGATGCAACTACTGCCACACTGGTTACAGGTTGGAAAGCTGAGACATGGAAAGCAGAGTCTCTCTTGCAAACAGCAGGAACCTGAAAATCTGCACACAACAGTTTATAAAGTATTGGACCCTGAGCTCCACCCCATTAATGTTTACTTTTAACAAATGTTGCAATATTGTTCCAAAGGACTGGAAAAGGCCAACAGTGTACAAATATTTAGAAAGCACAGTATAAACTGTCAGCCTCTTAACTTGACATCAGTCCCAGATGAAATTGTGGCAAGATGATACAAGACTACTCAGAGAGAATTAAAAGCTGTTTCTGCTCTTAAAGCATGAATTCAATGCATAATTTTATGGAGTTTGGTCTGTAAAGGTAACAACTGAGATGATGGTCTTCCCTGAAGACTGAAACTTAGTGATACTTTGTGCTTGAGGTTCTCATTGCCCAAAAATAATGTTTGCTCTGCTAAGTGGATTCGGGTCTGCCCAACAGTCAGACCCTGAGATGTGTCTACTGATAGGGTGTCATCATCTGATGATACCCAGGAGTTTCTGGGAGGGGCTACATTAGTGTCCTGCTCTAAATCCTGCACAACACAAGCTCTTTATCAGTGATATGGGAAAAAATTTCTTGTTGAGGAAAAATATTTGGTGTCACGGTTTTCAAAGCTCAGGAAATGTGTTGCAGTGGAAAAACATAAGTATTTAATGTATATAGCATTTGAACAGTGTGGTAATTGAGGTTTTGATTAAATAGGCATAGTAATGCATTTTAATATTAAAGCCAGATAAATTTTATACTATCAAAAGGAAGATGAAGATGTCATTGACAGGACAGCGGACTGTACCCTGGAAAGACATGACCTTGAAAATTACTTAGAGGTCACTGTTGATAATATTAGCACAAATTGCCAAAGTGATGCTTTGTCTATGTGTGGGAATGCAATCTTGCCTGCAAAAACTGGGTAACACTGACTTTGATAAGAGTGTCAAAGTTATCTGTTTATGACATTGATAAGACCATACTGGAAAAGTCTTCCCATTTTTAGCCTTATGAGTTTCTTTTAAGATACTGAAAAATGAAAAAAAGAAAAGGTTCAGAAAACAGCTACATAAAAGACATTGTATCTAAAGGGCATGTTTTAGTGGGAGATTAAAGTAGGTCAATTAATTTAACTTATCCAAGAAAAGATGATGAAGTGACTGAACAGTGTTTATAAGTCTACATTTCTACAAAAATAATCTTTGATTTAGTGGAAAAATAAAGAACAGGGCTTACTAGCTGGTGGTAGAAGTGAGACAATGCCAGCTGTAACGGAGGTGTCCAGTTCAACAAAATCAGCATCTCAGTTTAGGGAAGTGGTGGTTGTTCCTTTTTCCCAGAGTGTGTGACTGGACCCCGCTTTCCACTGAACCAGTGCTGGAGAGCTGCACATGGACATTCCTGGGCATGATCTCCGCCCTGTCATTGCCCCTGAGTTGCAGCCAGGGTTCTGTGAATCTGTTTTGAAAAGCAAAGTCTTGTCGGGCTACCTGTTCCCCAGAATTGGCCTATGACTCTGAGAAGCACTGGCAAGTTTCATAACCTTGATGCTTTAGACCCCAGCAGTGGTGGTTGCCAATACAAAACAGGGCTTGGAGAGCACTGAATCTTCGGGCTATTGTAAGTACTGGATGCACTGAGATCAGGTATGTGACAGCATATTAAATTAAGACTGTGAATTCATCTTATGCTGCAATATAAGGCAGTAACAGACTTCATTGGCAAGTAAGACATGAAGAAGAGAATTTCATCTCAACTAACAATAAACATTTCTTCCATGCCAACAGCTGCTTACAGGTTGTACCTAAGCATGTAAACCAAAGCAACAGAGATTGTTAAAAGTAATAAAGGTCCATCCTTACTGCTGCAGCTTGACACCTTTTGAGTGCTGTGGCAACACACAGGGTAGAAAAGCAGCTGGATCTCCCCAGCTGGGCATTCCTAGGGAATGACAGCAGCTGGCATTGCACAGACAGCATGGTGCCCCTGGCAGAACAGGACACTTCTGATCTCTGGCTGGCCAGAAGTAGAGGACTGGTAATGATCTTGGAGGCCCCTTCATATGTCAGTTGTTGGTCTGAGTAAATGCCTTGGGTCATTAGTTATCTTGTCCTCAAACAGCAGAATGATTGCTGGTATGTTTTCAGTTTCAACCATGCAAGATAAATGCTTTCAAACTAGAAGATGTCTACTTGAGGAGGCAACACAGGATCTGCCTATTTTTCTGCCTATCACGTTTCTATGAGGTGATGCACAGGAGCTTATTAGACAATGTACTGCAAGAGGGGCAGCTCACAGTGGGGGTGTGCTGCATTCCCAAAGCTTCGGCAGGCCCACATGCCAGACTTGTGACAGACAGACCTCACCATGGCTTTTCCAGCTTCTTATGCACAACAGCAATACATGACAGGATACAAAATGAGCTCAGTCCCTTTGCTTGGTGGCCAGACCTTATGGTAGGAATCTTCTAGAGTCCGACACATAAGGCATTTGGACTCTGAATCCTATTTTCTTCTCACTCTCTTGAGCACCAGGGATTATAGGCTTAGGCAAGTCAGCTGGGGATAACAGAGCTGTGTCCAAGGGCATGAGTAGAAAATGGGAAGGAAAATCTCTCCAAAACCTATTCCTCAACTCCAAAGAAAACATGAAGCAGCAGCATATAGCATCAGTTAATTCTCCTGCCACTGTTTTGGAGACTGCTGTTTACATTAATGTGCTAGCTCACATAACAGAATGTATAGCTCTTGACTCCAGTCCTAAGGACAGGAACCGAGTACAGCCGTGCCGTATTATCCAGAGGAAGCATTCAAGAAAAAATGGCACTTGGGCTGTCCTGCAACAGCAGCTCCACCTGGCAGAGCACATGCTCTCAGGTGTTTGGTAAGACAGCGAACTAGCCCAGACTGGCCCTGTTTGCAGGCATCAGCTGCTCGGGGAGAGCTGCACAGAGCAGGGCATCCCATTCTGCTGCACTAGCATTGCTCAAGCTCTTCACCACCTCCTAACTGTGATGAAGCTCCAAGGCAAGGCCTGAGCCAGCATCATGCCAGACTGACACACACCCCACCTGAGATACATAACATTTGCGGCAAAGACATGGCCAAGGACACAGCCACCATTTCCAAGGGAAGGGAGTCCAAGGACAGCATCAAATAACCATCTCTGAAGGCTCTGTTATTACCACAGTGAAAGCATCTTTACATAACCCAAAGCAGCTAACAGTTATTACAGTTTACAAAATCAAGAAGATCTACAATTTCTACCTCCCAGCCACACTGAAACACCCCTTTGTTTTCTGGTGGACCATCAGAACTGCACCCCACGACTGTGAACACCAAGGGTGCCCAAAGCTGCCTGACCCAACAACACCCTCGGTCAGGCTCCACACCAGGAGAAGGAGCAGCAAGCATTGCCATCCAAAATAGATGCATCTTCACCTGGGTTTACAACTGTAATTCCCCTACTCAAAAGCACTTCAGTTCCTCCAAAAACTGTCACCTGGGTTCAGTGTCCCAAAGCATCCAGTGTTTTGACATTGAACAACCATCCTCTGGAGGATATCCTAGTGCTTTCATTGTGATGAGAGGAAAGACTACTCAGAAACTGATGTTAGCTGCCTGTTTGAAACCCACAAGATTGACATAATCAAGCCTGGTGCCTCTTTCACAACTGGAAACCATTTATTCTGAAATAGCAGCGTTACAGACATTTGAGAATGGCCTCTAAGCGCATGTGGCATGGCATGTCAAATACAGGGATGATTGTGTTCCTGGGTTTCTGCTTTCTGCAGGGCAATCGATGGGAACATCTGCAAGAGCTGTGGGTTTGCTGTGAGATAGTATCAGAGGAATTCCAGGGAACAAGAAAGTCCTGTCTTCTCAAAGGCTGATGGAAGGTGGAGGTGCCCTGCTGTCCAGTGCCAAGGCCACTGGCTGGTTCTCATCAAATCCCAAATCTGTGATGCCAGGCAGGAACACTGCCACAGGAGGCCTTAGTGTATATAGATGAAAAATTCTCCATATAGCCTGGCTGTGCCATCAAAATTAACTGTGTGGTTCAGGCACTAGACCCTGCTGGGAGGAGCAAGCAACCTGTGTGGAGAAAGTCCACATGCCTCCTCCAGGCAGTTGTTCCTAGGAAAAAAATTCACTGTTATAAAAGGGTCTCTGCTCCCTGCCTCCTTTCCGGCCATGAACCTGCAGAGTCACCTTCACTGTCTCACCATACAGGAGGAGCTAAGAAAGGGACGTGCAGAGCAGAAATGAAAGCAGATGTGCAGAGAGCACAGGGGTTTCAACCAGGGTTGAAACCAAGTTGTCCTCACTCTTATTTAACCTGGAAAAGCAGCGTCTGCATAAGGTGGCTTTAGTTTGAATGAAGATCAGGATCCAGGCCTCCTTAGGTTGCTTACATTTTGGACTTGGGATTCTGTGGGCATCACAACACCTTATTTATGGAACTACAGGAATGAGGATCTGAGAACACTTCCACCAGCCTTCCCACCATGCTTATGGACCCCATCTTGACATACAGTCAATTCCTGCCCATCAGCCCTTCATACTCTCTTCCTTTTCTTACTTTGCTGCCACTCGACAGCTCTGGGGTAACAGTTCACTGTTCCCCTCTCCAAAATTCACTTTCACTTCTGCTCCTTCTCTGCTGGTCATGGCTATGATGCCTGATCTTCCTGTCATGATACCAGATCTTCCTGCCTCCCTGGCCTTGAGAACCTTTTCAGGCTCCCATGTTCCTTTTCCAAGATGAAAAAAGGCCAAAAGTTTTCTCTCAAAATGGAATCAAATATCAGCAAAAGGTTTCTTAAAATATCATCTCTCACTGGAAAAGGGTGAGTTTTCTAATTAGAAAAGACATATCAGGGCCTCATGGTGTTTCAGTCAGGTTGGGCTACAGCCAAGGACTTTCACCATGCATCAGCCCAACTCTTAGTCAAGACCTCATGGAGCATCATGGGTGATGTAGTCCAAACTTGGAAGGCTGTCCCAGGCAGGACCACAGTGACAGGAGTTGCCAAAACTACAAGTCCATTGAGTCAGCCCTGTGGCATCCCTGGGTCAAACTGCCTGGCTTTTAGCCAGCTTTCCACTGAAATTATGCGGGCTGTCATTTTTCGCTAGAAAGTAAACATTTTTCCAGAAAAAAAAGCTTATTTATGAGAAGCCTCATCTGATCATTGCAATAACCTCTGTGCTCCTCTTTGGGCTGTTCACCCCTGAGGGGTGACCCTGAGTAGACCAGGCTGTGCACCCCTGCTCCCAGCGGCTTCTGGACAGAGGGCTGCATTTTCTGTGATGCAGCCCTGTCTCTGCACTCCCACAGACCCTGTTTTACAAAGCTGAAGGTACAAGCGCTTGCAGATGCAGCTTTTCACCATGGCAAGGAGGCTGGGGGATTTTCCTTTGCCCTCCCTGGGAGCTGTGTGAAACCCAGCCTCTTAAAGGCACTGCTCATTAGCAACGTGCTTTGTTATCAGGCAAGGCTAATTGCTGACACCATTTCCCATTCATAAGTGTCCAGCTTTGCAGAAAACCAGGAAAGCTCTTACCCACAGTGCTAATTCCTTTGATGATAAAGTTCTGGATGTGCCATATCAGCCCTCAACCTGCCTACGCCAGGAAGCCTTTATTTAGCATTGACATTTATCATTGCTAAACATATAAATAATGCCATTAGCCACTCTCAGCAGTGATAAAATTAGCAGTGTAAACAGAGAAAGTGAGTGACCTTAGTGGAGAACCATTGTTGATTTTGACCCAACACCTACCAGTATGATTAGTCACAGCAGAACTGCTCAGGGAAAGGGGCCATTGGGGCTTGTTTGGAAATTAGAGACTTGCACTGTTTATTTTATGGAACAGATCTAATTCCTGCTGAGTTTCTCTATAAGCACCGGGTCATGGCCCCACCTCCGTTCCTCCAGAGCCGCAGCTCCCCAGGGGCTCATCAGCTGGGAGCCTGAAGGCTCGTGTGAGTAACACTCCTGAAAGCTGGGCTTTCTTTCAAACCAGCAGGAGGGGATACCCTTCCCGCCTGTCCTGCCTGTCCACCCTGGGTGACCAGGGGCAGGAGGTACCACACAAGCATTGCTATGTGAAACCATGGTGCTTCTGGTGTCTTCTTTCTCTTCATACCCTGGCAATTTTCCACACTAATGAGATGTGCATGATGTCCCCTCTCCTCTCCTCTGTCCACCCAGCCAGATGCTCCCTGAGTTTCTACCCTGCAAAGTATCAGCATTTGCTGCTCCTTCTCTGGCAAAAGAGAAGGACTCTTGGTGGACTCTTGGCTAAGTGATGAGGGGTACGGGATCCAGCACAACTCCTATCCTGCAGATAGTCACACAAGTGAGGGGTCTCAGGGAAGATGTGTCTGCTGAGGCGTAGGACAACCTGTAAAGACTGCAGCATGGACAGCTACTCCAGCTGCAAAGGCTGCCATAACAGCTCTTGGAGATGGCTATTCAAGCAATTAGAATTCAGTGTATGCTAGTTGTGGGTTTACACGCTGTTTGTGCATGTGCTAAGCTGTCAAAGAGCAAAATAAACAGGGAACTACCAGGGCTTCACTTGAGCTACAGCAAGTGTGTTGCGTTGAAGAGGTTGCCCAAGTGTAGATATGAAAAGTTGAGATGAAATCATAGAAAATCATGCAAACTCTGCATTTCTTAATTGTTTTTTAAAATGTTCTCTTAAAGGTGACTGAGAGTCCCATCTCCGGAAGGGTCTCAGATTACCTACAGTCCTGTGCACTGGGAATATTTTTGGATGCAAGAACCTTAAAATCCTGGAAAGATATGGTCCCTTGCTGCAGAAATGAGACTTAATTAGATTCACTGGGTTGTGCCCATGGCCTCAGTGCAGTGTGTTCCATTGTGGCCACTGAGGGACATCTGACAGAGAGACCTCTCAGGACAACAGCTCATAAATAGGCAAAGGAAGAGTCCTTGTAGCCAGCAGGCAGCTTGTGGCCTCTAATCATGTTGGTTGCAGTCTTGACACTTCCTGATGCCAAAACAGTTGACAAAGAAATCTGCTTATATTCTCATATCCACTAATTGACCATCATGCTAAAGGCATCCCTCAGCTTACAAAACATGATTCACCATCCCTGGGCAAGTAATCTCCAGGTGGCCAGTGATCACGCTGACACAAAGCAGCAGGGTCCTCAAGTTCACCTGCTAATCTTCTTAACAGCAAGCCAGGCTTCAGAGGCTGAACAAAATCACAGCACCCACAGATTTGAACCTTCAGGGTCGTATTTATTTTCCTAATCCCTAGCATCAAACATCATTGCCTCAACCTTAGCGCTGGGTCTTGATCTTTGCATTAGCTGGATGGGGGTAAGCTAGCACGTGCAAGCACAGTGACACCTACCACCTACCACTGCTTTGCTCTCTGAAACATCTCCCTACCTCTCGGTTTTTCTCTCTCTCCCATGTATGTAGTTGGTAGGTAACAAATTATGTGTTTGATGCATATAAGAAATCACAACCTTTTCATCCAGGCCTGTCATTTGAATGTAAAGTGTGACCTACTCTACCCTTTCAGGTTGGATGGGGTTGGTGTATACAGGCCATTATTTCCTCTGGTCAAACTGCATCAACTGGCAGCAGAGCTGAGCAGAGTGGTCCCCTAGAGAAGCTGAAGCCCATGGAAAGGGTTGACTCTCCTAGTACAAGCTATTAATAGAAGCAAAGAAACATTGGTTGGAGGGACTTCAGGAGGGTGTCTAGTCCAAAATCCCCATTGGGTTGGAAGAGACACAGCTAGTCAAATGATAGCTGATTTGGGATGTTTGGAGCTAAACAAGACTGATGTCTTTCCAGAAAGCTGACATGGATCTGTTACTTGATTTACTATAATCTAATCAAGCTGATCATTAGGTTAATTTGATGATCTGATGTAGAATAAGATGCACTGGAACATGTCAACCAGGGCTGTGGGAGGAGTTCCTACCATTGCCAACTCAAAAATCAATACAAAACTATCGCCGAAAATACGTGCTCTACAAGTACTCACTTGGGGAAACACTCTGGCCTGCTCTGTGCAGGAAGACAAGCCAGATGACATCCCTTCTTGGACTAACCAGCAGCAAATCTCTGAGCCCCTTCTCCAACCATCCCTCTGGCTTTACTTAGTCCTTTTGAACCTAGTTCAGTTATTAATATACGTTATATGGGCACTGGTCAGGTTTGATGGCTCCTCACCTTGCTGTTAGGATATCGAGATACCCCATGGTCAATAAACGAGAGAGCAATCTTGGAAACTTTACCTGTGGTCCTATTGTCCTACTACCTCGGAAGAGGAGTGTGGTTGGGTTTGGAGGTGAACTGTTTTCTGTGCATAAATTCTTTCCCATGAGCAAGGTGGGTACCCAGATATCAGGGAGCAGAGACGGAGTTTAGTCAGATTCCTAAGAACCACAGAACCTCACTGACTACGAGAAACTCATGAGAAACGAGAAGGAAAATGCCCTGACACACACCTCAGGGTACCCTGAAAAACTGCTGGGGGGGGTGTGGGTTTCTTCATCCCACTTCTGTGAAGCCAGCCTCCTCTTGCCCTTCTCCCTGGCAGTGCCTTTCCATAGGAGTTGTCCCTCATCCTCAGCCTGCTTGTTCCCCTTGCAGAAGAGGGCGGTTATATGCTCATCTCACCCATGGCAGGAAGACCCCAGGCAGTCCCCTCCTGTGGTTCATCCTGGATTTTGTTAACATGCTTTTCCTTCTCCTCCTAGAACTGACTGCAGACAGGCGTTGGGGAAGACTTGTGGACTAATTGCAAGCACAAGCTGGCCAGCCCTGCTCGCAGCCTGATGGACAGAGCTGTCTCAGGAAATGTAAGCAAGCTCTGACACGTGTTTGTGTCTTGTTAGTTTTCCTGTTGTGCTGCTGATCGGCGTGTTTGACCCAAACTAAACAATACCTATGCCATACACTCCACAGTGCTTTCCCACTTGCAACTGCCAGGAGCTGGCAAGCACAACAGGCGGGAAGGTTGCAGAGCCTCACCAGAGCTGGCAGGCAGGCAGGTCACAGCATGCTAAGGCAGCGTGCAGTGAACAGTGGTATCCTCAGGAGGGAGGGCAAACCACTTTCTCACCCTTCTTCGCTATTTCCCGTTTGCCCCCTGCCTGGGTTCCCATCACAGCCACTCTCAGCTCTGGCCCCAGCCCGCATGTTATCCATTTCTCAAGGGCTTTCCCTGGGTTTGGATCTCTTTCTGAAGCCTTGCGAGCTGGGATGAACATTCTCACAATCCCACACTGGCCACAGACTCCCACACTCAGTGCCACCCAGGATTTCTTTTTTTTCCATTTCCTGGCTGCTTTTCACAAACCAAGTGGTTCTGTGTGTCACCTCCATGCACAGGACAAGAAACGGATCTGTCTGGGGTCATCACATTTGCTGACATGACAGGTTGAGCCAAGTTAGCAATGGGTTAACAAAGCTTCTTTGGCCTGAAAGTGAGCCTAGAAGAGTTGGCTGCTCACAAAAGGGGAAATTTTGGAGGGGAAGCAGAAGCAGGAAAGGGTGTGCTGATAGAGATGCCCTATATGGACACCCTATAGCTGAAGTGAGGGGAAGCAAGGCAGTGGGAAAGATGATACAGGCACCCCTCTCGAAGGTGCAAGGCTGACTTGAACACCGTGCCACTGTGCAGAAGGGATGCAGCTGCAGAAGGTTTTGGTGGCACTCATAACATGGCAATGGGATGGAGAAGAGGCTCCAGTCATGGTGCAAAGAGGATTGATGCACCCAGAGCATGTAGGGTGCAAGGATCAGCACTGGTGAAGAGGAGCAGCTATGTCCCCTGCTTTCTAGCAACAGCATTTTGGCTCACTGACCTGACCTCCTTCTGAACCTGTTCCCCCAATCTCTGTTGAGCAACACTTTGCACCTGGAACCCCTTGCTGGAGTTCAGCGTGCTGTTCCCAAGAGCACCCGCAGCAGGGTGTCCGTGCCAAGGTGTTAGTGCCATTGCTTGTGGCACACTGAGCAGGGCACCTGCATCCTGCCCTGGTCTCACCCATCCACAGCAGGGCTGCGGCCAGCAACTCGTGTCCGCCTGGAGACGCAGCTCAGCTGTGCCTTTGCAAGCCACCGCTGTGCTGATGGGGATCTCGCGGAGCTGCCAGTTGCATTCCAGCTCATTATGTTTTAATTTAGTCAATCCATAGGCTGCCTATTGTGAGGATATCAGCGCTGAGAAGCAAAATCCAAATCCAGAACATTGCAGAACCAAACTGCCAAAATGCAGAGACAGAGAGACAAAGTAAATCTGTCATAAGGCAGCCCTGACAGACCTCCCACCCCGAGAGGAGCCAGTTCCCAATTAGCACAAAGAACTTGGGCAAAGAGGAGGAACAGATTCAAAAACAAATGAAAGGGACCAAAAATGGTCAAGAAAAGGCCAGTGGAAATACTCAGGTCAGGGCTGTGCCACGTAGCATGGGGGGCATCCCTCAGCATCTTGGAGCTTTCCCCTGGCACGGACCTGCCCCAAGCCGCCCCAGAAAATCTTCCAGCAACCCTGGGAGTGAGGGTCTGTCCGAGAGCAGTTCCTGTCCCTGTCTTGCATGCAGGACACTCATCTTAGCCATGATGGCATCTAGAGATGAGGGGAGCAGAGGGGTAGGAGGGGAGGCTATGTGAGTCGCAAGGTGACAGGGATGTCATGAGAACCCATAGGGTCAATGAGCACAGCTCATAGAGCAGAGACGTTGGGATGCTGGGAAGGATGGGCAGGCAGCTACCCAGGGCACTGAGGAGCTAAAATCCTCTCCCAGGGCTGCTGTGCTGCCTCTACACCTGGCCAGAGCTGCGTTTTGTCCCCAAGGGGCTCTGAAGACGTGGCCAGCAAATAACAGGCCATGAACCAGCAGAGAAACCACTGCCTTGGTGCAGCAAGGTGGCAGTGTCCCATGAGGCTCCATTCCCTCTGATGTTTCTGAGCTGGGGGCATTGGTGTGGGTTGGCACTTAGATGCTCCCCCCGCCCTTCAGCTGCCCAACAGTGCTGACGGAAAAGGAGGGAAAGCAGGGCAGAGGGGAGGAAGAATGGAAAGAAAAAACTCTTCTAGCGGTATAAATCATTCAGGCTCCATAGCTATAACACTATTTCCGCCTGTAGAGCTGGAGGCCAGAAGGGATATCGAGTCTGACCTCCTACATAGCGCAGTGCTCCTCAGCGACTCCCTCCTTGCACCAGGCTGGCGCTCAGACACCACATTAACAACTATTTCCCGTAAGAAGGCTCCTCAGCCTCAGTCCCAATCACATCCAGCACTGCAGCTTGCACTGATCTTGCCGTGATAAAATAGTTTCCAACTCACTTTGATGTTTTCGGGCTCCAAGTTCAGTCCATGTTTGCTGGCTGCCTCAGCAGGGATACTTGGGGTGCTGTCTGGGGAAGGAGCAGACATCCACACACTGTATGTCCTAGTGAGTGGTAAGGAGTTGATTTCAGCTCCCCTGTGAGAATCTGGGACCCCCACATCAAAGCTGAGCCCAGCCCTGATTCCTGGCTTATTGTTAGATCAGTTTGCGCAAGCACTAGGTCAGTTCTCTAATGTCTGGGTATATTGGAGAGGCCAGAGAAGAAGAAGGTCTGGGGAAAAGATGGGGTCACTGGCTGCCATCAGATAAGCCCACTGAACTTCCCAAACCAGCCAGGCACCAGGGATCACCCCTCCCTGACTGCCCTCCAGTTTGCCTCATCCTTGTCTTCCTCCTGGTGGGCTTCTTGCCCCGCTCCTACCCTCCCACCACCCGCCCCTTTCCCGGGCACCCTTTGCCTTTCTTCAGCTCCCTGCAGTCCTCTCTGTTCCTGACTAACCTAAACAACTCTATGGGCTCTATGAATTTTTTCCCCTTAGTGCTTATCCTGGTTTCCAGAGCATTGCAGACTATGCAGATCATAAAGCTATATTTAAGGTTGCCTGACAGTTTCCATGATATGGCCCATTGTTCAGTTGCTTACACCACTGCCAAACTTTAACCCTTTGGGCTGAATAATTTGGGATAGCTTCAGCAAGAACAAGTTCAGTCCTTTTGAAAAGCAAAATTAGGGGGAAACACTTGATTTACTCCATTTCTTAATGAGGCTTTGCTGGGAAACCTGTCGTTCAGGGATTTGCAGGATTACCTGGGGAGGGTGCTTTGGTCTCAGGTTTGTGACCCCACTCTTATGTCTCTTACACAAGGGCCTGAAAGTCACATTTTCTCAAGCACCTCTGAAATAACGCTGTGCGAGGCTGTCCCCGTGACTGCAGTGCATGGAGCCTGTACCTTCTCTGTCAGCCCAGACGAACCATGCTATGGGGAACGCGCTGGAGCCGCAGCCCCTGGCACCCCCGTACCGCCCTGGCCTCTGGGCCCCCACAGCAGGATGCCACCTTGGCCCTGGCCACCAGGGCAGATAACGGGGTCCTGCCTCTACTGGGCTGTTGCTTTTGGGACACTGCAATGCCTGACTTGCACGTCTCCAAATTCCTCTGCTGTCAGCAAGCTGCTGAGAAGCCAGCAGAAGAAGGCTTTGCTGGTCAGCCCATACTGTGGGTGACACTCTGCCTGGTGCTCTGGCTGTGCTGAGTTTGGGCGCTGGAGGGAAAGTAACTGTGTAGTGACCTTTTGTGCCTCGTTATGACAGATATACTGGTTTTGCTGTCTTTTCTAAAAAGGAAATTGCATTTCATTGCTAATTATTTTCCCCACTTTTAAGTATATTGTATGCTGCAGTGTCTATGCGATTGCATGTGTAACGTCACCGCAGCTTTGCTTTATCTAATTACAAGATCTCAGCGAACAAAGTAAGACTGTGCAATTAATAAAGCTGGTTCCTATAGAAAAAATAGATAAACTGTGTCTTCATGTGACTAAAACTATCTCACGAAGCATACACTCAGGGGACTATGCTAAACTGCATAGGCAGGTTCAAATGTCATTTTCTATATTGCACCTTTGTATCATTTCCCTTTATTTTTTGTACAAAATCCGTAGCAATACCTGATGGCACAGAACCTGGCAGGAAACCTAGAAGCCCTGTTGTAGGTCTGCATCAGGACAAAGAGGTCTTCCTTCCTTTCTTGCCTCCAGGTTTTGAACCCTGGCTGTGCCCCAGATAATCCAGCTCCTTCAGTCACCTCTTATGAGGGACTTCTGAAAGCTCATGCAAATTTTGTCACTGGCGCTTCTTCCCCCGCAGTTTTGACATGCTCAGAGAACATTAATACAACCTTTGTGCAAATGGTGCCAGGCACACGCAGGCCTACTACACTATCGCCGATGGTCAGCACACGTATGGTTCCTTGATCTCTATGGAATTTGTTACTCACAAACCCTGCACAAGCACTGAAGTCCTGTCCTGGAATGGGCCCTAAAGTTGTTGCCAATGCCAGTTATGCCCTGTTCATCTCGCCATAGTTAAAAAATCAAATCCACACCCTCAGACACTAAAACAAGGACTTGGAACGAACATGAGCTGTAACTGATGGGTCCTGCACAAACTGCGTGCTTATCCCATGTGCTATAGAAACCGTCTGGGTTGTCGGGGGGAGGCTATGGCTAACAGAAATAGTCACAATTCAAGAGTGGTTTGCACACAATTCCTTAGCCAAAAAGCTGACACCACTAATTTTTCCAAATTCCAGTCAAGTTTTTTCCTCAGCAGTGAATACACTCGTGTCAAATACAGTCAAAAGCAGAGGAAAGCGACGAAAGCTCCCGCATCCCTCCAAATTGTCCTTAAGCTGGTGGATAACTCTTCTGCACCACCCACCCACTGGTGAAGATGACACTGTGTGTGACCAGCCTCCCCATGTGCCACACAAGAGTGCACCATGAACTTCTGTCCCCCAGGCCTCCCTATTAATTCCTTGGAGAGCAAAGAACAAGCACTAGCTCTTCCTGTCCTCTTAAAAATAATATTACACAACCCACTTCTAAAGAATGATAATCTTTCTTATAGTCATTCTGAAACTTGAATATTTTATAATGGATAAAATGATCACAGAAAATTCCAAGGACAGCCAAGGAGCTCAAAATGATCTGATCATGTTTCCAACCATGAGACCTTTGGAAAGAGCCCCAGAAAGAGGGGGAAACGCATTAATTTTATGTTTTAATATTCAACAAACAGAGCAGACTCTGCAGAGCAGCAACGTCCAGTTGAAAGTGTCGAGAAGTTTATTTTCCTTCAGACCTGCAATGGGGCTGAGTTTGGGACTCTCTGTTTAGCTTTTCAGCCTGTAGTTACATTGTGTAAACAGTTTATTTAACATCATTTTTGGCACTTCTTCAGTAAACCCACCATAATAATCCTACTGGCAGACCAAACAGATCACAGATTAGCAGACAAAGCTGCTGTAAAACACCAAATTACCCATCCCCTGCTTTCCTGTTTTCATGAGATGTGAAGTCCTGTACTTAGCCGTGTTTACGCCTCGTTTCATGGCTGCACCACCAGGTCACAGAGCTGCTCCTATTGCACAGCCTCAGCCTCCAGCGGCATTGCAACGTGGAAGCAGGGTGGGGGAAGGATTTTTCGGCCCTTTTAGAAACTCATAAAACATGCTGGGGTGCTGGCTGTTGCTTAACAGAGAAGGTATGCTGGCTTGATCCAGATTGGAAAAGACTCTAGACTAATGCTAAAGTCACCTATTGCTTACATTTCATTTTAATGTGCTTGAGTTCAATAAAAGTTTATCATCTCCATTAAAATGGTGCCTATTGGAACTGATTTAATCTCGTTAGCACAGAAAACCACATGAAAGGAATCGAGTTCATGGACAAGATTGAGCACAGTTACTTTTGGAGCATAAATTACATAAAAGCAATGGATATTCAGCCAGAGCCACAGCGCCTGTCACCTGCATTACTCACATATTTATGCCAATGCACTTTGCTAGGGAAGGTGCTGGGCAGGAGCCATATCGCAGCGGGACTGAGAGCCTGCCAAGCACAGGAGTAATCGGCTGCTTAATGTCACAGCATCAACACTCTCCTAAAGAGCCTATGAATTGTGTTACATTTGAACAAACAAATGTCATGTGTAGGGGTGCTGGTCAAACGTCTACTGGCAACAGGACAATGCAGCTGTAAATCTTGCCTTCAGTATCATCCTGCTTTCAGCACAGAGATGCTCTGCCTTTCTCAAGGGAAATGCCAGCTCCACCATGGTCCTGGCTGCCTGGTGAGTGCGCTCAGTGCAGACCATGGACCAGAAGTGTGCTGTTATGGTGTGCATGGGTGCAAGGAGGTGCAGCGATGTGATTCCAGCCAGGTCTTTGTGCGTGAGCATTAGCCCTGGCCTGCAGGGCTCTCCACGAGGCACTGCCAGCACCGCTGCCTGGGGGTGGCTGCCATGATGCCCTTGAGCGAGGAGGGTTGGTGGCTTCTCAGGGACTCACCTCAGCTGGACGGCAGGCATGGCACTACAGAGGCAGAGGTTTGCTCAGGGAGATATCCTGGGGCTGCAGCCACTGCTTGTCCCCCTGGCAATGGGGGGCAATGGAGAAGGGCACTCCTGTGACCTGGTTTTTACTGGCTCCATCCCCTCATGGACCACCCTGTCTCCACGATGATGGGTGCAAACTGGGGAAAAGAATGGGATGGGGGGTAGAAAACCAGCCAGGATAAATGTGAAACCTGCCTGTGCTGCCTCCCTCCTCTGATCCCCTCAGGACAGGCTGCTGCAGCAGTGTCCACTGCCCTCAGGCCCCCCGGATGGGGCATTTTGCTGTGAGCAGCCATCCCCCCTGCACACCAACGGCAGCCTGGCCTTGCAGACCCCTTGCAGACCCCTGCTCCGCAGGACAGATTCACCAGCTGTTGCCTGCTGCTGCCTGCAGAGCTGCGGTTTGCTGACAAGGACTCTCCAAAGAACAGGAAATCTCTTGGTGTCTGGCCAATATCAACATCACACACCTCTGCCTCCCAGTTCCCCCAGTGTGTAGGCAGAAGGAAGCAATGGAGACCTCACCTCTCCTCCAGCATCTTGCGCTGTCTGTTCTTCCCTGCCAAGTTATCCGCAGCCCTGTTGTCCCTCTGGATTCCTCACTGCTGCCAGCTGCCCAAATGCCATGATGGGCAAAAAATTACCTTTTCCTTCTGCCAATGGTCAGATAATTTTTGTCTCATTTTATTGGGGACAGCACCAGCTTTTGACCTTCCTGGCTGAGACCTGGAGTCTGTGTCTGCACTTGCTTCTGACTGACTCCAGCATCTGAGTGGAAGGCACAAAGCTCTCGGTGGCACAAACCCCACACGTCCCATGGATTCATCTCCCCACAGGCTGCCTATGCAGCCAGGTTTTGCTGCAAGAGCTAAATGACAGGCAGGTGGGAAGAGCATTGGGCAGCGGGGCAGGGCCAGGGCAGACAAACACCTCTGCTATGGAGCTTGTCCTTGCAAATAATGCTGATTCACTCCTCTGAGCACAGACTTTCCTACATAATTCTTTCAGAAATACATGCCCAAAAGCCCGTCGTGGCCCATACATATCCTTAACACCTGACTGAATGCACACTCCTCCATGCTCCCAAATCTCCTTCCCTATGCACAGTCATGGGATATGCCCACACCTACACAGACGCCAGATCCCGACCTGCTCACTCCCTGCCAGCAGCACTCACACAAGTCCCAGAGACAAACATGCACAGAAAAAGAAATGCAGGGCTCCCACATTTAACCAAACTGTTATTCAGCAACCTGGAAAAGAAGTGCTAACTGCATGCCAGGATAAAACAGAGGCATGGGATCAGGGAGGATCCTACAGGCTCAGCAGGAACAGGGAAGATGCCACCACTGCCATGCGTCTCTGTACCCCAGACATGCTAAGGCTGCAACCCAGCAAGACACTGTTAGCCTCATGACCTTCTGGGGGTATGCTGAATCTTACTGAGCTCCCTAAAATGCTTTCGTGTGCCAGGGAAGCTCCCTTGGGTACCCGTGTCTTCCTCGAGCCCTACAGAACAAGTACAGCTAGGGGCTGCAGTGGGATCTGCCCTGCTCTGGCCCTGCAGCAGTGCACCATAATCATCCTCATCCTCGTTGGAGCCAGCGCTGCTGTCTTACTGACTCAAAGCGAAAGGACAGGAGTAGGCGCTGGCAGCTGTCCATGCAGCAAACCAATATGTGCACACAGGGACCTCAAGCTCACCCTGGAAGCACAGAGGTGACCCAGAAAGCGTGCAAGATCTGAAATCATGAAGGCAGTATCTACATATATATATACACACACATATATGTATGTATGTTGCATATATACATGTTATATCCAGCTGCGAGGCCCTTATAGCTCACCAGTTACCCCTTGCTATATCGCCATCTCATTTTGGGCATAGCACAAGGCACCAAAGCCCCAAAGCCATCTTTCAGCTGGAGGGAAAAGGGTTTTCCTCAGGTGAGCACACAGCTCTGAGCCTGAGGGACACAGGCAGCCCATCATGTCGGTGCAACACTGGGCAGACTCCATCCTTTAGGTGTCATAACACCCAAAATTGCTGTTTAGGCAACACCCGAAAGATATGGTGAAACAGGAGGCAACTGGGATGCAAAGATCTGATTTGTGAGGAAAGATCTGAAGGAGGGTTTACAGCCTGCAGGTTGTGGTAAGGATCTTGGTCTTTGCTACATGAGCCTAGTTTGAAAAAACTCTTGGCTCAGCCAAGCTGACATTGCAGGAGTGTGTGGTGCACATTGCAGCAATGGAAAGAAGGGGATATTTCCTCAAATATTGCCTGGAAAGAGGCAGAAAGCCCAGCCTTCTGAGCCCCTAAAGGAATCTGGGAGGGAATAGGATCTCCCCTGCCAGCCCATCTGCACTAAGCTCTGCAGAGAAAGGAGATATTCTGCCTCTTAGACAAGGGTGGCACAAGAACTACTGCCTTTATATTGACCACAAATGCACATGTGGTGGACAATAGTGGTTTCTAAGTGCTACTGGTTCCATCTGGCCTACTGAAACAGTAAGCATAAGCCCAAGGGCAGCCTGAGGACCCAGCTCCCCATGCTCAACATGTCATTGCGGCAGACTGACCACAACCCATGCTCCTGCTGCCTCCAAAGCCCCTTGCCTCAACATCAGGCAATACTGTGCCCTCTGAGCAGGATCCCCAGCCATCCTGCCTGTCCACCTGAACACACACAAGTGTGCACAACGAAGGAAGGCTGCCCTCTGCTTTTGTTGTTGTTTTGCTTCCCAGCTATCAAGCCCATTGCACATGTGGCCAGTGGGGCTCAGGTCACCTGCTCTGTGCCTGCAGATGGGCACTTCACACAGAGGAGGTGGGATGAATCTCATCCCACCGGCCACCATGGACAAGTGTGCCAATGGTCCTGCCAACTGGCAAGTAAGATGATTAATTAGTGTGCGAGCATCCTCCCCAGTCACCACTTACCTGTTGGTGCCATATACTGGAGGTCCTGATGTATGAAAACCCTGGTGCAACTCACTAGTGGCCTATGTGGACCAGACACTGGACGGCACTGGTGTGACACTGCTTGGCCAACACACCTCACAGCCATAGAGCTCATGATGTCCCCAGAGAAGCGTTGTGTCACAGAGCCCACGCGTCGCCCACAGATGCCACCACAGCACAAGCATCCATGGGGAGACCTATGGTGCCATCTCAATGGGTGGTTCAAGTGTGTGGTTACAAAGGCTTTGATGTGCAATGGTTGCAAATAACAGGAATATTGGTGCTTACTCAGAAACTTTAATCTGGTGACATTGAAGCTTCTCACAAGGACCAGGTGGCAGAGGAAACCTGTGCATGGGTCTCACTCCATTACTTCATGACAGAATCTGGCTGCAGTTAATTTATATGTGGGCGTCACTTCTGGTATGTGCAAAACATTTCAGGTCATTTGGACGTAAGGATATTGTAGTGACCCCTTGTCCTCAGGAACATTTACAAAAAGAAGCCCTTTCTCATCAGCATTCCACAGTCAAAGGGGTCCGAAGTGGGATTTACCCATTAATAAAAATCTCACTGAATATAGGAAAGTTCACAAAGTGTTTGAGAAAGATTTTCACCCTTTCAAATGACTGCCTGCATACACCACTTCAGAGGGAATGAACAAGCATGAAATTCAATTATATAGGCACCCACTTAAACACTTGAACCAGAACTGCTTCCCTTAATCTTTAAGTTGAGGACAGGGTAAGACTGCGAAGCCACTCTCGGCATGACAGCACTTTATTTCATCTACAGTCCTGGTAAGATACACAATTCACGTAACTGAAGAGCAGGGATTTTGAGCTGTGTGCTCCTAACTCTTTGTAAGCAACACAGACTAGCAGTGCTGCCCATCACTGTCAGACCCCCCCTTTAGAAAGTCAACTGGTAATAGCAAATAGTCATGGGCAAGCCGAGACAGACGTCTTTGCAAGGCTCCTATAAGCACCAATGCATCTAGTGACCCTGGAGCAACGGGGTGATCTGGAGAAAAGGCAAAGCTCTCAGCAGCCCATGTTCCCATGGTGGGCACAAGGCGAGCAACACATCTGTGAGGTCTTGTGCTTGAATCCAGAGGAAACATTTGCTCCCACACTGCCCCACAAACAAGCACCTTGGAGCTACACTGTTCACCTGATTTAAGAGTTGTTCCTATCTTCTGGACTAAGATTTCATTTGTACAGCAAAAAGCAGACCTGTGTCAGCCCGACTTATCAGAGGCATCAGCTTACTGCCAAAGATCTGAGATGCTGCGGCATTCAAAGAAGCGACTTAGTCTTTCTGGCAGGCCCAGCAAATATTAGGTGGACTGAGATACTGAATATGTAGAGTATTTCTCAGTTTCTGCAAGGGTGCACGTGTAAATCGTTCTGCTGTGATAAACTGGAGATTATGAAACCTTTAAAGATGGCAGATGTGTTTGAAGCTGCTCAAAATAGGTTTCCTGACGTGATTTAACAGGTCACAGCCCTTATGTCAGTGAAGCACCCTCAAAACAATGCGTTATCCTTTAGGCTGCTCTAAGCAGCAATGCACAAAGCTCTAATTTGGTTGAAATAATAGTTTTTTCTTTTCACGTCTGCCTCAGATTGCAAATCATTGGGGCAGATCCCAAGGTCTGTGCCAGTACATGGCAGGGGAAATGACGGCATGGCCAGGCTCCCCTTTGGCTGTACCCCTGCCAGGGCAGAGGATGCCCCGCAGTCTGTGTTGACTGGATCATGTCCCGATCTCATCTGAGCCTATGAGGTCTAACATCAGTCAGTGGAATTAAAGCAGAGTAAAATGGGTATGAGATTAGAGCTGGATCCACTTTGTTACAGTGTTTACAAACCAGAGGAGTCTTATTTTGGAAGTCTTTTGCCCTCGTAAAACCCTCAAAGCCTCTTTGATGCTGAGTTTCATCCATTTCCTACTGAACGTACCCCTTGCACACCATCTGGGAGCTTCACACAATGTAATTCAGCCCTGCCTCCTTCAGCGCATCAATAAGGCAGACATGCCATAGCTCTCCTAACCCTCCTAACCATATCAGGTGGGACACCCCAGGACCCCAGTGTCTTAAAGAACTGATCTGGCTCTCTTTCATGCAACAATGTCATGATGGAGATTCAGTGAATCCTGGAGCTCTTTTAAGCTGTGATCTTGTGAGCAGGCTGTAGTCCTCACAGGAAAGCGTAAAATCAGGGATTGGGGATGGATGCTGAAGTAGAGAAAGGGTCCCAAGAGGGAAGTGTTTCTCCAGTGCTGCTGTGCTGAGGTGCTTCTTAGAATCATAGAATGGTTTGCGTTGGAAGAGGTCAGCTAGTTCCAACTCCCCTGCATGGGTAAGGACACATTCCACTAGATCAGGTTGCTCAAAGCCCCATCCAGCCTGGTCTTGAACGCTTCCAGGGAAGGGGTATCCACAACGCCTCTGGGCAGCCTGTTCCAGTGTCTCACGACCCTTACAGTAAAAATTTCTTCCTGATATCTAATAAAAATTCACCCTCTTTCAGTTTAAAACTCGTACCCCTGGTCCTATCACTGCACTCCTTGATAAAGAGTCCTTCCCCATATTTCCTGTAGGCCTCCTTTAAGTACTGGAAGGCTGCGATAAGGTCTCCACAGAGCTTTCTCCAGGCTAAACAACGCCAACTCTCTCAGCCTGCCCTCATACAGAAGGTGCTCCAGCTCCCTGATCATCTTCATGGCCTTCCTCTGGACCCACTTGAGCAGGTCCATGTCTGCCTTGTGCTGGGGGCCCCAGAGCTGATCACAGGTACTCCAGTGGGGCCTCACCAGAGCAGAGTAGAGGGGGAGAATCACCTCCCTTGACCTGCTGGCCACGCTGCTGGGGATGCAGCCCAGGATGTGATTGGCTTTCTGGGTTACGAGTGCACATTGTCCACTCATATTCAGGTTTTCATCCACCAATACGCACAAGTCCTTCCCCACAGGGCTGCTCTCAATCCACTCATCGCCCAGCCCGTATCCATGTTTGGGATTGCCCCAAGCCAGGCGCAGGAGCTTGCACTTGGCCTTGCGGAACTTGATGCAGTTTGCACAGGCCCACCTCTCCAGCCTGTCAAGGTCCCTCTGGATGGCATCCCTTCCCTCTGGGGTATCAACCACACCACTCAGCTTGGTGTCATCTGCAAACTTGCTGTGGGTGCACTCAATCCCACTCAGTCCCAGACTTCTTCCTGAAGTCTGCCTGAGCCCACGCTCATTGCACACCGCAAGCAGCTCCGCTGACTCACCAGCAGCCTGTCCCTGGGGTCAGGTTTGCTTTCTGTTTAGCAACACTCTAATGATTATTTACTCTTTTAAAAGACAGAAAACACCATATTTACTGCAGTGCTGGCTGAGGACGGCCAGCCTTATGGCCATGCAGGCTAGTTGAGACCCACACATCTGGCTAAGCCCATGAGAAGATCAAGATACTGTCAAGTCTGGTTTCTTCAGGGGAGAATTACAACAGAAACACGGTTTCCTGCACAGAACTGACTGTTCCTGTGAGTGGACAGTACAACTGACCTTACATCGAGCCCAGCAGACCCTCAGTGAGCATCCAGTATGTGTAAAAGAAATATCTCCTAGGCAGATTTTTTTTAAGATATTTTCCCAACCAGAGAGCATAAAGTATTCGGAGCCGGGGTTGCAGAGACAGAAGAATTTAGTTGCTCCAGCTTTCTGAACATGGCTTTGAAACATCAGAATTTTTTAGAAAGGGCAATAAATGTGTTTCCTCTGTTTGCATTAAACACTGTGCAGATTCCTGTCATGAGGAATGAAAACAGGAGTTGGGTCAGCAAATGATAATGAGCCTCCATGTGTCTTTCAGGGGGTCAATGCCAGATCACAGAGCCCAGGCCCGCGCCAAGAATCCGAGGGAGGTTTCCTGGAGCTGCTCAGAGCACTAACAACCTCAACATGCTGGTCCCAGCACCCCAAACAGGTCCCAAACCAGGGAGCTGCTGCTCGTTTGCAAATGCCTGCAGCTCCAGTGGGCACTGGAGAGGTCTGTCCCACAGCACTGATCCCCGGGGCTGGGCAGATATTTCGTCCCTTACAGGAGAGTGGTATTTTTGCCAAAACAGAAATTCTTATGAAAAAATATCCAAACCAAACACCACATCTTTCTCCCCTTGAACTTTTGGGAGGATTTTCATGGAAGAAAACCAGGAGAACCCTTCGTAAGAAAACATTTCTTAGTTATTAAAAGCAAATAAATAAACAACCCCTGTTGTATTCCCATGTAAACAGGAACACTTTATTAAAAAGATGAAAACACTGTTTTTGTGAAAGAAAATATTAATTCCACACTACCTCCCAATAGCCCTGGAGGCTTTTGGCCTTGACTGGATGTGCCTCCATGTTACAGCACTGGAAGCTGTACGCCACCGTGTCCTCCAGACAGGTGCAGGGCTCAGCGGTGGCCAGCAGCAAGCAGCCTGGCCGCAGGTTTCACGGGGATGAGGGACCCTGCTCGTACAGGTAGCGCACATCACCTGCCTGATGTGCCGCAGGCGCATGGCGACCTGGGTCCCTGACTCCTGCCGCTGCACCCTGAGCACTGGCTTCTCTTCAGAAGGAGAAATACCCTCTCAGGGGACACATCCCCCAGCCATGAGGTGGCATGTCACTTTGGATCAGACACTGCTTGTCCCGCAGTGTAAGAGGAGACAAGGGACTATGGCTTTGGCAGCAGAGCCTGGTTGTTTCTGGGTGACCGGGGGTGCTGTTCTTGTGCCTCAGGCTTCTTGGGATCCAGAATGCAGAGTGTCCCTATCCAACATCATGGATGGTGGGACCAACATTGCAGTGGGACCCCTAACCTCTGCTCCCAGGGGCAAGGATGACTATTTCCTTTGCTGGGAGGCGGTGTTCCAGGAAGGATGCCCTTCATCCTTCTCTCCTCCAGCTGAGGATCCCACTGCTCTGGCATAGGGCCTGGCTGTGGAGGGGGACAGGGCAGGCTGGTGGCACTGGGGACACAAAAGTCTGTTCCAGAGCTGTGATCTGCAGGGCTGCTAAGCAAGGCAGACTCAGCAATCTTTATACCTGGCAGAAGCATTGCCCTTCCAAACAGTGAAGCAAGGTAGCAACATGCACAGAATTGGTTTTGCCAGTCTCCTCTCACCCAGACTATTCAGCACCTAAAGCGTCCAAGGCACTTTCAACATGGGTTAAGCCACTTGGGTGACCTGGGAACATTGACCTCTTCCACCACCCTTTGCTTATCCCTGGAGAGGAACATGAGATCAGTGCTTGTCCTGCAGAAAAATTCCAGCCAGGCTTGTTGCTCATTTTGGTGTTTAACATTCCCGTAGATTATCCAGCACTGCCTGAGAAAAATGTGCTTGGAAGCAGTGGAGTATTGTGTCTGGGGGGGAGCAGTGGCTGCCCCTGGGGACCTCTCCTCCTGCAGACCTTTCCTGCCAAGTCTCAGTTCTGACTATATCTTTCTTGCCAGCTCCCAAAGCCCTGGAGGCCCCATCTCTGCAGGAGGCTGAGATGGGCATGTCCACAGCCTCCTGGTCCTCACGGAGCTTTGGCCCAGGGGAGCATCCCGCTCCCGCAGTCCCTGCTGCAGGGGCGTGGAAAGACTGGCTCTGTTACCTTGACCTGTCAGCTTGGGGATTTGGAGGGCGTTATTTGGGAGTTGGCTGTATTTTGGCTGCAAATTTTTGTCATCTTAAAGCTGCGATTCAGGAGCCAGATAGCCATTGATGCTTGCCAAAGGTCCGGGCTCTGCTCCAGCCTGCAGGCACTGGCCCAGGTTGAGGAGGACATACAAGTCAACCTCTCCTGGTACAACCAAGGGTCCAATCCTGCTGATATAATCAAACGTCGCGCTTGTAGGGGTGAACTACTCTGTGGTAAGGAGCAGACTCAATCAGCAATAGCCCCCCTCATCATCAGCATGCACACACTGCTGCTCTGGACCTCCACCACCACATCCACCACCCCAGCAATACCCAGCCCTGACCTTGGCTCCTGCAATATGTCTTGAAATTAGGCACAATATGGATGCTTCTCTCTTCCCCTGCCAGTACCTCCTTACTGTTCAAGCCATGATGTCTCAGCGTGTGTCCCCCTAGTTGTTGAGGAAAACGGAAAAAAATACTGTGCTGATTTCTTATTTCCATCCTGGAATTCAGAAATATTACAAAAAAACCCACAGAAAACACAGACAGGTAATGTCAGTCAGCTCTTTGCTGTAGACCCTTCATGGCTTAGAGTTTGCCAAACCCCAGGTTTGACTGCCAGCATGTCTGCTTCCACTCGAAGATTTTGCAAGCACGCAGCGTAAACAGGTCAGTGATTCCTCAGAACAGGCTTTGGCAAAAATATGTTACTTCATCCATGATGAAAAACTCCTCAAAGCCACCATTCAGAAGTTAGAACAACTTCATTTTGGAGCAAGAGCAGTTATTTTTGGGAAAATTCATCTACATTTGATCAAATTATATATCTCCAAAAGTCTGAGTTTACACATCATGTCCCATGGAAAAATAACATCTGTTCATGTAATCCAAAATTATATCAGAACACAGGCAAGTGAAATTGCCCAGGCAATCAGAAAAGTTGGGAAAATTATTCACAAAATTTGAGCAAAATATTTTGGCATTGGAAAATGCAGATCTGTCAAAATTTAAACTTGCAAAAACATAATGACTTTTTAAAAATTTTGTTTGTTAAAAAATGAGAAAGGTATAAATTTGAAGACGTTGAAAGAACTCCCGTATATACATCTGTGCAAAACCTTTCCAGGTTTTCCTCTAACAATGACACATTGTTTAAAGTTTCAGATTGCTGCATTTTGGGTATTTTTTTAAATGTGAAACATTTCAAGTTTTCTGAAATATAAAGTTTGTTCTGTTCTGACCTGAGCATTTTTTAAAGTGCCCAGTTGTGTGAGAAAAAAAAAAAGATATATTGACTCTATTTGGGTCACAATGGAACTTTTTAAATGTCAGAAGGGGTCATTTGCTGGAGAGTCACCTTCCTAGCTCATCACCTATCCAGCAGAGATTGATGGTGCTTTTCAGTGCTCAGATCTGTGATGAAAGCATTGCCCGTGGGTGGGTGTTGTGGCACCTGAATCACATCCTTCGTCCCACGGGCCCTCTGCCCACTTGTCATTCGCAGTTCCCACACACGGCCTTGCTTTAATAGGGGTGTGAGCACAGGACAGGTGCTGTGCGTGCTCCTGCTGTGCTCCTAACCAAAAAGACATGATCCTCTAGGGACATCCTGCTCCTGCTGCTTCGTACATGTTTTATAGTGATAGTGCAGGTATGCTGAGGTGTGCAGGTATGCTGAGGTGTGCACCAGTGCTCACCACAGGGCAGCAGCTGGAACACCGACACGCTGCACCCCCCGGGTCTGAGCTGCACGCGAAATCGCCCTCCCGGCTGCAGCCATGAGACAGGGTATGTGGAGCCTGGATAGCTCTCGCTCAGAGAAACACGAACGGTGGAGGGGGCAAGAGGGAAACTTCACTGAAGGGTCAAGGGCAAGTTCAATGTGCTGAGGTTTGGGAGCACGAGGTCCCAGGGCATGTGGCTCACTCACAGATTTACTGTTCTTTGGGATATTGGTGGAACATGCATCAACACCCATTATATCCCCTGCCCTTGCAGATAGGTTCTCACTGCGTGAGGCAGGGCTGTGCTGGGGTCCCTATCCGCCAGAACAAGTGCAGACGTCAGGTGAGGGCACACCAACAAGGGCAGGGGTGGGTGAGTGTGCCCAAGCCAGCAGGTGTTCTGGGGTGGCACGTGAAGCTCTGGGACGGTTTGCCTGGACGCACTCTGCAGACTGGTTTGGCGTGGGTGAGGCAGATGTTTTTGGGGTGCAGCAGCCCTCAGCATCTCTGTGCACAGGGAGAAGCCCCACATGGTCACTGCTAGTTTAAAAGGTGCAGAGCCTGGCTGTGGCAGGGTGGCTCTCCCAGTGGAACGTTTGACCACAGGCAGCCTGAAACCTATTCTTGGGTTACAACCAACATTGCTCAGGTATCTGTACTGTGTCAGCAGGGACGAGGGCACAGATCACAGGCTGGAGGAGCTCCAGTGATGCAGTGATCTCTTTCACCCTCTCCTCTTCTCTGGCTGGCTCAGCCCAAGACATCATATGGGCATCACCATGCCCCTGCTTGCTGAGGCACCAGGCCTGAGGAACATATCTGCAGAGGGCAGAGGCATGCGAGGAAGGGGAGCACAGGGTGGCCTTAGGCCTTGGCCCAAGGTCTGCATGCTCGACAAGGTGCAGGTGTAACAGCCAGGGACCTGCCTGTGCTCAGCACCTGATTGGGCATGCACAGCACTCTACAGGATGGGCCCAGATTTCCATGAATGTCCAGGAGACACCTGTACTCCCATGTCCACTCATGTCAAGCTCAACCAATGTCTCCAGGCAGCCTTTGGGAATCTCTTTACAGGGCCAGCCCCAAGGAAAGCAACGGCTGGCTGCAAGGACACCATGGTTCACTTGTCTTTCTGAGGGTGGTAGAAGATGGGACGCTGCTCCCCTCTGCCACAGCCTCCATGTACCACTGCAGGGCAGACACTGCAGCAAATGCCACTGACAGCCCAGGACAGGCAACCAGGACTCCTTCCTGGGCCAGGCAGGAGAAGCAGGAATGAGGGCATTTGATGACTGGCTGCAAAAAGCTGGGCTTGTTTACCCCAGCTGTGTTTTGCAGGTCTCCATCCAGGCAGAAGGCAGCTGTCTTTACTCATCCGAGCCCAGCCCCACTGACCAGACCACACTGGACCAGTAGCTGAAGGAGTAACAGAGGCATCATGCAGGGTGTGTATCTGGCATGCATGACCTAAAGCAGAGACTTGAGGAGAGCTTCATTATTTGGTTTCCACCAAGCTTTCAATTCTGCTTAAGCCAACTTCTACATTAAACACACGTGAGGTGATAACTGCCGGCAGCTGTTCGTACTTGCCATGATAATTCCCCAGTGTGCTGTTTGCCTCTCTTGTTGCATCCCTGCTGGTGTTGCTTCTCTCCCAAAGCTCTTCTGAGCTCTCCCTCCCCCTCATCAGTCAGTAGTGACATGTTTTATCCACTCTCTTCAGCTGATCACACTGGCTCCCTGCTACACTTCTGAGGACGTACCGTCCTGCTCCACCCTGCACAGCCCATCACCCTTGTGATCACTCCACTCAGCGCCCCAAGGCTGCTTCGTTAGCTTCTCTGGATCTTCCCATCAGCCTCTGCTCCACATCATGCCTGTGCTGGCAAGAGCAATTTTTTTGATTCATCTTCTGCACCACATCCACCACAGCAAGTTCCCAGCCAAACCTCCAATGCAAACAGGGTAGCCAAAGCACACCTGTGGGTCACAACGGCTCCATCCATACTACTAAAGTTAAAAAAAAGCCAGGGCCTTTTCCCCACCCCATGACCAAATGGCCTAAAATCTTTAGGAGTTATGACTGAAGTCTTTTCATCCCAGAAGAGGCTGGCTGCCTTCAAACTGAGAAAGGTGGCTGGGCTGAGCCAGGCACTGCACCCAGGTACCAGCAGAGGAATGGCTGGCGAGCCCCAGTCAAACCATGCCCAGGGGTGCAGCCTGCCCAAGGCTACGTCCTGGTCCCTTTCTTCACCTGAAGACAACCAGCAGGTCTTAGACACACTTCTAGGAACATACAGAAACTGTATAGTGAAAAAAAGATCTCCATGTGCTGTTACTGCCTTTCATCTCTCCCTTAGGAAGTTCTTACCTTACTCCCAAAGGGTTGAGGTAGTGATAACAGCAGCAACACTATGTCCAATACTGGGGGGGGGGGAAAGGGAGGCACACGGTCCCCCATGTCCCTGTAGGCAAGCTGGCCTCCCCCTCATCTGAAGTCCCCACCTAGCTAGCTCCTATTTCAGGGGCTGCAGAGAAAATCCCCTCCTCAGCCCCTTTGCTGCACCAGTGTGGGATACTCCAGGGGAATGACAGCAGCAGCTCAGCACAGCTCTGAGCCTGAACCTTCAGGAAACAGTCCTGTCCACGAGCTTAGCAGCAAACCCTGGCTGCCTTGTTCCCATCCTGGTCCAAATTCTCACAGCGTGGGTGGGTGGGAAGCTCCCTGAATTGCTTCCCCACTTGCTGAAATGGGCTGAAATTCAGAGCTGATCACATTTTCCCCTGCGCCTGTCAAAGCCCAAATGGGAAGCCCAGTAACCGACATATAAAGCTACTACTGATAGCAGCACACTTGTTCCAGACAAAAGATCAGGAGACGTATGTCATAAAAAGTCAGAGATGTCTTCCAGATGTTTTTGTGCGTTGGGTTTGCACAGATGTTTTCGATGTCTGCCCATAAATGTAAGAAATGTAAAACATTTGTGTCCCACAGATGTAGAGATTAAATTATGCAAGAGATGTGATAAATCTCTGGGTAATGCGAGAAGACCATGAACTATTCACATTCATTGTTTTTAGTAAAATCGGCCCCATTTTCCAGAATGCAGCTGTGAAGGAGACTTTTATTGTTATTAAATGTGACTAAACATTACGTAGGATGTTGAAAAGCAGCACACATGGAGCTACATGAAACCATATATTGCAAGACCTTCAGCGTGGAGCAGCCGGCTGAGCTGCAAGATGAACGTTGGTGCACCTCAGAGGGGTCTGGTGGGACACAGGGGTGATGGTGGCAGAGCAGCCTCCGGCCGAGCTGAGGCATGGCCTGTGAGGGCAGGACAGGCAGCCCACGGCTGCCCATCGGGGCTCTCCACGCAGGCAAGCGGAGCCTCTCCTGCGCCCACGACCACCTGTGCTCTCGGCAAGGCAGGCGCAGGCTTGAGGCGTCTGGGGGTCAGGAGGATGCGTAGCTGTGCGCTGCGCGCCTTCCTCCAAGCACGCATCCGCACACAGAGGAGATCTCAGCCAGGCAGCAGGTTGGGAAAAGGTGTGTGAATGTGTTTGCAGCCAGGTTTTGGAGGGCAGGAAGAGGCAGCACACCCCAGTGAGGCAGAGCTTGAAATAACCTATGGTACACAGCACTAACAGGGCAGAAACTAGTACAAAGGTGCAGTTGTTGGTACTTTCTTGTGATATTACATGCCAACATAGCTCTTTATACTAAACACCCACCTGAACCTCGTGCTTCCTGAAAGAAGCTCAGGTGCTGAGTGCATTTCCAAGCCAAGATCAGTGCCAGAGTGGATTTTGCACGCACAGGTTAAGCACAGCGAGCCCCAGTTGTGGGTGGAGCCTGGGGCCGAAACTCCAAAATCCTGCTCCAAAATCCTGCAGCACCTCTCTGCCCTCAAACACAGATGCATCTTTTAACACTGACCGCCCAGTCCACACTCCAGCCAGGCTTCACTGCATGCCCACCGCACCACTGCCAGGAACAAGTGACACGTCCCCAAGGAGCGAGGAGGCCTCGTGCCCTGCAGGCTGTTGTGCTTGTGCATCCCAGCTCTCCCCCGTTACATCAGAGAAAAGCATGAGTTTTGCATCTATCTTTGTCAAGCATGTTGAGGAGAAACTGTGCCCAGATTTCACAGCTTCCACAATATGCCTTTCGCCCAGGGAATTTATTGCTATGCTGCCTGCATGGCAACCAAAAGGAAAAGAAAGGTCCCTATTTTGGGGCTTGAAATTCAGCCTAACTATGTCTCAGCCTGCCCTGCACTGACCCTGCTGCCTGTGCCTGGCCAAGGGAGCTCTGCGCACACCTCCCAAGTGCCCCAGGGTGGGCTGTGTATGCACCACGGCTGCACGAGCGCCCGCAGGTAAGCTGACAGCTCTCACCTGCCCTGCTGCCTTATCTTGTGCTGCAAGTGCTGGCTAGATCAGCTTCTTGATTAATGTCCGCACCCCTTTTGATTCCACTGGTGCGAAGAGCACAGCAAGTGCTCACAAACCCTCACCCCATCCCCAGGCCTGCTGCAAACTGTCGGAGGCTCCAACTCGCCTGTCACTAGGAAGATTTCAGTGTTACCCTATGCCAGTGTACTAAATCCTTGCTTGTATCAAGGAGACATGGCATTTTCTTGGGAATTCTCTCTGCTAAGAATATCCTCTATTTACGTATTCGCTTATATGGGGGCGGATGGGAAGCAGGGCAGTGAACTGAATGTACTTGGAAGATGTCTGTGTTCGTTACTATAGAGCTGTGCGGCTGGCTGTGCCTCTGTTTGCAATAATCACGTGTGATTACAGCATTCTCGGCAGCCTCGGGCCACTTCTGCCCTGACACCTGCCACCCAACAGTGCTCACTGCCCGCAGAGCCCCTGCAGTGCCTCCCGCTGGCTGTCACGCTGGCAAGAGAGCACAGAGGAGGCGAGTGCCAGCACAAATGGGGTGCCCGTGTCTGTCTGTGCGCGTGTGTGAGGGTCTCCGTGGTTTCCCTGGTCTCTTGTAACCACAGATACACACAGCCAATGTGTCCAAGCAATGCCAGCACGAGTGCCATTTGTAGGGGCGCTGCCACTTGGCGTGGCACCGGGAGGTGGCATTTGCCCCAGCCGCAGGCAGCAGCTCCCCCCCACGGAGCAGGTGCCATCTCAGGTCCACCTTCTCCTTCTCGGTGGAATTGGCAGTGTTAGATTTATGGTTGGACTCAATGATCTTAAAGGTCTTCTCCAACATAAATGATTCTATGATTCCTCTCTGCAACGCCTGGGCTCAGAGCCGGTCAGTGGCAACGCACGCATCCTGATGGCGAGGGGGTGGTAGGTCAAGGTGCACTTCTGCACGGAGTGATCCATCTCATCTGAAGGCTATGGCAGGTAAAATGGATCAGTCTGAGGACTGAATCCTCTTTCTACATCACCTCAGAGGGAAGCTCCAGAGACCAGCTCCTAAGTTCTGCTTATGAGCTACCCAGAAAATTACTGGTTTCATGTTTTGGCCTCAAATATCTGTTGCTAGGGAGAGAGGACAGCTCCAGTACACCTAATGGAGAACAGGCCGGTAATTAAAGCCCTGAGTAGATGCTGTTTGCCTAGAACAAAAGGTCAGGCAAAACCTTGGCAAGATGAGGTTTTCCAGCTCCTCTGCAGAGGGCTGGGGCATGGGCATGTCTACACCCAGTCAAATGAATCACGTACTGGAGAGGCTCATTTCTCCCTGATGGGGATGACTATCTTTGGGATGTTTAAAGACCAAAGCTGAAGAAGATAGAAATTAATTCCCCTCAGGCTGAAAGTCAGGAAGGCGAGGACAGCTTTGGATAGGAGAGAACATACAAAGGCTATACGGGGTCAGTCCTATATCCCCCTGTGCTAGTACGCCCTCTCTACTGCTGGCCAGTTATGTATGCTGAAGGAATACATAGGACAGCAAGGATCTTTGCAAAATTACTTCTCTGTGCAACTCCCAGTCTCTGGAGCTGGTGAATGAGAGGTTATCTCTGGACCCTCATATTTAATGGTCTGAATGATTTTTCTTCCTGAATGTAATTGCTTTTTGAAGCTGGTTATACTTTTGGCCTTATACTGTCCCATGGTAATGAGTTCCATGATGAATTATGAGTTGTGTGACAAAGTACTTCCTTTTGTTTGTTTTAAATCTGCTACCTGACAATTTCATGGAGTGCCTCCTAGTTCCTGAACAGAAAGAAGCAGTGACTGATCGTCCCCTAACCACCTTCACCAGACTGCTCCGGTCTGCTGTACACCGCCCTGTCACCCCGCTCAGATGTCTCCTCTTGAAGCGAAAAAAAGTCCTTGCCTATTTAGTGGCTCATGGGGACACCACTAAATGCCTGTGGTCATGGTGGCTGCTCTTTTCTGGTTTTCTGAACTCTCCTGAGGAGGGGGGAGGAGGAGACAGGAATGGATATGCCAGCCAGCTCGGGGTGTGGGGATGCTGTGGACTTACCACAGCAGAACTGCATTTTCTGTTTTGTTCCCAGTTCCTCCCCTAATCATTCCCGACATCTGATTCCCTTTCTTGCCCCCTACTGAGCCAATGTTTTCCGTGACCTAGCCCAAGAACCCCAGATTTCTTTCCCCAGCGGTAATTGCTAATTCAGAGCCCTGTGCTCAGTTAGCAGGGAGTCCAACCACTACATTTTTTTCATTCTGTTCCAGTTTGGGCTTGGATATAACTGAAGGTATTCCAGTTCAAGTCCAGGCTAATAGCAGTTCATTAGCTCTTTGCATGCAAAAATGGCCCGGGGTCACACAAGGTGCCCACAGCACAAGGCTCTAGCCAAGGATGGACATGAGCCCCTGCCACTTGTTCCCCTCTCCTCGGCACCTCTCCGATGCCAGTACAGCTTTTCTTTGCCCCTGGTCTGCACGCTGCTGGGGAGGTGCTGTGCTGTGCTCTGCTGGGCCACAACTGGTGCCAGCACTGTGGTGGTGGGATGGGGGAGAGGAGCTGAGGGTGTAACGGACATGCGGTGAGATACACCAGGGGATCGCGGTGGGGAATGGCGGGTGATGGGCACCTGCAAGATTTGCTGGCAACCAACAAAGTCCTCCACTAAGGGAAAAAGGGAATCACACAGTGCCTGGCTGTCCCACGCTGGCCAAGCAACAGAGTGAGAGGTAACCAAAGCAGGTGCAGAAAGCTCCTGTGCTAGGTAGAGCCGACGGTGGTGTCATATCTTGCGTTGCAGTGGTGGCATAAAGGCGGGGAGATGCGCATGGCAGGGGAAGGGTGGGAGCTCACCCTCTGTGGGGATGCAAGTGCCTGTGCTGAATGGAACCTTGCTGTGAGACGTTGGGTTTCAGGCCAACCATCTTTCGAAATGCTTCATCAGGTTCAGACTCAAGAATATTTCCAGGCTTGACATTTCAGTTTGCGGAAGAGTAATAGTCAGCTCTTGCTGTTTGCTTAGCTATGGGGTGGGGTTTTGTGTAAAGGATAGGCACAGGGTAGGACGCTTCTTTCTCCCTCCCACTGAGTATCAGTTCAGCTATTCAGCTCTTGCACTGCAACATTAACTTCCTTCCGTCTTGTCCTACACAGACCTGAGTCAGGGCCACTTTCTGATGAGTTTCCTACTATTTATGGTTTGAGAAATGTTTTATTATTGGCTTTTATGCTTTTAGCAAGTTTTTCCTAAAAATACTTTTGGTCTGTCCTTATTATGGGTATTACATCTAACAGACATACTTTATACTCCATTCTATCTTCCTTCTTTGGAAATTATTTCAATTTTGATGAATATCTCTTTCTTCTTATAACTTCTTTCACTACTAAAGCATGACAATTTTTTCTTTCTGGATATTTTAGCACATTCTAGATTTGTTGTATATATTTATTCCGAGCCTCTAATACTTTGTCTTTAAACAGTTATTATGCCTTCTGTAAATATTTTACCCATTCAGCTTTTATTTTGAATTCCTTTTTAGCTACTTTTGTATTTTTATCTTGTTCCCATTCTTAAAATTAAACTTGGGGATAGATTTCTTTGTATCTTTTCCTTTTCTTTCCTCTTTCAGTCCTAGAAGGATTTGACTTTTTGGGAGAAGTTCTCTTTGGTCATGGGCCCACCAAAGACCAACAGATGGTGACTGCAGAAGTCATAGAGAGAATCTGTGGTCCAGCGGATCCATCACTATCAGAGATGGAGCCTGAACCTCCTTGCAAAGTTCTATGCCAAGATCTCAAAGAACATGTGGGAGGGAAAAGGAATTTATCTGTCTCAGAAACTCTCTACTTTGTGTGCTAAGCAAGGAGTAATGTTTTCTAGAGCTTTGCACACCTGCATCTGTGTACTTATGCATCAGGCTAAGTAAACGGTAGAATGACTAACCCCACCGCCAGCATCCAGGGAAACACTGCACATGCATACTGGGGGAGCCTCGGCTGGCAGACACCTGCCCCACGACCTAGCTTATAAAGCTGCAAGGTGATGTTCAGTCAGGCAGGATGCCAGATAACAGAGCCATACCTAAGAGTTTCAGATGCAAAGCCTGGTTTCAAGAGTCTCAAAAAGCTGAGAGATGCCCAGCATGCAGCCTGCTGGACATCCAGCCTGAGCAAAGCCCAACAGCGTCTTCCCCACCAGGGACCATGGCCATGCGACCTGGGAAGAGCACATGTGTAGCCATGAGATCCCCAGGGACTGTTGGCAGCCCGAGAGGCAGCTTCTCAGCTCATTCCCAGAGTCTGGTACAGCAAACCTTAGAATAGATACGACGGAGGATCCCGGAGAGACGAAACAGGCTTATCCACCCCCTCAATCGTCTCTGCTCAGTTCAGCTCTGAGAAACATTGGGCTGCCGAATCACAGAGCTGGCTCCGTGGGAATAAGGAGCCACAGCCTGGCAAGGGGTAAGCCAGGCGTAGGACAGTTATTATTTATCACTGGCAGTGATTGTAGATAAGCCCTGCCATCGCCAGGAATTGGTCCGGCTGCCCATCTGTGTCCAGGCCTGGCGAGGACGAGGCTGGGTATGGCTGGAGAGATTCCTGGAGAGGCAGCTGCTTTTGCTCAATAAGGTAAATAGTAAATAAAATTTCATGAACTGTTCTCTGTCCCTAAGGACAACTGTGACACAGTTTGTGTCTACACACCTAAATTCTCTTTTCCACAAAACACAGGGGCTTTTCTGTCCTGCCTTTTGGGAAGTGTCCCTCACTTGTGCCCCCAAACTGCCCAGGAGAGTCCTGACTGCCTGTGATAGAGCCACACCGGGGACCACACGGACACATGACAGATGGTTGCAGCTCAGCACCTGGGCCATTATCTGACCAGCAGACAACCAGAGCCCGTGCAGTCCTAGGCGGGACAGGCAGCTCTGCTCTTCAAGCCCAGCTAGAACTTGCACACACGGGGATCCATGCAGCGAGGCTCAGCTCACACCTATGCTGAGCCAGAGGAGGTAGATCGCCTCTCACCACACGGTGCACAGACTGACTAAAGCCAGGATGTCCTGCTCTTATCTTTGCTCGAACAACAGTTTTGCCAAGCTGGCAGCTCTGATGAACTTTAACCAGAAGGAGATAAAACTTTAGGGCTTTTCAGCTCTGAGTTATGGATACAAATTTTTGGAAGAGGGCCTAGATCTAGTCCCCTTGGAACACAGAATGGAAAGTCTCAGTTACAAGTGCTTAATCTCCCTGGCACATCCCATCTGCAGAGGTGCATCTCCTACTCAGGTATCGTTACAGCATGTGACTCCCTGCTGTGGTGCCAGATCCCTTCTCCTGCCCAGCGCTGAGGCCAGTCTGTGCCCCTCCAACAGGCCTCGACCCTGTTCTGCAGCTCAGCACGGGGCAGGGTCTGTGCCCAGCAGGGGAGGGGAGACCGCAGCCTCCTCCATCCTCTCCCTGCCGGCACCACCTCTGGCGCAGTGTGACAGCTGCTGCCAGGAGAGCAGAGAACCCAGCTGACCGGCTGTGCCGTCGGGTGTGGACAGTGTGTGCAAACAGCCGTCCTGGCAGTACTTCCACTTTTTTTGACATGGCAGAACTATTGCCCTTTTTTTCTGGTTGTGTTTGGGTTTTGCTTGTAGCTTTTTCTCATGACTGTTAGGGGTCTTAGGGGTTTACAGTTGGAAAGCAGGGTGCTATGGAAGTTTCAAAACGCATCTGGTTAAAAATTGTTTCACCCTTATACATAACAACAACAACGATAATAGCAACTAGCAATATCAAAAACTAGCAATCATATCTCACTCTGAAATACCAGCGAGCACATCTCAGCCTGTTTTCCATTCCAACTTGCCATTCGTTCTTGTATGCAGAAGGCAAAGCGCACTGTTTATGGTTTTACTGTAGCATCCAAGTACTTTATATACTTATTTTTTATAACAAAATTACTTTGTCCATAAATCAGGCTAAACTCAGAGGCAACTTTGACCCATTACCTCAACCTTTTGCTGTAGATCAGCTGTTCATAAAGTGCGTGCCCAGATTTGATGTCCAGAGTTGCATTAGGAATAAAATATTTGGGAAACACAATTTGCATCGCAGCTCTTTAAGTAAGTATTTGGCTTCCTGGAAATGATGACTCATGGTTTGGATGTGCAGAAATGTACCAATAACATAACCTTTCGATCCTCTAATGCCAGACAGATCCATATAAACCCAGGCTTCGTGCTGCCCAGATGAATGGTACAGCAAGCCGTATATATAGTATCGCTTGAGACTTAGCCTTTTTGCAATGTGTGGGAAAGATAAAAAAAGGGGCAGAACACGACACTGAGGTCAGTCGGCTCCCAGAGCCATGCTCTATCAGTTCATCTCTGATCAGCTTCTTCCTCTGCCACCCGAATGATTTAATAAGCAATGGTTTCTGGAACAAGTCCTGTGTCCTGGCACATTTTATAGGATCTTTTCAGTGCAGTGGCATGTGTTAGGTATAAAAAGCTTTATGAAGAAACCTTCCAAGTGCGGGTCTGGTTCCTGGCGGGATGAAGTGGTTGCACTGTTATTGCTCAGAAAATTTATATAAAATTATCATCAAAGAAGCCTCATTTGTTCCCTAACACCGGCGGTTAGCAAGCAAAAGGCTGGTTTTGCAAACAGCCACCCTGGCAAGTGGATGTTCACCAGCCAGAAAAGGTTTGTGCAGAGCTCTGCCAGCCATGAGGCACGTGTGAGGCCACTGTGCTCAAACCGACCCTGCGCACTTGGTGGCATTCAGCTCGCTTTTGCAGAGGTGCAGGTAGAACTGGACCCTGCTTAGAAGCTGGATGTAAAACACAGAATAAACCAGAATAAACTAAATTCCTCTGGAAGACAAGTGAGCTCTACTTTCAGCCACAGTGATCTTTTTTCTGCAGGAAAATGCACCTCTACAAAACCGAAATCACAGTTTTCCAAGGGAATTTTTTTTTCTTTCCCAGCAATTCTGTTTGGCATTAACCCTGCGTCTTGCCTCAGCCACTGCTCTACATCCTCAGCATTCCCAGTCTGCCCAGTCAGCTGGGCTCCTTGCCCAGATCTATCCCCCGTGATGGGCTCAAGCCACCGCGCAGATCGGATGAGCCTCCTGGGAGCCATGTGGCCACTGAGCACACAAGAGCTGTCTGGCCAGCGAGCCCCAGGCAGAGGGCAGGTCGGGCACCGGGTGCTGAGCTCTGAGGGGCAGAGCCATGCCAGGGCAGACGCTGTGAAAGGCACAGCCCAGATGAAAGAAAGTATTTTGTCACTTCTGGGAGGGCTGAATATTCTGCGTTTTGAGAAATGATTCCGTTTTCTCAGACTGAGTCAGGACAAAGAGGAATAAGAACTTCCTTCAAAACAGCGATCTTCTGCTCAGGTCCAGCTGTGACAGGAGGGTGTCTCGATACCGCTGCCCAGGGCGACAGCCTGGTGCCACCTGGGGGAATCTGTGGATAATCCTGGTGATGTTTATGTCACCCCCCAGGCCCAGATATCATCCTGCACCTGAATTTGTCATGCACCCCTGCCATTTGGAGCAGCACCCAGCAGAGCTGTTCTGCTGAAGGGGCATCCAGTGGGAACCACACCTGGACACCCAGCAAAAAATGCTGCTGTTGTCACAGAATCAGAGCTCTGTCCCTTGTGAGCAAAGCATGGTGTGACCCTAGCACCATCTAAGCAAGCTTTAAAGGACTATTCGTGATGGCACGGGAAAAACAATCTCTTGAGATCTGCGCTCTTGTACACTTTCTGTTTGGCTCTTTCTTGATAGCTGCAGCCCCAGGTGATGTCCAGTGCAAGCATCTGCCCCAGGTTTTGTCACCTTAAACAACCCCAGCCCAACTTATCTTAACAGATTAAACATTGAGCGTAGACCAGCCCAATGGAAAGATACTGTGAGAAACAAAGCACCACTAGATACGATTTTTGGGACCCATCCAGTTGCCAAATGTGGAAAGGCTTTGCACCTTGTCCCTGCAGACAAGGTGCACCAAGCCTTAGAGACAAAACACCTGCCTCCACCTCGAAGTTGGTGGCACTGAGGGGGTGCTTGGTGCACAAGGAGTGTCTGCAGTCTGCTCGTTCACCAAGTCACACACCCTGCCTAGGCCAAGGACGAGGCGAAGCCCTGTAGGCCATCGTGCCCCTTCTCTTTGAAGATGCCAAGGTGTTACCACCCACTTGGCCCTGCCAGACTGCAGAAGGCAAAGGGGATGCTGCCGCTCGTGGCCTTGCCTTGCAGCCTCCCTCTGCTCTGATGCACAGGCAGGGCTGCAGCTGGCATGCGGCGTGTGCTGCAGATGGATTGCACAGCTGTGGGGATCTGGCAAGCAGCTGGCTGCCTCAGCACTTGTTAGTGAGGAGAGCCGAGCAGGGATCTCCCTTGCTCGGAGGGCCCCTGGAGCAGCCGCCTTCCCCAGCACACTGCGTCCCATAGGCACCTAGGCACAGGTCCTCGCCGGGGACACCCCCTCTGCTCTGCACGGGAAGACAGGGAAGTGCAAACCTGCCCACATTTCCATGTTCTCAGCATTGCACTAGCATTTCACCAGGGCTCTGCCCAGCACTGCAGCCAGTCCCCTCCTCTGCCTTCCTTAGGTAGGAGGGGAGATGAACCAGCTCGCGGGGGATGCATGCAGGATGTTTATTGGGAAGACTGAGCCCGTCCGACATCCCTGCCGATCCCAGAGCACATGCTGGCAGCCACAGAAACAAGCCACAGGTCCTGACAGCCCCAGCTTGCCATGCTTCAGTATTTCTAAGCAGGGCAACACCAGCACAGCAGTGGCAGGGGCTTCTCCAGGCTCCCTCTATGCCTGCCAACAGTCTCTGCTGAGGGCAAGGGTCTATTCACTCAGGGCCGTGGGTCTTCCTCTTGCTTGGCCCAGCCCGTCCTTCCCCAGCAGGCAGAGAGCCAGAGCACCATCACCTCCAGCAGGCAGTTTTACTGGCTGACACTATAAATGTACTGTGCTCTCATGGATTTGATGCTGTTTTTATGAACTTGAAGCTCAGTGCGGCTGTTTAGTTTGAGATGAGCGAGGAATGTATTAATAGTTGGGTAAAGCGCACTCCGAGCTTCTAATCTGACCGAGCTGTTTGTTTTAGGGAAAAAACACTTCACTTTTTCCATTCATTACTATTCTTTGTTAGTGGCTCAAGCACCCGCCCACAGCACACCGGAGACTGCTTTAACCCCTCTCCCACTGCACCCCAGCCACCCACAGTGTCACACGGAGAGGAGAGAGCATTTGGTGGAGAGCACCACCAAGCCTTTCCCCCCCCGGGCCATGCTGAAACCCACAGACAAGAATCCTAACCCGTGTTTGCAGGGGGAGCAGCTACGCAGCATCAGCCACATGCATGGAGCAAAGGTGCTGTGTTGCAAATGCATGGCTGCTAGCACCGCACCCACGGGTCCCCAGCAGCAGTCAGGTCTCACCCACAGCCCACCCAGGCAGGACCCTTCACCCTGGCAGTGCCCACAGCCAGGAGGAGGACACTGGTCTAAAGTTGTGTCCACCCCACTGGTGGCCAGACTCAGCAGAGCCTGGGTGTCGTAACCTGGTAGCTGACCTGTTCTCCCATCGATGTAGAGCAAGTGGAGCACGTTCACCAAACAGTCTCTTTTTTATTAGCGAGGACATGTTGTGTTTCGGGGGCTTGTCCTGCTCCTGCCTGCCTGGTCTGCCTGGAGTGCAGCGATTGATTTACGTTCAGATGAGGATCTCAGTGGCGTCCTGCTAATTCTCTTATCCAGCATGAACTTTCCATAAGCAAGGCTCTATTTTTAACTCTGCAAGGCCTAGGAGAGGGGTTGTCTTGCGGGGATGGAGGGGGGTGAGGAGGTCACTCTGCAAAGCTGGGCTCTGAGCTTGTTGGGGGGACTGGAACCAGCAGACCGTCCTGGGAACCACCGTGCCACCTTAAGTGCCAGCATGACAGGAAAGCAACAGCACGGTGGCACGTGGGCTCCAGCTCTGAAGCCTCCTGCTAACGTGGAGGGGTCAGTGCAGGAGCAGGAGCTGGAAGAGATTGTTCCGGTGAAGGAATGAATCAGGGTAAAACCAGGAGAAGCACAGCATAAATCCCTGGCAGCCTCAGCACAGCCCGGGGCAGGGATCAGCAGGCTGTGCTTGGGGCAAGGCAGCATGCAGACACGGGCAGGCCCTCGCAGGGGTGGTGAAGCATTTCTCCAGGAGAAGAGTGCAGGGAGGAATGAGAGCCCAAGAGACTGGGGAGAACTGGCACCAGCACACCGGTAACATGGAGGACAGCTTGAAGGCACAACCCACCGCACCGACAGTTGATTGCACTTGTGCACACTCCAGTAGCTGTACCTGCTCCCAGACACACATGCACCAGTGAGCTCTGACCCAGCCACATCTCCACATCTGTGGGGCAAGAGGGCAATGCTGCCAGCATCAAGCCCTAGGGACGCACACTGCATCCTGAAGGAGGTTGGCCCAGGGCTGCAGGTGCCTGGCAGACATTAGAAGACCTTTTGGTTTTTCGTGGTGGGGTAGATGTGACAGCAGGCAGTGGGGTGCTCTCCCAGTGGCCACCACTTAGGGGAGATCCCCTGGCGGGATTGTTTTGTCCAGCCCAGAGCTAGCAGGGCAGGACCATGAGGGGCCTCACCCCCATGCCACAGGGTGCCCGTCCCCATGTGGGTGAGGGTAACAGGCCCTTCCAGGACTTGTATACAATGATTTAAAGCCATCACTGATGACCCAGTGGGTGCCAGCAGTCCATTGCATGGGTTAGAGAGGTAGCTCCCCCATTACAGATCCCTCACTAAGCCCAGCTTCAGCTGCAAGGACGCAGTTCTGCTGCCAGTGTAGGGCAGGGGGAAGGTCTCTCCGTCTACCAGGTCACCCCCCAGCAAGGGTCACACACAGTCTGCACCTCTCCTCCTGGCACACACAGCCAGAGCTCAGCCGCAGCAAGTGCCCAGCACTGCAGCTCTACCCACGCTTCCTAGGTCTGCTTGTTTATTATGATGTTTTAAAAGAGAAGTGCAAAGGTTAGTGGAGCCAGGCAGAGTGCTGTAAATCACAGCAGAGGGATGGCACGCTGCGGAGGCTCTTCCAGAGGAGGGCAGCCCACACACCAGCTGGGGAAGTGGAGCGGCCATCCCTGCTGCGGCAGCACCCACGGGAGTTCCATGTGTCCCTCACGGCCCAGCAGACCCAGGGCAGCGCTGCCTGGAAGGAGGAAGGTGATCGTGTGGGGCCAGCAAGAGCCCCTGCAGCTGCCACCGGTGGGGGAGGGCTGCCAGGGCTGGGATGGGGGCTGAGCTGCAGACAGAGCTCACACCATCTCCCTGCATAATAAAACCCCTCCAAATTCCTCTCTGGCACAGTAAGGCCAGGATTTCTCCAGAAGGAGGACAGACGGACAACAGAGACCCTCTCCCCAGCGTGGCACGAGGAGTAGTGGAGCCCCTTGGCCCCTGCCCCAGCGGACTGCCACATACTCTGTGGCCCTGGGGCTCAGCAAGGACCCCCTTGCAGGAGCCCTGTGCAGTTCATCTCCCCCAGACCCAAAGCCTCTTTCCTCTATTTACTCAAATCCTCAAACACCGACTGTCCAACAGATATATTCTTCTGCAGCAAACTTTTATTTTCCATGCACGCTAGATTTTCACACAGTCACCACCCCACAATTAGCCTCTGCAGCATGTTCCCAAGCACTCTGTCCCATCCAATTTTAAATTACTCCAGCAATAGAGCGCTTGCTCTGTCCCCTGGGAAACCACTCTGCTCCCATAGATCTTGCTGCCCGGAAGACAGGATTTTGCTGATACCCAGCCCACATTTTCCTCTAGTTAAATTCACTGTGGGGCTCTCAGCTGTACTGCCACAGGCAGTTACATCTCCTCTACTTCCATAGTTCTTCAAGCATTTGCCTATTTAAAGTGACCTTTCTGGTCAGCTGTTTTTCCCACTTTTAGCTCTTCTGCCCTTTAGACTTGTCAGCCTCTCATCACTTTGTTTAGCTTTGCACAAGACATGGGATCTCAGCAGGGCTATGCAGAGGATTCCTACAAACGCTTTCCAAACCCGTGTCAGAGTCTCCCTCCTCCAGCGTTAGGGTGCAAACTGCTTCTTTGATTAGGAAGTGCTGGCCCCACCTTCTGAGCAGGACGCGAATGATGATGCTTTCCTATCTCTAAAGGTTTGTTCCCCTCAGTCACACAGACGAGCATCTCCCCATCCCCTGTTCCAGGCTGAGTGTTTATAATTTTCCTTGCAAAATAAACCTTGCTTTATTGTTGATACAGAGAGAAAAGTGTTAATGTTGGGTTTAGCACAACAGGCATTTGGAAGAGTCACTGGTTTACACATGTTGTGGCGCGCAGGTCAATTCAAAACTTCCCCTACACTAGTTGCAGTGGGGATTAATGACACATATCCTGACAAATCAGAGTACCAGTAAATCAGGCTGCAAGAAGGCAAACACAAGAACACTGAATTTCCACCCATCAGAAATGTCAACACTGAGAATTTTCTTCTGATTCTCATTAAATTAATGTGTAAAACTCTTGACATTCACTGGGTCAAAACTTTAAAAAGTAACTTTCCTATTGTCTGAGTACTATACCAAAGGTAACAATATGATGCCTAGCATATAATAACGTCTAATGGCATACTATAAGATCAAAAATAAAATAAAATAAAATAAAAGAATGAAACAAATTTATTTTAAAACCCAGCATTTTTGCATTGAAGTGCTTCTATTCTAACATTTTAGTTGTGCATATAAAGCATGAAAATGTCAATGATTCATTTAGACATTTTTGTAACAATAATGAGCATGGAAACCAAGCTGTTTCTACGTGCTCACCACAGCAATATTCAAAGGAAAATGCTCAACCCAACATTCCTACATGATGAACCCTGAGACCAAGGACCCCTGCAGCTGAGCACCCAGCAGTCCTCCCTGGCCATGAGGTCCCAAGACACAAGCCCTTTCTTGCCCAATTTTCCTAGAAATTTTCCGGGGGAAAAAAATACACCCTGAAGGGAGGGAAAGTATAGTGACATGGAAAATCTCAGCCCCAGTTCCCGGTCTATTTAATTGGAAAATTTATTTTTTTAACTTATTTTCTCAGGTTTTTTATTTCCCCCTTCACTTTTCTTGTGAACATACGCACAGCCAGGCCTTGGAAAAGATGAGGAAGCCAAGCGCTTCCCCACTGGCACACCATCGCTGTGTCCTGATGCGCTGAGGACATCACAGGTACCAAGGGCATTGCAGGTGCCGGGGTAGGTGCAAGGCCAGGAGCAGGGTGGTGGGCAAGGTGTCAGTATCTCCCTGCTTCTCCTGAGTGATGGATATTGACCTGATAAGCAGCTTGCCAGCACCCTGCCTGTCGGGAAGCAGAAAGCCCGGCTCTTGCAGTGTTTCTACTGGCACATTTCACCTCTAATTTGGGAAAAAATCTGGCATCCCACCCTTGCAGGGCTGCCAAGGGCTGCTCTAGATAATCTCTTTAAATAGAACGACGCAAAGTCTCCACTTCGCTGATGTCATGGGCAAAATTCCTGCCAGATTTGGCAAGACCCCGGCCCACCCATGGTCATCCCAGTGGGAATGGGATGAGCCTGTCCACCCATCATTGCCTGGCCAGGGGTGGTGTGCCCGTAACTGGAGGATGGGGACAGTGGTGGCAGGTCTGTTCCCACAGGCCCCAGGGCCAGGGCTGCGCCTGGGTGTGTGGCAGTAGATGTCGGCAGTGGGCGGAATTTCACCCCAGGTGAACTGTGTCACACAGCTGTCCGACTGTTCGGGATCATGTCCCCCATCTGACAGTTCCCCTGTGGTGAATGACACCGATGCCACCACCCTGGCAAGCTGCTTTCTGACCTCCCTACATGTGATGATGACACTGGAGACAACAAACTGTTCCTGCAGTGCTTGTGCCAAGACGTCGCTGTGCCTCAGCCATGGGGAGCTACTGGGGAGCCCCAGGAGGAGCCAGCAGTGCCCTTTCCCAGTGCAGGTGGTGTCATCCCACACACACACAGAGGGATGTTCCCTGGGGACGTAGTCACTCCCCCACCAGCCAAGCTCTGCCTCCATGGCCCTCTAGCACTCTTGTGACTTGGGCAGTTCACTCTTGGGTGTACCCCTGCCAGGCAGAGCTCCCTGCCCTGTAGGACCGTGTGGAGAGGGAGGACAGATCTGTTCACGACCCTGACCTGAGTTTTGGGGTCACAGTCTGGAGGAGACCACAAAGTACCTGGCATTCAGTGCCCACAGCTGTAGCACACATCAAACAGCTTCTTTTGCAGGCTTATCCTGCTCCATCTGAGCTCTGGTCCCAACCTCAATCTTTTCCAAAACCTCCCATCTTGTCCTTCATGGTGAGCCAGCTCCAAGCCCTGCCGGTTCCTCCTGAGACCCTGCACGAGCCCTGCCTGTCCCTCAGGAGTAATCTGCAGTTGCTTAAAAGCCTTTTCTTATTTCTCACAGAAAGTTTTGATTCCCAGGAAATGATTGAAGACCAAAACCTCCAGCTCCTGTGCTGAGCCTGTCATTGGCCACAGAGTATCGCAGAGGCTGGCTGGCCGGGACAGCCCTTGGAGGAGGATGGGGATAGGGACAGGGGAAGTCCAAGCAGTTCAGCTGCCAGGAGATGTGCAATAAGAGGCCAAACTGCCCATTCACTTTTTGATCAAAATTTAGAAAGACTTAACGGAAAACTAATTATTTCTGCAAAACAGGTTTTCTTTACACGCAAGGGTTTGTTTTTTTTCCTAAACTCCCTCAGTTCCCTCCTAAGAAATGGGGTAAGAGCCACACTCCTGTGTCTCCAGCCTGTTTATGTGGGACACACTTCAGAGGCAAGGCATGTCTCTCGCTGGGGGCCAGTTCACAGGGCTCAACATCGCTCAGGCCATGCTCACACTAACTGCATCAGAAACAGCACTTGTCCCTCAGGCTGAGCAGTTCCCAAGGCGGAGCCACACCTGTGGTGCCTTGATTTAATGTGATTCACTCAGGAGTAGGCTCTACAGGTGCCTCCAGAACTGACAAAACACATTTCACAAAAATACACGCACGCATGCTTGCACACACAGACACACACGTGTGCACGAGGCGGTTAACCTGGGGAACCCCTTGCTGCAAGGTATCATAGGCACTCTGTAGATGGGATGTTACGACCCCATTCAAACAATACTGAAAATAAAAGGTAGTAGTGCAATAAACCAGTATCTCTGCTGCACAGACACCAGGGAACCACCTGGCAGAATATCATGGTATCACTGTTTGTTACAGGGATTTCCAGGCCTTTCTCTGAGCTAGTGAGGAGACAGTGCAGGACATGGGGCTCCTCATTACGCTAATGAGAAAATTACACCTAGATCTGGTCTACTGCTTCCAACAAGAAGACAACTCTTCCTCCACTCTGAGCAAGGGGATTTTTTTGCAGAGCCCTAAATACTAGGTGATGGCTAGTGGGATGCCTCTGCATCTGTAATGCCAAGGGCTCTCCAGTAAATGCCTTCCAGTTAAAACCAAGGTGATCTCCCTGGGGTCATTGGCTGCTGGGAGGTCCCTGCGCTGCCAGGGCAGTGGAGGTGTCCCTTCTGTGGATATGGAAAGGCTGGATCTGATCCTGCCTGGGGCTGAGCGCCCCCTGCAGCAATGCCAGAAATGCAGAGTTCCTCCTTTCCTTTCTCCAATCCCTAGGTGCCCTGCAATCAGTGGGCTCAGGACCGGACCCCTCCTGGCTCTCTTCTTGGCTGGTCTGTGCTGAGTTAGGGGAACAGAGATTGCCCTGTGTCAAGCAGCCTGTTTGGACCTGTCCTTCCCTGCAGCAGCCAGGGGCCGGGCTGTCAGTGCTGCATCGGGTCCACCCTGCTTTCCAGGGAAAGTCAGGGCAGGCGAGGGGTTTCACCATGGGCTCTTCTCGGTCTCAGTAATGCATGGGTTGCACCAGCTCTTGAGGAAACATCCCTTCTGTGAGAGCCGAGCTGGGCCAGGATGCTCTCTGTAGGCAGGGGAGGACCAAGAGTGCAGCCGCAACCAGCCAGCATCCCAGGATGGGACCTGCCGGACACCGACAGCCACGTGCGGGAGATGCTTAGGAAGGGATGTATTTCCTAGGCTGACTCTAGGGGTCATCAGCCTTCAGCTTTTATATATAAGACTTGTCAACTCGCTTAATCAAGCCCTCTGAAGGCAGCTGTCCCCAAGGGCCACCAAGACAGCCAGCAGATAAACAGACACTGTTTTGCTGAAGGATGCAAAACCAAAATCCAGCTCTTCCAAGCAGGAAGTGTTCCCCACCACAGAGGCATGATACAGGCTGGGCAGGCGGCGGTGCTGGACCTTCCTGGGAGGAAACCACACATAACTTCTGCTCATTGGACAGAAACCAGCTCTGAAAGGAGGCAGATCTGCCAGCATGACAGGTCTGCAGGGCACAGGGCTGCCTCTGGATGGTGCTGACCCAGCCTCATTAGGTGGATGGGGCTGGCAGTTGTATCTAAACCTTTCCCAGCCAAGTTATTAATCAGCTGTCTGCAAAAGCCTCCTTCAACAATTAAAACATCTTCAGGGCAGGAGCTATTTCCTCGATCTGCAAGGGGAAGATGGATAGAGAATATCAACAGTGGCAGCTCCTCTTGGTGTTCAATCAATTAAAAATACCTCTGGGTTTTTTTTGAGGCAGTAACTGTAGTTGTTCTCCAGCATCCCAAGGGAAGCAGCTCCTTCTCAGGGTGCCAATGAGCCCAGCTCGTGGCAAGGAAAGGCTTTGGCCAAGTGCACCAGACTGTGGGCTAAAAAGCACCTGGAAAGGACACACATAAGGCACCCCAGGCTGTCCCTGCTGCTGGCTCCCAGTGGGGTTTGCTCAGAAGTGATTACTGCAGAGGTAAATAAGAATGCAAACAGAGCTCACAGCAAGTCCGCACAGGTGCCCTGCTCTACACTCGGCCCGGGTACAGGCACATGCTGCTCCCCTCCAAAGTCTCTGCACTGCAGTATGGAGCGTGTGCTCCCGAGCACCGCATGCGACACTGCTACAGCCCAGTGCCTCTGCCTGCAAAGTGTGGACTGAGCACAACGTCACAGCAAGAAGCCAAAGCAAAGAGCTCCTAGCTGCCTGAAACAAAGTGCATCGGCAGTATTATGTCAGTCTCTTCAACTAAATCGGAATGGTCCCTTGGGATGTTTAGATTACACTGTATTAGTGTTTTCTGGCTGGAAAGCCTTTCAGCCAAACTCTTAGAAGAACCGTCCTTGGTGTGTGGCAGAAGAACATGCCTGTGGCCACATCCAGAGCAGCAGAGCAGAAGTGAGACACAGGAGCGGTGCCCAGCCCCTGGCACTGGTGGGCAGGACTGCTGAGAGTGAGGGGAGGGGGTACAAAGGGAGAGGAGAAGGAACGTCAAAGCAAGGGTGACAGTGGCCACAGTACCCTAAGGTTTTGCTTCCCAGAGCTCTTGCACCAAAATCCTGGCACCGTGGCTGCACTGGGATTCAGGCACCAGCTGGCAGCAAAGTGCAGGAGGAGCGAAGGGAACCCAGGGAGATGGGAGCTGGAAAATGCTAGGGAAGGGGGCAGCACAGAGGGAGATGCCATTATCTGGATGTTAATGTGCTGCTTCAGCATGGCCAGATGCAGTCTGTCCCCTCACTCCTGCAGCAGTGACGCATGGCTCCCAGACAAAAGGGGAGTGTTTGCCACAGGAGCTCCCCGAGGGGAGGCCGATGCAGAGGTGACGGTGCAGTGGGGTGCTTCCTCAAGGACACAGGGCATGCCGCTGACACCCAGGAGAGGAAGCAGAGATGGCTTGAGGGTGAAAAGTGTGGCTATGAGTTGTCACCTCAGCTCAGGGCACATGGGCACCAGGTGGGGTCACAGGATGGTGCTGGGGGACCCTGGGTGGGATCTATGCTTTCAAGGATGGAGGCTACTCATCGGCACACCAGCGTGCTGACAACTTATCCAGCCTCCACAGTCGCTGTTTCAGGAGGCGGCAGGGAGGACTTGCCAAGTGCATCAGTACTGACCCATGGCGGGGCATACTGCCCATGCTGGCCCCGTCCTGGCTCTGCTCCAGAGGCGCAGCAAGTGAGCTGCGCATGCTTACAACTCGAGCTGGCAGGGTCATAATCTCATTTCAAAGAAAATTCTGCCATTTGGAGATTTGATTTTTGTCTCTAATCAGGGTGAAAACAACAAAATTTCAACTGGACAGTCACGTGTAATTTGAAGAATGGCACTAGGGCCAATTGAAATAATTCAGTTTGTTCTTTTTTTTTCTTCTTATTTTTATGAGGTATACTGGAATAATAAAGTCAGTAGGATATAGAAACAAAAAGTCAAAACAAAAAATCAGAGCGTTTCATCAGCTAATGTAAAAGCCAAACATCTTGACATCAGCAGAATGTTTCATTTCAATGGTTTTTCTAAACAAATTCAGTTCCTATGGAAAGTTTCCATCCAGATGAATTCACAGAAAAGTGTGACCAGCTCTCCTGGCAGGGCACAGGCTGTCTCTGTGGTTATGCACATCCTTGTGCACAGAGGAATGGTACACAACCCACCTCTGAGCACACACAGGCACCCACATGCCTATTCCAGTATATTCCTCAAATTCATCACCTAGAAATCCCTGCGTGCCTGTTGTGGAGTTGAACTTGAGCTCTACATCCAGCTATCTGCCTGGTACTTGTTATAATCTGGTGGATACGGAGCCACTGAGCCTTAAACCACCTTCGACCAGATCACTTCAAACTGAAACAAGATCTCAGGGGAGGCTGCTCATCCACTCTTGATGTCTGCCAGGCCCTGCCCATGGGAAGACATCCCTGCTGTCAGTCTGGGGCACAGAAAAAAGTACGTGGGCTTTGTAGCTCACTCCAAACCAGTGTTTCCAGTCTGAGCTGGCCAGAAGGTCAGATGGTCTCCCAGGATATGCAACTGCACCCAGCATGGATGTGGAGTCAGTCAAAATGGGGCACTGATGGGTGTATTTGTGGGTTTAGGTGCCCCCCCATTTGACGGCAGCCTCTGCTGTGCCTGAATAACAACCATCTGGCACCCCTGGGGCAGAGAGTCCCCACACTTCACCCACACAAAGCATTGGAGAAGGCCACAGCTTCCATTTCCAATCCTCCATAGGGAAGGCAGCAGTTCCCGATGTGGCACAGCCATGTGGCTTTGGTCTTCTGCAAGCTCTTACTGTCTCTAATCAAGTGAAAAAAAAACCACTTTGGCAAGCCTGACCATGCCTCCCCATACTAGACACCAGGGCAGTGGAAGGCTGTGCTTGCTCCGCGAGCCCTGGAGATCCTTCTGTGGGCATCTGCCTGCCAGCCCAGACATCCCCATCCACTGTGACCGGCTGCAGCGCCTGCCACCCTGACCACAGCTGAGCTCTCAAGCTGTAACCGGAGCTCCCCGGGAAGGGATGCGCCGCCCCACTGAGGGCGAGGGATTGCTGCATGGCTGTGGCATTGCTTGTTGCAAACGTCACAGGACACAAAATGTGCTGAGGTCTCTGAGCAACACCAAGCTGCTCCCTCACCTTGGCTGCAAAGCCGGCAGCAGCCTGCCTGCAAGTGTGGTGCTCACAGCGGGAGCTGAGCGGGAAGAGTATTGCCATTCCAACAAAACCTCTAAAAGTATCAGAAAATATTCCCACCCCACACCAGGAGCAAACCAAAATTTCAAGCAATTTCCATGAAAAACCAAAGACACTCCCAGATGGATTGCCATGGCAGAAAACCAGTTGGGGTGTGGGAAGGAGGGCCAAGGTCTTCTCCAGTGCTGGCTGAGGTGGGACTTGGCTGGAAGTGCCCCAGACCCCAGCTGAGCACTCAAATCACTAGGCTAGCGGGTTTGTACGGCCTGTCCTGCTGCAACTTTCCACAGTATAAATAAGGGAATAATCACTTGAGCTTGAGCCCAAGTCAGTACCTTAACAAGCAGACTCCAATCCAACTTTCCCTTCGACTTAATGAATATTAATTAACTGTACACAATTGAGCAGCTCCAACAAGACAAGAAAGGCATGCGCTTGTCCTGGAGTGTAACGAGCGCTGTGCTCTCCTGGGACACAGGGAACTAGGGTCAAGTCTTTACGTTGCTGTCTTCCCCCGCTCCCAGCTGTGTCCTGACCATTGGCGACTGGCAATTGCAGGGTGGTCCGCCTCTGTCTTAATGAGGCATTCCTTCCGAAACTCCTGCGACCTTTTCAGATAAGACTTTAACTAGAACTGGTGCATTCCTATGAAACATTTTCCTTTTGATTAATCAACTCTTTCATTTTTTCCCCCAACAAAACTCTATCATGATGGAAAATTCCCAGCTGACACAGAGGTGAAGCTGCTGCTCGCAAGCAGGCTCAATGCCACGGCTGTAGGCTGTTGTTCTGCTGAATCCCTAGGGTGGGTGGGCACAACAGCCTTGCATTGCTTTGGCACACATGGAAAGACAGGCCTTTATCTCCTTCATCAACCAAGATGTTTCCCAGGAGAGCTGAGACATTAGGAGACCTTCCTGTGTTGTGAAGCGGCCAGGTGAGTCCACAATGGGGATGTGACAGGGCAGTGGCACAGGCTGCCCAGAGAGGCTGTGGGGTCCCTTCCCTGGAGACATTCACACCCCGCCTGGACACGGTCCTCTGCCCCTGCTCTGGGTGTGCCTGCTCCAGCAGGGGGTGGGACGGGATGAGCTCCAGAGGTCCCTTCCATCCCCCACCATTCTGTGATTCTGTGATTCTGTGTGGCCCAGAGCAGGGCAAGCAACTCTCCATCAGCAGAGCCAACGTGTTTGTCCCGCACCCTGCCATGCCTCCTGCACATCTGGGAGCAGAACAACGTGCTCAGGCAGGACCCCATCTGAAGATGTGATGGGGGCTTTGGGGAGTGGGGATGGGCTGCTTCTCTCACGCTGGGGAGAGCACAGCCTCCCAGGAGCATCCATGCCAAGAGTTCATGATGCTCTCCAGATGCTCCCTCTTCTGCTCACAAAGGCAGAGATTGACACAATAAACAAACTATTTGTAAAATTCTTCAGTGAGGGCAAAAAACCCCACATTAAATGGAAACATCAATACCCCCTGAAAGAGTGCAGGAGGGGGGAGCATTCCCAGGACCTGATGTTATACCAATGGGTATAGAAATGGAAACATGCACAGGACTGGATTTTCTAGCAGGGCAATTCACCAAAGAATATGAAGTTGCCAGTCCTCAGTCCCCAGATGATGTGTTGACTTGTTCAGCAAAGGGGAAAGCAACATATCTGCACGTGGCTCGGCGAGGGGCAGTTGTGCAGGAGAGAGCACAGACACGTTCCTCACCTATCGCCGCACACCGCTCCTGCCACCCTCAGGGCTGAGCCTCTCCTCCAGGATTGAGCCTCTCCTCCAGGACTCTGCCCCCTGCTCCAGGCAGCACCAGATGCCATGGGCACATTGACCACCTCATGAGAAGGCTCTGACCACCCAGGTTGGTGTTAGGTGATTTTATTTAAAGCTCTGTGTCCTGAAGATTCATGAGTATAGAAGTTTCTCTAAAACTAAGTTACTTGTTTTCTGAATTTCAAAGAATGGCTTGAAATCACACCTTTAAAAGGCTTGGGCACAACAAATCAAAGTAGAACCCTAGAATGGATTCTAATCCTCTTTAAAAGCCAAGGCCTGTTTCAGATTTATATCAGTATTTCCAAGCTTACCTAGAAGACATTCTGGGAAGGGATCATGGCTCCTTCGTGAGATCTGTCCCATACTTCCCACTAACCTTTCACCCACCACATCGAGCCACCAGGTTGGGTCCGGTTCCAGGAAACCCTTGCTCCCAGCAGCATTATCTTACTCCTAAAGTCCCTGAAATAGGATTAATCAAGGAGGATAGTCCAGCTTGTCAGGGTCTGGCTTCAGGGGAGAGTCTGGCCCAGCCTCCTTGGACCCACAGTACCAGGCTGTTGGGTGCTTGGTACCACGTCACGGCAATGTGACTGCTGGTTCACTGCAGTCTGTGAGTGGGGATTGTCCAAGGTCAGCAGAACCAGTGCGACCTGCTCTGTCTGTGATGGCCCAGCCCCAGCCTTGTGCTCCTTTTCCTCTGAAACATAGCATCTTCACAGCCTTAGGACTCATGGCATATGTCTACCCCAGTCCAATCCTTGCTATTATGAGCTTTGTGGCATCAGTTTTCTGTTCATTCCTCATTTTTCTTCTCTTGAAGCTTTTCTGGTTCTCTCTAATTTGATGGCAAGAAAACACCGCTTCCTCTTTAGTGTTCATTATTAGATTGTCTTGTGACAGCAATGTCCTACATCTTCAATAGCTCTCTCTCCACCTAGAGTTTGTCCCCTTCTGTTTATATTCTGGAGTCACAAACCCCCCACAGCCTTTGCTCTGGATTGTCTGAACGAGCCGCGCTCTCAAGTCCCACCTGGGGTGACAGTCTGCTTCCCTCATCTCTTGGGAGGTGACGTTCCTCTTGTGCTTCAACTGCACTTTAAGCCTTTTATTCAGCACACACCTCTCCAGCATGGTCCCTCTTTTTCTGGCAAAACCATTATTTAAAGTAATTTAGAAGTATAAGATCTCAAAGTTTCTCTGAAGAATCCTACCAGTTACTTCTCTCCAAACCAATACGCCTCTTTTCAACATCGTGACCATCCAGTCCCTTCTAGGCAGACCCTTTAACTACTGTCCTGTGTAGGCTCCCGTCATCAGCTGGTAGGGTCAGGAGAAGGAGCAGATTCTAGCACTTCTGCCACAGATTAAGACACAGCTGCAAACTCCTGCCCCGTGCCAGTCAGTGACGTTAGGGTTCGGTGTTGCTCTACAGCATACCTATGACTGCAGTGACTAACGAGCCAGAAAACCACCACATTTGTTCCCAGGTAAATCACGCACGATGGTGCACACACCAGGAGCCCCATCTCCAGCTACATACTGTTGGGAGGAAGGTGGAAGCGTGCCTCAGAGACATCCTTGCCTTGTGCTGAGATGGATAGCAATGTCTTGTCAGCATTACAGAACTGAACTGTTGCTAACAATAGTCTTCAGCTACAGGCCGTTTGGAGCCAGGTCTGCAAACAGCCTCATTGCAAGTGTGGCCTGTACAGGAACAGCTCCAAGAATGATTCAGAATCACAGTTTGCATGATCCTGCTCCCACTCCCATAGAGAACCCTTTTTCACACAACTTAGGTGGGCCATTAGTGTAACTCATGTCCAGCAGCTGCTCCACTTCTTGCATCAGATAAAGTACCAAGGACTTGTGTCCAGGACTCACTAACAAGCACAATGTGGAGCATGTGCGAGCAGGAAAGAGGAGAAAGGCTTTGGGTTTGCTGCAAATTCCAGCTGGCTTTGCGGAGGCAGGAGAGTCTTTCCTGAAGTTATTTCTGTCTTTCCGTTCATTGCAAGGGGGGAAACGGCATTGTAATTTCTAACCAACATTTCACTATACTATTGCTTCTTCCTGATTTACCATCCTCAAATCCCAGTGGAAGTGCCTTAGCTGGTCTGGGCCAACTTTTACTTTGGCAGTTCAGGAGGAAAAATCACAAATGTCTGTGAAAGTCACCAAAATATTCCCTAAGTTTTCATCACTTGAATGAATAAAAGAATAAAAAGCAGAACAAGAAGGGGGAGGGCTGGAAGGGGTGCAGAGAGCAAACAAACATCGTTTAGAAAAGCATGCTGTTATTCCTGGAAGTTGGCTTGTGGAAACACAATTTACAACGCCCATGAAAAGTTTGGCAATTCATACCATTCCCATTTGGAGCTGGTAACCACAATGGCAAGCTCTCCTTTTGCATACAGTTACATAGCGTGATCTCCAAACCCAAACAGCTTCATCCATCCCAAAGTGCTGCATTTCCATCTACATCGCTTGGGTAAATGAACTGTGTTTTACACAATGGGTAAAACTAGGCCCCGTGAATAAGGCCAGTATAGAAAATTGTATTTCACTTTTGTACCCCCTTCCCCTTTTTTACAAAAGCAAAATATTTTGTAGTTTGTTTCCAGTTTGTTTTCTATAAAAAAAAGGAATTCCTGCTGGTGACACAGGAAGATTTGGAGGGGGAAAATTCAAAGAGCAACCACTGAGAAACAGATTAAAAAAAAAATTGGTCTCAAAGAAGGAAGTTTTTAAATTGTATTCCTCACCAAAAAGGTAATATTGGGGAGACATTGGAAATTCCTGCTGACTTTTGTGAGGGAACAACCCAGTGGTGCTCAGCACAGGGCTACCTTTCCTGTGCCCCACGGCAGGCAGAAGAGCTTGGGTGATGTCCAAACCTCTGTGCATCCTCCAACTCACTGGAAGCATCAGCACTGACACCGGGACTCCTTCTGGCTCCATCCCACTTCCAGCCAAGTGACAGATGGTGCTGTCAAGGTCCAGTCCCTCCTCTAAAAGTTTCTCTGGCATGGGATCATGCAGCCAGCGTGGAGAAGCAGATGGGTAGTTGACTCTAATTCTCCAAACTTCAGGGCTGTCCCCCCCTTCCTATGGCCACATCCTGGTCTCACTCCCTCAGGGACTGAGAGCTCAAAGGGAGATAACAGAGCTGCTCCAACTGTCCTGCCCCGGGTGTCCCGTCCACCTTCATCTGGAACTACTATCTATGGAACATCACATTTGATCAGTCCAGCACTGCAAAGGATGCTCCAGTCTCTCAGGAACTAAATCACCTTGATTTGGATGCAAATCAAATACTGGAAATGCCCCATTTCTTCTAGCATAATCGAGAGGGAAATTCCCTTGGCTACCTTCTCTGGGCAAGCAGGGAAGTGGGGTGTTACCCCTGGGGCAGCAGAGCACAGAATTTGGCTTTACCTGCTAATGTAACCTAACCATCTATGAAACAAATCAAAAGGGTTTTGAGCTCAAATGTGCCTAGTTTTTCCATCCTCTGTGTCCCTTTCCTATTCCCTGGAGGAGGAAAAATCCACCTGAATAACCCTTGCTAGAAGAATGATGCAGAGAGACAAGCTCAGCTCCTGCCTTCCTCTGTGGGTGAGGGGAGATCGCCTTGTGTGAGGGGGCTCTTCTGGGGCTTTGCTCGCTCCCTGGGGCGCACCGGGAGAGCACACAGCGAGGACTTATATACCCTGGGAGACCTCACCCCTTGGTGACTGAGCAGACAAAGGAGCAATCAGATTCCTCCACATTCAACAGGTCTCCAACCCTCGCAGCTCTCAGCCACACTCATGTCCACGTCAGCCTGTGCTTGGGAGCAGGGAGAGCTGCGCTCGGCTCTCCATCGCTCCTTTGCTGTCCTGGGTGCTCAGCCTGAGCCCGCACCAGCGGAGCCTCTGGCGAAGACGGGGCCCAGCCTCTGCCGGGAGCAGCGATCGGCTCGGCAGCACGGGCATGGCACTGCGGGCAGAGGGCAGCCTTGCCGGGGGATGTTGCTTGCTGCAGCACTTACTAAATAAAGAGCCCTTTAAAATAAATGCCAGGACATGCATGTTCCTGAACTCGGACTCATACTATTTAGGGATTCTGCAAAGCAAATAAAATGCCTGTTACAAAATAACTATTTAGAGAAAATACTGCAGAAATATCTAGAGAGAACTATGTGTTTTAACATGGTCTGTTTACAGTGCATCATTGCTGGTCTGTCTAGAACTGTGCTGTAACACAGCAAAAATGCATCTGCATTCCTTCAGTGCAAAAATACTCATGTACAGACATCACAACAGTATCGCAGCTATTTTCCTTTCTCCTCAGCTTTTTGTTGTGTTGTTGTTGTTTTGGTTTTGTTCGCTTTTTGGTACTTTCCCAGCTTCTAGAAGATTGACCTAATATATACTTGGCCCAGGCTAGTCCTGTTAGTCAAATCACTAGTAATTAGCTCTGCTGCTACAGCGCTGGGGAGGCTGGTAGCAAGGGGAGAGGTCATCAATGCCTTCTGAGCACTGTAGCCTGGGGGTGTTGGCACAGAGGCTTTACGGCTCTGCAAGTGAACAGCAAGCAGTGACCCGTATTATTCCTCCCCCAGCACTGCTCATCCCTCCCTGGGGAGGGAGACTGGAGCTGGGACACGCTGTGGCTCTCCCACTGTGTCCCAGACTCACTGCCGGAGCCCCATCAACCACTGGCAGCAGAATGAGAGAGGGGAAGAAGAGGAGAAGAACTCTGCCTTTGGCGATCTGCTCTGAATAGATGGATGAGGAGAAACACTTGATGGCAGATATAAGTTCAGGTATGCCAAGGAATCAGCCAAACTCTGGAAAAACATCTAAAAGAGAGTTTTGTGTTCAGGTCACTTGCCAGGCTGGATAAAGCAGCTAGTGATAGTGGCAGGGAAAGGTTGCTAAAATTACTTGGCTAAGACAGTTTCCCAAACACAGACAATTCTACCTCCACCTCCATAGAGAGGTGGGCAGGTGGGCAGTCATGTTGTCTCTGTGTCTAGATTTTATCTGGCCTGGGGGCTACAATGGGAAAGCCTGGGGAATCGAAGGTGTCTCACCCTGTTTTCTGGCCATGAAGCTGTTTGGACATGGGGGATTGAGAATCATAGGCAGCAGAGTGCTGTGTTTCCTCAAGCTGCTCCTGTGCTCCCCAGCAGCCCTCAGGGAGACTCTGAGCTCCTTCTGACATCCCTCACTGCCAAACTCTGCATGCCAAAGGCCCCAGCTAATTCCAGCACTGTCAGAGGCAGTGGCACAAGGAAAAACTGACTCGTCCGATCACCTCTCTCTCGAGCTGGCTGCTACCCACGCCCTGCTCCCGGTAATATGCCCTTGGCTCCTGGGCGGGAGTCGAACGCCCTCCCGGGTGGGTGGCTGTGCACGTGAACAGGGGCTTGCAGGGAGTTTAGCTACATCATCCTGCGCTTTCCCACTTCTCAAGTCTCCTGGCTCTATACCCCTGTAATACCCATGCTATTTTTTTTCCTTCCCTTTTGCTGGTTTATTGCTCCCCAGCCCACTCTGGGTGAGCAGAGCACTTCTGGGACAGATTACTTACTAGAAGGTATTTGGTACATTGCTTTAATAATGAGAACAATTTTTTTTCAAAGTCTTACAAATATGTTTAAAATCTAAATACAATGAGGCAATGCAGCATCATTTAATAGCTCCAATAATATGCCAAGCCTGAGAATGACAAAAGCTGCCAGCAGGGTGCTACAAAGCAGGGTTCAGAACCCCACCGCTTCCCAGCTAAGCAGAAACAGATTTCCAGCAGTAAGACATTTGTTAACCATTTTCAAGGCAGCAGGACGGGGCGCGGAATGAGCCCAGCCGCCTGTGTGTCACTGCGTTGCAAAATCCTTGGCACAGGCACACATCAGCATCCTTGGAATTAAGGCCCTTGTGAAGACTTAAAGGCTTAGTGGGCTAATATACTTAAGATGGATTTTTCCAAATATTATTCTAAGTCATTCAGAGACACCGTGTCCTGGTGCTGATAAGTGTGAATGAACATAGCTCTAGGAGTAGCGCTGGCGTGTTCCAGCAGCATTTCCTACAGGGCTGCACATACAAACAGAAGATAAGCTGGGGCAGTGGGACGCGGCCTCCAGGCTGTAGCAGGAGGCTGGGGCCATCCGCCTGCTTGGAGGTCCTGCGATGTGCAGCGTGCCCTATTCCGGATCCAGCCCGGGAACTGCTCAGTGCTGTCCACCCACGGGTGAAACTCTGCTGATACACACGGCCACAAGCCTGGGACCACCGCATTGACACTGGGGAAGGGACTGTCACCTCCCCCTCCAGCACAGGCTGCTCCAAGTGGAGATACCAAAGTGTCAGGACTGGGCCCCACAGAGCTGGTGAAGATGCTCACCCACCATGCGTGCACGTCTTGGCTGAGGACGAGTCCGGTACTGACACCCCTAATTCAGTGCAACGAGGTGACACAGCCCCAGCAGCTTCGCTACCGCGAGGCTGCGAGTTGAGGTCTTCATCAGCCAGACTTTTTAGCATCAGCCTCTGGGAGGGCGCTGGCTGGGGCACGGGGAGCGCGAGCCCACATCTCTCTGCACCCCCGGACCCCCCATGCCCTCCGCAGCCCCTGCAGCCCTGCGCTGGGTCAGCCTCGGGCTCCCTGCCCGGCGGCGCTGCGGCCCAATCCTGCTCCGGCTGAAGGCAATGCTAGCACTGGTGATCCAGCCCACAGGCAGGGTCCCACCGCACGCTGCAGAAACTGAGATCCCGCTCATGAGCGAGGCGCCACTCTTTATTTCCCCAGAGGAACAGGATGAGAAAATAAAACAGCGACTATTGACAGCAGCGTTAGTGAGCCAGCGGAGAGGATGGAGACCTAATGCAGTCTTCAGCAATCAAAACCAGCCACAGTTTGGTATTGGTCTCGCGTAGACCAAAAGTCCTAATAAACTGTTAATGGGAAAAGCGATCATATTTATTACAGGAAAACAAGTTTATGATTACTACAGAGATGACATCATAACCCCCCGTGCCAGTTTAAACAATATTTGGAGAATTCATTTGTTTTGTACTATTTAAAATTATAGTGTGGGAGCCTATTTTAAGTGCGTGTATAAGGGTGTATGTGTGTGTGTGTTGATGTATCCATGCTAATGTTTATTTAAATCTTTTATTTATAAAATTGATGCTTCTACGCCTAAAATGGAAATTTTCTGCTCTAAAACATCTCTTAATTGTGGAAAATTATTTTATATATTTATGTTTTCCCTTATATTCATATCTGTATGTTTATCACCAGGCACGTGCACGTACACATCTGCACATTGACACACGTGCCTGGACCTCTCTGCTCGGCAGCCAGTGCTGCCACCCGCGCTAAATCCCCTATAAAATGGCAAACACAAGGATGTGAGCAGCAAAGCTGGAGGTCACCCCCCACCCCAGACACCCACCCTGGTGCTCCTGCATCTGCCGACCAGCCCAGCGGGCAGGGGACAACCCGGCTGCAGCGGGGCCTGTCCCCTCCGAGCCTGCCACCAGCCAACTCCTGCATCCCTGCAGCTGCCCCGCTTAGCCCAACTCCGCAGGCACCGTTAGCGTAGCGCTGACGTACCACAAGCCATCTGTCAGAGGGGTGAAGATATCTGCTGGTACCAGGACTTTTGGCTCCCACCACCCATATGGGAGAGAGACGCCCCCCTGCTTCTGCCACAGCTCCCAGCACCACTGAACATCACAGCTGAGCATCCCTGCCCTTTCAAACTAAGCTGCCTTCCTTTTCCTCGCACACATTTGCAGAAAGGATTGCTCCTTTCTCTCCTACCTCTTCGCATGTGGGCAGCCTGGGGTTTTCACCTGCTCCAGCCCTTCCATGCTGCTCCCTAACCCCATGCGCCCAGTCCAGATTTGCTCCCATGTGGCTGAGACCCCCGGCCAGGATGGAGCAGCCCTTTGGGGCCGTTCAGAGGGAAGACCCACGCTCCCTGCAGACCCATTGCCAGGACCAGAATCCCACCCTCACCCCAACATTTTTGTTTTGCAGCAGAGGGGGAGCTGGTGCCATTAACAGCGGGTGCATCCTACTGCCTCCCGCTGTCAGCACTGTGGGATGGCCTGATGGCTAACACACACACCCCCAAAGCCCCTGGGCAGTGCTGCATCATGATTTTTGGCAAAATTCCCCATTTGGCTGTAAGATGAAGGGCGAGACGGCCAGAGACAAGCCTCCTGCCTTTCACCAGGATGTACCTGTCCTCCCAGGCAGGTTGGACCTGGTCTAGACACTGGGGCCATAAATCTGCTGTCTGCTGCTCTGTGTAGCACTCCCACCAGCGCTGGAACGGGGGGAGGGAACCCCAGCACAGTCTGACGGGGAGCTCAGTGTCAAAAAAAGCTTATGAATTGACTGTCTGAAAGAGCTGCAAGGCTCCTACAGGAATACCCCCTACAGCCTCCCCTCCTGGGCACCTGGGAAGCTTCAGCAGCACCATGGAGCACCTTGGGACCTCAGGAGCACTTCTTTTCCTTTGCAAGTGGGGAAACTGAGGCACAGCCAAGGGAGATTTCTTCCTCTGGATGATGCAAGACTTTGAGTCACAGCCTGTTCCTGACTCCCTATTTGTGTCACGGACCAAGGAAGGACCAGGGCAGACCCCAGCACCCCACCACTGGGAGCTGCCATAGGGCACACTGGAGCAAGACTCGCCTGAGTGCTCAGGATCTGCAGCCACAGCTGTGGGGTTCAGAACAGCACTGTCTCCTTCTGGTCCCCTCTCCCCAACCACCTGCCAGCACCCAGCTTTGCCATTCTTGGCCAGCAAGCAGAACAAAGGATGCAGGCAGGACCAAAAAAAGAAAGGCTCATATGGAGTGAGGATGAGCCTCTGTGGAAAGACCAGGACAACTTGGTGTGGTGATCCCTGTCCCTGGTGTGCATGAGCGGTGGAAGAGCTGGGCTGAAGTCCCAACAGTCTGATCCAGCTCCAAACCACTGCCATGCCCAGCTCCTGTGGGTTTGGCATCCCCCTTGAGGACCCAGACCAAACTAGCTTGGTGGGTAACGGTCACACACACTGCAGCTGAACATCTTCCTGGCAGAGGCATGGTTGAAGCATTAAGTAACATTGAGTAAACTTTGTTTAAAGGAGACAGCTGTGCAACTGGAATGAGCTACAAATGACTGAGATTCCCAGTGACGTGTCTCCAGCTCTGCTGGAGTCTCCCACCGCCCACGGCGCAGGGCTTGGAGGGCTCTGTCCCCGAGGAGCAGGTATGCAGAAGAAATCTGGTTGGAGTTTTGGCAGAAGGTTTTGGTTCACAATCTCGCCTCTGTTCAGAGAAGACTACTCACCATAGAGTTTTGAACAATGTGCAATGGCTGACTGCTGCCCCTAGGCTCCCTTGGGATTCTGCACCCATGCAGAAACCGTCCCAGAGGGAAGCGTGTTTCCAGCAAGTCAGGGTGGGAGATGGTGTGTGCCTGAACCATAAGCTACAGCCCACTGAGGACAATCAGACAGCCTGGGGCAGAGAGACCTGCAATGGCAGCTGAAGCGTTAAACACTGGTAGAAGGCAACTTCCTTTGAAGCAGTCTAGAAAAAGAGTCAAGACCTTTCCTTTGGGTGCATTCTACCGCCTTTAAGGTTTCAAAAGCTCCAAGCCTTTCCCAGTGCTTGGAGAACATGCCTGAACCCTGCTCCCACCTCCACCAGCCAGGAAGAGGTGAAGCACCATCTGCAGCAGTCAGAAGGTGCCTGAGCAGCTGGGTCAGGAGGGAGAGCTGAGCTGGGGACACTGGGCCTGAACAAGCTCCATCCCTGAACTGTCCCTGAGTGAGGTTCACCACTGAAAGTTGTGGCTGGTACTTCTGGAGAAACAGAGCAATCCAGGTATTCCCTGGAAAGAGGCCTGGACACAGCTGTGCCGGAAGGGGTCCAAGGCCAGGAGAGAGATCTTGTGACCACAAAATTCATTAAAAAGTCACTTGCTAATTTTTCTGAGCCAAGGAAGCAAGGCCGGAGCAGGAAGAGGACAGAAAAGGATGGGCATCTGTATTGCATAAGGATGTTGTATAAACGAAGGGACTGAGGAGCCTGGGGCAAAAGACCTAAAAGATGCAAACCCCCTCAGTGATGGAGAGAGGCCACATTAAAGCAAATATTGCTTATGGTGAGAATGGCTGAGGAAAGGATATGGCAGAGAAGTGCCAAGTATATGGCTCCAAGCAAAGGAAAGAGATTATTGTGATCTGTGAGAGCACTGAACAGTGAAGGAAATGGGAAAGCCCTGGGGTCCTGGGTTGACAGGAGCCCAAGGAAAGGGTCTGCTGCTTCTGCAGCCCTCATGTTAGAGGTGAGAGAGGGCACAGGGTCAGCGTCCCATGGCCTTTCACAGCCAGCCAGGCTCACGAGGTTCCTGAGGCCTCGTGGAGCTTCCAAGAAGAGAGACAAGGGTTAATGAGCATGTTGGGGAGAAGAAGAGCCTGGGGGAGCATAGTCTGTCTGTGTGGGTGTGTTTAAATGAGTTCAGCTCAAGAGATTCCTTAGATTGTGGCCTTATCTCTCACGGCAAGGGATGGGGACCCGACTCAAACCGGAGGAAGTCCAAGTATCAGGCTCCAGAGAGCAGTGGTGCCTGGGAAGGGGCTAGCTGAGTGCCAAGGGGGAGGTACTCAGCTGGGGTCCTATGCCCATTCCAGCCTATAAAAGGCTTTTTGCGTGTCAGGAACAGAATTGACTTCCACTCCTGACAGCTCCTAAGCTCCAGTGTCTCCTAATAAACTCCATATCTTTATGCAAAGGAGTTGTTTCATGTATACAAGATATGCAGAATGATGAGGCTCAGAGCCAGCCTGAACTTCCAGGACAAGGAGTGCCTTTGTATGCTGGAGGTCTGCTTTGGGAAACTTCTTCACTCCAATGACAGGAAGCCTGGAAAAGGACAGCCAAGAGACTGTGGGACCAGTAGTTATCAGGGCATCTGGGCATGGCAGGGTGAGAGACCATTTCAGCAGCACACAAGGTGGGAATAGCTTGTTGCTTGCAGTGAATCTCCAGATGGATGTTGAGTGAAGGGAGTCCCTGCAGAGCTGCAATACTAAGAAGCAACCTAAAGGGACATGCCCTCAGTGGTGGATGATAGTAGAAAATGGCAGTGACCCCAGAGTGTCACCAACAATGGCTGAACTGGGAAAGAGGCCTGGACATCCCAGAACTGCAATGCTCAGTGCCTCCTTCTGAAGGGCCAAGAGCAATGCTCAGAGAACTGCTCTCCTCCACAGCATTCCTTTTCCCCAGGCCTGTCACACTTTGCATTTCTGCAGATTTCCTCTCAATTCCCCCTTTTCTTTTTGCTAGTTAGTCCCCTATCCTCCATGCCACAGGGACAGCACTTCTCCTGATGGCTGGGTACTGGCACAAAAAAACTGAGCCACCATCACCCCCTCCTTCAGACTTTCTTTCAAGAATGACATGAAATATGCTAAAGTATGAAGGTATGAAAGAAGGATGAATCCTGGACACCTGGCTTGTGTCCTGGTTTGGGTTCATTTCCAAAGAGGCTTCCTATGATTGTGGCCCTTTTTTTGTCTCTATTTTCATGTTTATAAGAGGGGGCAGTGACATCTTTCTGTGTTGGATGCTTACAGTCGAGGGCAGAGCTGAGCAGTTGAAAGATGTAGGCTGGTGGCATCTCAGAGGGGAAGCTGGGTTTGTGCCTGCCCCAGCTGTCTCCATCCTGGACACATACAGGAACAAGGCCTCATGATCACAAGCTTGGCCACAGAGACCACAAGTATCACAAATGCTACCAAGCATCAAGAGCCAGGGTCTCTCCCTCCATCAGCTTGTAGTGATCGGTGTAATGAGTTTTTCCTCAGATGAGGACAACGTGGGAATATTACGCCACTGCAAAGAGTCACTCAGGGTCAACATTATGAGCTTGCCAGAAGAGAAGCCATGCCCTTAGGAGGGCAACCACAAGACACAGAGGTGGCAGTACCCCCACTGTGTCTGATGTGCCAGGAACCACATCGTTCCCCATCATCTGACAACCCAGTGGGAGATCAGCCCTGTCATGGCTGAGGACCTCAGCTGGAAACAGCTCCCAGCCACAGTCCTGTCACTTGAATGGCCCACGAACAGTGACTGATGGAAAAGCCACACAGTCGTTGCTGGATCCCTTGCTGGCCTTAAATATGGCTTGAATACACTGGATGAAAGTGTGAGGATTTTTGTAAAACATTAATTGGGTGAATTAGGTGACCAAAGGGTTCTCCGCATCACCATTGCTGCACCTCTTCTCTCTGCTTACTGCCGCACAGACCCATGAAACTGGAGTTTTATACAGAGTACCTGCTTTCTAAAGAGGCACCAAGTCTCCAGCAGACTACAGCAAGGCAGAGGAGAGCCTGTCACTGCTGCAGCCACGGCCCCTCTGTGGTCTCTCACTGCCAGACACTGCTCATCTGCACCCTGGAAACATGTTCACCTGCCTTCACGTCTCCACTTCTCCACCTGCAGAGTCCGGTCACAGGGACGGGTTGTGCACTGACCTATTTAGAAGGTGTTAACCCAAAATGCAGACATATGTCAAGGCTTTCCTGGATCACCCAACTCCACACAACTCCCTGAGGCAGTTTCTTCAGCCTTGAAGTTAATATGTGACTTTTCCCCCAGCTGTAGACTCTCTGAGAAGCATTGATTCAGGTCAGTGAATGACATTCCCTCCACAAGGACATTCCCGCATCACTGTGCAGAAAGCATGGCTCCTCCTCAGTGCTCTGATCCCCCTCTAGGCATCGGCTCCTCCTCTGCAGCAAGCCCACTTGCATTGACTTCACCTCCTCACCAAAGTCCCTCCTCCCCTCTGGCTGGCACAACATGCATTCCTGAACCTGCCTGAAGGACATTTTTCAGCTGCCGGATGATGAATCTTCTCTGGATGAGCTCTATCTGCCATGAGACCCAGCTCAGCTCCCTACAGCTGCCCTTTCTGTACCTCTCCAGGAGCTATGGTACTCTGCAAGTGTTAGCAGGAGAAATACTCCTCCACTACTGGGTCAGTGAAGAAGCACTGGCACCCCGGCTGAGTAGTGACCCATGCAGACACATCCACAGCACTGCTCTGCACCAGTGACCTGCTCTGCTTCAGGATCACTGTTAAAATTACAATACATGCTCCTCCTATTCATCCTGCCCAAACAGAGATGCCTCTGCCCCAGGGTTTACTGAGCCCAACACTCCTCACCTCAGGCACAGTCAGTTACTCCATCCCCTTCCCCAGACAGGGAGGAAGGTCTTAAAATGACACCTGGTAGCCAGGGCTGGGTGTTAAATGCCACAGTCTCTCCTTCCACTCCCTGGTTGCTCTCAGCCTCACAGGGCCACCGCAGGAGCTGCTCTCAGCCTGGCGCTTAGTGCCCCACAGCTGCCTGAGCTGCCATGCGCAGGCTGTGCTAAAGTGCTCCTGGAGCGGGTGGCAGAGGCCAGCAGAAACCCGCTTGAGTTGTGAGATGTACTTGCTGGCAGCCAGCAGACAAAATGTCCGTAAATCTGAAGTCCCTTGGGGAAAATAAATGCTCGCCATTTGCTGGGACGGTTGGGGTCTGCTGTGCTGAACCACACTGACCTCTGTGCATGGCCTTGTCCCAAGGCTTCTTGACAACAAAAGGCATCAAGAAAACCCAATGTGGAAGAATAAACACAGTCTGTGATACCCAAATTGGGCTGTTGGACACTGGGAAGGGAGAGACACTTTGGGTGGATTTCACAAGCCTTTAGATAATTTATACTGGGGCACTGAGGTTAGTGGCTCTGGGCACTGTCCCAAGCACCAGGGTTCACTGGCTCCCGCTGCTGTCCCAGGCACGGAGGTTAGACAGCTCTGCAGTTGGCCAGTTCAGTCTGCCTTGAGGGAGGACCCAGCAGGGCAGACCAAAGGTAACCTGAAGCTGCAAAAAGTCAGGTGTTGGGCAGGAGAGAAGCAAGAAGCAGCAGGTGAATGCCGATACCCAGGGCAGCAGAAGGTCTGACAGCTCTTCCCCCAAACTGCTGGGGATGAGGCAAGTGGTTCAGCCCAGGCCCACATACCAGATGAACACAAAGCAAGAAGCTGATGCTCAACCACTGCCACACCACAACTCATTAGGCTCCTGGACCCACTCCTCGGGGGCAACTGTTGACCTTCACGAGCCCTCCCATCCCACCAGCACGATGGGCATCCTGGGGCTGGCTCAGCCAAAGGTGGCACGCTGGGTGGAGCCCCAGTGAGGTCCCCATCCCACCCAGCACTGCCTGTAAAAGGCATTCTTTCCAAGCACCCCAAAAGGCTTTCTTTTGCAAACCCTTCCAGATAAACCCAACTTATTTAGCTGATAATATATAAACAGTTTATCAGCTTTGCGCATTTGCAGTGCAGTGGGATGGATGTTGTTCTTGGAATTCTGTTTGGTCATAATATTTAGAAGAGGGCTCTGATAGCAAAGATAAGCAGCTCGCCCGCAGCAGATGGCTCGCGAGACGCGCAGCGGAGCCAACATTCTGCAGGGAATGAATAAACTTGTAATGCAAGTTGTTTGTAAGTGGTTTTAGCTAAATGTCACATGTAAGACTGCACAGACATGCTCTGTCCAAGGTGTTTGAAGTTATAGGAGCAAGGATTCAAAGTCAGGGGCCAAATTTGCTTTTAAACTTCCTTAAACAAACGTACAGAGAATAAAATACCTCTGGATTTGCTCTTTGAGCAGGGGTGTGAGCAAGATGCGTGCAAAGACACAGCCCACCCTTCCCCAGCAGCTCCTTGCCAAGGGCTGTGCCTGCCACCATGCCCAGCATGGGCTGACGGAGCGAGGCAGGGCACCTCCGCCGAGATCCCCCTGGCCCCCATCCACTTTATGAATGACCTCTGCTGTGGCTGGCTCATTCGCCTTCCCACATAAGGGAAACAGGGAAATACTCTTTTCCAAGAAAGTACCCAGTGAACTCTTGCTTTATCCCCTCTGACCGCATGGCCAGGCTATGAATGGGTCCCAGAGAAGCTCTGGCCAGCCGCGCACATCAAAGGCATCCCGGAGCTGAGCTCCTCTGTAGCAGCCACATGGGTGTCGCTGGTGCTTACTAGAGAGGTGCTTGGCAAAGAAGATGCCAATACAACCTGAGCTCACAGCTCTGCAGAGGAAGGAGGCAGGAGCCGTCCGGGCTGCCCTGCATTTGCAAGCCTCGTGTCTATGCTCTGTGTGTCCTGCATGTGGGATTAGCATTGTAGAGCAGGGCAAGGGCTTGGGCTCTGTGTGAATCATGGGGCATGCAGTCCGCTGCTCCCACACCGCCAGCCTTGTCAGGGCAGGCTGTTCTGCCAGCCCTCACATGGGGGTCTCAGTGGGCTTCTCTGCCTGTTTCATCTGCTCTGTCCCTCCCTGCACGCTGCCACTGCAGGAGCCAGCAAAGGCTGCAACACATCCCACTTCTGCTGGTCACTGGGCGCGGTGGTGGCTGACAGTGACTGCCCACCCCACCATAGTTCCCCAAAACAGAGCTTTCCATGACAGCAGCCCTGAGTACCCCAGTGTGCAGTGTCCCCCTCCTCAGCACAGCCTTCCCTCCCTTTCCCGTGTTTCAGGGACAGTGATGCTGTGGAGCTGCAAAAAAGACGTAACTGTGGGAGACCGCACCAAAGAAGGTGCCAAACTCCCACCTAGCAAGTGAGAAGACACCAGGGGCAGTGCTGCCTGTCCAGCGGAGCAGGCTCTGCGGGGCTTTGTCGCAAACTACACTATCCCCAGGATGGAATAGGGGAAGCCCCGCACCTGCATTGTGATTGTGCTCCCCTCCCTGGTACCCAGATATAGGGTGAGGTACCATAAGCACTGCAACAAGCACAGCTGCTGATGCCCCATGTACAGCAGGCTTAACATGTGCCTCACCTGCAACAACCCCCTGGAGCCACCCTGCACAGGAAAATCTATACTACTTCATTTCACCTAGCTCTTCCTGGCTGACTCCTCGCCACAGGTGCATGCAGCACACCAGTGCTCCAGTAAACTAAAAGCACCCTTTTTACTACATTCTGGAAGAAAAAACACACAAAAGATGGTGTTAATATGTATTTCTTCTAAATTTCTTTTAAAGTCTTCTGCACAGCTCAATCAGGGCAGGCATACTGTCGCTCTCTCTCCTCTAGAGCCCGTACAGGCTGAGTCTCGTATCAGAGTATCTGGTAGATAATCAATCAATCAGCACCAATTGCACGAGCTCAGCTGGTTGGAGGAGCTCGACTGACAGCCTCTTCTCACAAGTTACCTTGACACCCAGAGGTGACTCCAGGACTGACTACTCAGGATTCAGACAAGCACCCAGAAAAGCAAAGAAGTTGAAGCCAAGGAACATTCGTCTTGCCCTGTGTTGCATGAGTTAATGGACTTGGTGTTTCCAGCCCACTTCATTCATCCAGCCTTTCCCTTCCAGGTACTAAAGAATCACGCAGGTCACATTGCTCCAGTATGTCCTCTTGCTAGAGCTGCAGAGCACTTTGTTTCCAAAGAGTCAGCCTCCTGCCCCAACATAATAGTGTTGGGCTTCTTTAAGTGCATCTCCTAATTGTCTAGATTTATGAGGCCTTTACTGAAATGTTGAAGACAGCATTTAGAGTCCCTCAGTTCTTGTTCTGTTAATTCATTCCCTTTTTCCCTGGGTTGCGATTCCAGCTCAGCATGTGAAACTCTGCCATTGCCAACAGGCTCTTTCATTTCCAAAATGAGGCAGATCAAAATCTCTGCAACTCTGTTCCTTTCCCTCTTGCGGTCTCTCTTCACCTTTTTTACAAGTTGTTTCATTGGCAAATTAACTGAGGGCTGGGCACACTGTTCACTGTGCAAACAGCCTGGCACTGGGGATGTAAATTTCTTTGGCCACAATAGTGACTTTCTTGTTTTCCTAAGGAGGCCATCATGTTTGCAACCTGTATGGACTTAGTGATTTGACACATTCAGAAAACTTGATCTCCTCTGAGAGCTCATCAGTGACATCAGTCCAACCACCTTTATCTCCCCACTGTCTCCAGGGCTCTCTCTGATGGACAGATTCAGGCTGAAGACCAAAAGCTGACTGATTCTGGTCACAGACTTGAACTTGGTCTCCACAGTCAGAGAAATACCAAAGCAACAAGTTTTGGGTACTCCAAGATTGGTACTTTCACCCTGAGGTATCCTCATGGAGCAGTTTCCCTTGACACACACTAATGTATGCATGCACTCAGGATGTACATGTTCTATGATCCTTCTCCAGAAAATGTTTAACTGTATTAATAAAAATGATTTAACTGAAGCAATGTGATCAATTTACCTCTGAACTAAGAATCAACTCAGGATGGTCACGTACCTGATTCTTATTTGTGCTTATTTGTGCTTATTTCTTCTGCACTTTCCCAGACCTCCTGCTGCAGTCCAACTCAGCTAGTGCAGATACATCTGTCTATCCTTCTCCGGTCCTTCAGCACCTCTACAAATCAGCCATCAGGAAGAACCGTCCCCAGCTCCAGCTAACATGGGTGATCAGAGGCACAGGCTCTTTTGACACCAATGAGTGAAGGCAACTGTAGCAACTAGACCCTGTGCCTCAAAAGGATGTTTCCAAAGTCCCCCAGCAGACCATGGACCCTGGTCACACTCAGTGAGCCCTGCCTCTACTGCTCAAGCAACAGGAATCATGACCTGGAAACTTCAGAGTAGTAGAAGAACCAGAAGCTGAACCAGCAGCAGAGCAGAGCCCAGCTGCCCCCTCCCCTGTCCCAAGAGAAACCCTCCACAGATGGGGTCCTTCAGAGCTGTGCCAGCAGCTGTTGCTCTCCATTGAGATGCAGCCATTGAACAATCCCTCTCTAATTGGCATTGTTTGCTAAAAATAAACTCCTGCTCAATGAAACACAGCCAGGAAGACACAGCTCCCCCAGGGCTTGGGCTCTCCATCAGACCAGCTGCCCTCATGGATGGCTGGGATCCTGCTGCAGGGATGCCCAAGCTGCTGGTGGTTGCATAGGCAAGTACAGTCCTTCATTAGCTGGGTGAACTCTTGAAGACTGTGACCACATGTCTTCCATGTGCCAGCTCTTTCACAGCATGTGAAACAGCTGCCCTGGCAGTAGGTCATGAGTACCCAGCACAGAGTTACTCCCTCTCGACCCAAGGAGTGTCCTGTGGGTTTGGGTCCACCCTGTCTGGTGCCTCTGCGTAGTCATGTGGCCTCTTGCATCCCCAGCAGTGAGATCATGGCCCCAGGCAATCAGCACAGAGACACTTCTATGCAAATGAGGGGAAGAAGGCCGATAGAAAACTTCATACGCTGAATTTTCTAAAACTAACTATAAATGGTAAAAACTCAAAGTCTTGCTTTCTCTGGAGGTTTTCAAGCAAAATAACCCCGAGAACGGCAGCTTCAACTTTTATTCGGATGAGAAAACATTCTTTTATTTTGACATCATCTGTGTCCGTTTTTATCATAGGGATAAAGTATCTTTTATCTGGACATAATGCATCAAGTTGCAGAGTGAGTCATAAAGTGAATCTACACAATTGAGCCAACGTGCTGTGCCTTGGTGAGGACTGGCAAAGTCTAAATGTCACACTCAAGGTACACGGTTATAAACAGGCTTCTCTGCTCTCCAAGCCAGTAGAGTCTGCTTTGGTTGAAGTGGCAGATGAAGCCATTGGTGTCACTTCAGAGACATGTGAGGCTGTTGGAGAGATGGGCATGGACCAGATTGCATGAGTGAACCTTTCTCACACCTACTTAATCGAGCAGCAATGCAGAGTTTATTGACCTGCTGCAGATTTCGTTACACACACTGACATGTAGGCAGGTGTAGGAGCTGCTATGCGTTGATGGCTGATGCTCCATCAGCGAGAACCAAGCAGAGTTTCCATTGGAAGCATACTTGGGCTCCCCATGTTCAGTGTCAAACAGTCAGCAGATTAGCTCAGGGACTGGAAGAGACCAGGACACAGGTCTGCACTGCTTGTGTGGGAAGGCAACACTCACACACACTGCAGAGATGTGCCGTAACTGTAAGAAAGCAGGGAATAAAGGCTAATTCCTTCCTGGATTGCTTCAGACTCATGGTCCAGAGCTACCCTTGGTGGTAGGTGTGTCCAAAATTTGTTCACCTTTTTTTGGCAGGGACAGGGACATCCATGCATCACGTTGGCTCTGGAGTGTTGTCATGCATAGCCTGTGTCTATCAGAATCTAACCTCCCTATGGGCAGCAGCCACACCCCACCCCTTCCTTGTCCTGGAAAGACTGCTGAGCTAGCTGAGGGTGAGGAGGAAGAGGGTCCCAAAGCTTCATAGTGCTTTATGTCCCTGGGGCTCCCTGCACCCATTGTTTGCCACTGTGCAGGGACGTACCAGACCACAGGCAGGGCATGTGCATGGCACACCTGCTGATTCATCAGCAACGTCACCACAGCACATGGCCTTCCTTTAGATGAGTCCCCAAAACTCTTGTACCAGGCAGAGCAGTAAGAGCACAGCGCTGATCTAACCAGGTCGTACTCCCCAAGGACAGGCAGATACATCAAACCCATGTCAGGTGCAAGCCTCCAGAGAAGCCCATGGTTGTCTTTGCGAGGCTCAGGACCAAGAGAGGCAGCGCAATTTCCCAGAGCAGACGAGGCCTGGTAGCGGACACCAGCCACCCCTCCCAAGTGCTCAGACCACCATGTCAGAGCACAGCGGTGAGAAGAGTCCTCCCTCCTCACCTGGCCAGCCAGACCTCCCGGTGCCCCCCAGTGGGGAGCACAGGCTGCAAGGTGGGCGCTGAACTGCCCTGGAGATGGCAGAGGGCGTTCACTGCTGGTGGTGGACTGCTGCCCTGGATGTGATGCAGAGCTGACACTAAGTGTCCTCCAGTCTCATAGTCACCATGTAAAGATCCATTCTCCTCTCCTTCCACTCCTGGACACCATCAGAAAAAGCCACTAGCAACTCTGCAAGGGACTCTCATTCTTCCTGGGATGGAGAATTTCAGCTCTGCTCTGTTCTGCTTCAGCTTCCCTGCCCAGCTCTTCCCAGAAAACAGGTTGTCCCAGAAGGCACTGGTGGGTGAAAGGTGCCCATCATGAGGAGAGGGTACCACACCACTTGCCCCAAGATATCACAAACCCGGGCCACGAAGGAAAAAGACCTGCTCTTTGTCGCCATGTGTTATTTCCCTGTAGAACCTAGCCATTAGTCAAACAACAGAGGACATGAGAAAATAAACTGACTTGCTTTGAACTACAAAGGATCCAGCCACCATACATGGGTTTGGGGGCTCCCAGAGGCAGGAGTGGTTTATTAATGAATAGATGAGGGCTGAGGTGAGCTCCTCTGATCTACGAGCAGCTTTTGAGGACTGCCTTGCTAGAGGTGCCAGTGATCTGCCTTTGGCTGTTAAATGAGAGGATAATTATGGGGAACACGGGGAGTCAGAGCTGTGGGTCCTCCCCAGGGGACCAAGGCCAGGTTAGCAGCAACATCTGCTCTGGCTCTGCAAAGCAGGACCTGGGCCACAGCTCGGCACTTCCCAGGTGACAGATTTTCTCCAGTCAGGGACACTAAATCAGTGATCCCTCACTCCCAGGGGGAGAAAACGTGACTCAGCTTTTACCTACCCTCTCCTCAGAGAGATCTTTTACTCCCTGGAGACCTCACCCACCCCCTTTCTCAATTCCTACAAAGCCGGTGGATTAAAATTCAAAGGTGAAAGCACAGCAGGAAACACTTTGATACCAGGAGATGGACCAGTCGAGGAATGTTACAGGATTTTTCCGTGGCTGTTTCTTCTCAAACATGTACACAAGCAGCACTGGATTATGCAACTTTGCATCAGCGCCTTTTAGCCGCTCCAGGCAGGGGAGAAGTGGGTGTTATTTAGAATACCCCTCTCCTTAAATCAAGCTGAGAAATTGTGCACTGGCACGAGTGGCAGGACTTGCAAAGTGTACCGATTCCAAGTACAATTGTACAATACACCATCTTTCCAATAACAAGGGAAGGTCTGAAAGCCCACAGCAGCCTAATAACGTGTAGTCAGATGGGAGTCCATGTCATGAGGGCATGTGGCAAAGCCCTTGGCGATGTGGCCTGACTTGTCTGACAGCAGTGGCTGAAAAGCCACTCTGATAAATGGACCCTTCAGTAGCCTTATAGATTTGGATTCATCTACCCTGGGAAGGCAGCTCCCCTTAACCTTTCCACAGATAGTCTCTTTCCATCCCTGTGCCCCAGGAACACTCCACTGCTACCAGCTGCTCCACCATACTGGGCCACACCAACAGCTGCAGGACACAGTCATGGCACCATGTAAATGGCAGGAGACCTCATCCTGAGGTTGGAACAAAAGGGCATGGGAAGAAAGATACCCCATCACAGTTTCTTCCCGCATACCTGATGCTAAGGGACTTCAGGACCAGATAAAAGTGGTCTTTCAGCTTTGAGGATCTCAGCTTTGGCATCTGGCTCCATGATCTCCCTGTTGCTGAGTTGTGGGAGGGTGGGGGTTACCTAGATCTCTTAGTTCTGGTGTTGGGGATCTGTCAAATTTGTATGAGAGCCCAGTTCTCAGTGATAATGTCGGCTGAATCCCCTCCTCCAGTTAGGAGGGGAAGGATGCTACTGAGAGAATCAAACATCTCTCTGAAGACTCAGATACTCTGCAGAAAGCGCAGTCCAACGTGGGTGTTTGGTGGAAGGACTGTGCCTGCGGCATTTCTCATGCTGTTCAGTAGCACTCACATCTCTCATCCTGGAAATCATCACTAGCAGCTTGCAGTCATCATACTTACAAACCTCTAGAGGGAATGTGGGAGCTCTGCTGCCCATGCGCACTGCAGCCCTTGCACGTTTGGCTTCCCTCTGTCCTGAAGCTCCAGGCAGGAGTGGGACCATGGCTCCCTGTGGTTCCTGATGAGGGAGGATTAGCACGAGCAGCTTCTGCAGGTTACAACAGCTTTGCTCCTGCTGGGCTGCTGCTTACATACTGACCCAGAGGAAGAACTCTGCCAATACTCCTGCATGAGCTGTGCCCTGAGTGCAGACCACGAGCAGCTGTGCTGAACATCTGTGCTCTCCTGGCCTGAGGACGACAACACCCAAGTGAAGGAGGAGAACTGGGCAGTGCAGCATCAGCTGCTGCTGCTTTGGTCAGTCACCTGCAGCCTTTCCCCAGCATCCTGCAGCTGATGGGATGCCTGTGCAGCTGTCTGCAAGCGTACACAGTCCAGCAAAAACACACAGCACACTGTAGTTCAATGCCCTGCTTCCAGATATGGCTGCTGTGAAGGAATTGGCTTGGTGGACGTCTGCAGAGCTCGGCACCAGGCTGGGTGGCAGAACCAAGCCCAGTGCTCCCAGCCAGCCCAGCCTCCTGAGGACTGCACCATGCTGGCTTGGCTTGTATTTTTAGTTCCGCCTTATCGCTAAGAAGGTGGCTGCCAGCTGCTCCCTTCAGTGCAGCACAGGAGAAATAATCAGCTCTGGCAGCGACTGCACTGGCAGCAGAACCAGTGGCTTGTGAGCCAGGCGAGCGTGCACCTCGCTGCCCTCAGCTCTGGGGGGAAGAGCGGAGAGAGGCACCCTGAGCACCGGCAGGTGGACTTCCCTGCAGACCCTCATCCTGGCACAGGCAGCTCATCCACCCCAGGAGAACACAGTGTTTGCTTTCCAAGTGCTGGGGGGAGAGGCTTGAAAACCATCCACATACCTGTGCTCATCCTTAACAAAGGAAAAGTTCCCTGACTGCTGGCTGCTGCTCTGGGATTTAGGGTGCTTTTCACACACAGCTTGGGGGTTGTATCCCAGTTTTGCTGTGGGTAGAGCTGCCAGACTTTTTTTGCCAAGCTATGACCGCTGTGACTGCAGTGGCCCTAATCCTGTGCTGGCTCTGGACCTTCTGCCTCAGCTGAATCCTGGGAGGAAGGAGTCTAGTGCAAGATGGGGAGAAGACACAGTGAGAGATGATCCACCTTTGGGCATGTGGCAGGGACCCTTGGGCTGTGATACACATTCCACAGAGGACATGGTTTACCCTAAAAACTATGTGGCAAAATCTTTCCCAAGTAAAGGGGAGGTCATCCAGACCACAGCATACCCCTTGAAGAGAAAGTATATTTCAACATAGGTCAGGAAAGCACAGCAGGCAGTACAGAAAGATCAGGGATCTCCAGTGGGATCATGACTCTGTGTGTCAAACAAGTGCAAACAGGACTAACTGCTGAGGTCCAGTGGGCTTTTGGCATGGGACAGAGGTGGGAGAGGCAGAGTAGGAAGCCAGGGCTGCAGATGGAGCAAACTTTATTCTGCCACCTCCAGGCACCTGAGAGCTGCAGCCCATCCAGAGAGCAGAGGCAAAAGGTGCTCTGACAAAATTAGCTACAGCCCGGGATGGCCGAGGAAGGAGATGCAGCACAGTGTTCTGCATCACAGCCCAGCAAGCAGGTGCTGTGCAAAGTCCCAGAATGCACCACAGACAGAACACTGCTGCTCTGCCAGATGCCGGGTGGTACTGGTCATGAAGAAGGTGGGATGAAAAAAACATTTCAGAGAAGCTCAGGTAGCTTCTGCATCACCTCCTAGAGGAGCCCATGAAAAGTCATATCCTCTATCCAACACATCCTCTGGGCCAGCACGAGGGAGGAACAGAGAAAGCCGAAACCCTGAAATCATAGGAGGTCCCTTGTGGTTCCTGGCTCAAGCTGATGCAGATCCATTTCAGCTGAATGCAGGATTATCTTGACAGATTGAAAGATATTCTTAAATGTAGCTCGTGCACAACTCACTATGTAGCTAGGGGAGACACTGTAAATCACTGCTTGGTGGACATGGGATACCAAATAAGTGAAGAGGAGTTAAGAGACCATAATATAGGTGTGACTCACTTTGACAAATGTCTTTGAGATGGCAATTCAAGGCCTTATTGTTGCAGCCATATGAATCAGCAGAAAAGGCTGTACTATGACAAAGACCTGGATTAATAGACGATTCAGTGGACTCAGACTTGCTACCACATCTTGCAGCACCTCACAGTTCCCACTGGAGTTAAGGGCTGCTGGGCTGATAGACAAGAGCCACGATGCCAGAACCAGGGAGGCTTCTGGGGCCAAAGTCAATTCATCCTAGAGCAAGAAGTAACAACTCCACCTCCAAGAAACAAGGCAGAAGAGCTCCAGGCAGAGTGCGGATTATTCCCAACAAAACTGCTAGGCAGAAAAGGGAATCCCAAGGTAAACAAGACTCCAAGCCTTCCTTATGGTCTGCATTACCCAAAGGTGGCAAACATACAACAGCTGAGCAGCAGCCAGCAAGTCCCTGACCCGGTTCCCTGTTTCAGCCTGACCTTTTGTAACAGGCGGCTTTTCCATAGCCCTGTCCCTTGGGCAAAAGAAAAATGCTGCTGGTGATATAGGAGGAGCTCTGCCTCTGCTCTTCAGGAACTGAGAGGCGAAGCGAGGAGGAGAAAACAGGCAAACTCCTACACCTCACAGTATGTCTGATCTTGCCTTCCCTTCTGCTCCCTGACCAAGCCACCACACTTTCCTTCCCTCTCCACCTCTGCAGTGCTGGGCATGAGAGGAGAGAGGGCAAGAATAACCCTCGCAAGAAAGCAGGGAAGATGCAGCGTGCTGATGGAGACTGCCCAGGGTGAGCAATGTGGGGCTGGGGAGCAGCTGGAAACTTGGTATCCTCAGGGAAGCACTGCAAACTGTGCAGCCCCTCTCTCAGCAGTTGAGGATGCATCTTGTGTGGGGTCCCAGATGTGCTCAGGCAGCAATTGACCCCCACCATGGGATCTATAAGCACCCAGAAACCCCAGTGTGATGCCCTCTGGGCTGTGGAGGCAGAAGAGTGTCCGATCCCGCAAGGCTGCTGTTTGGGATAACCCATGCTATGAGCTGCTGGATTTGCTTGCGTGGTGTGGATACTATATCAGGTTTATATTTTCTTCACATCACTAAAAGCATCCCTGTCATCACCAGTGCTTGGACTGGAGACACCTCTGATGGTTCCAGGCCTGCAACAGTAGCCAGGAAGCAAGCAGCAGTCATTTTCCAGCCTTGGTGGGGCTGGCCCTTTCTCAGACGGCTCCGCCAGTCCTTTGGACCAGCCCTGCAAACCAGAAAAGGTCTGTAAATGGTGAGTTTTTAAGGTGCCAACATCTAACTCAACTGCTTCTCTTAATTTTTGCCTTCTTGCCAGTCCTCTTGTTTTACAGACAGGACATATCACTTTTTCTAATTGCTCAGGGACTCTCTGGCCAGGACGCACGTACGGGTTTCCGCCATTAATAACAGACACAGAGCCATATCTCAGCCAGTGTCCATCTCCCCTGCTCACAGCTCCCTCCCTTTCAGGTGTGTCTCTGCCAGAAAAGATTTGGGATCTGTGGCAAACTCCAGGGCTCTCTGAGTGCCTTTGGCCTCCTCTGCTGATCTCCAGCCCCAGCAGAGTGACTATTTGCTTGCTCAGTGCAAGTTTATCCTGGAAGCCCGCATCGATACTCAGCCACATTTGTTACTTGAGTCTCTGCAGACCTTCTGCCAGTTCAGGTGGGGTTTCTTACTTCTCCCTTCTGCCCCAGCTCTTAGCTCTGCTCGGGCCAGCTCAGAGAGATGCCTGGCTCTAAGCCACACATCAAGAGCTGGTATCAGATCTGGATCACTGAGTCTCTTTTTTATGGGGATAAGTTTGGCAGCAATTGGTCCACTCAAGCTGATTGCTAAAACATCTCCTCTCAGCTGGTTTTCCCAGCCATTCATTGCACCAGGATACTAAACCAAGCCAGAGGCACCCCCTGGGGAGATTTGACTCCAGACAACGGTCTTTGACCCCATGTGAGAAGAACAGTCCTCCACGTCCTGTACCAGCAGGAGACAATCTACTGCAAACACCAGGTCCTGCCCATCTCCACCTCCTCAGAGTCTTCCCTGCTGGCACTCATGCAAATGGACTTTCTGCCCCAGCATCTTTTCCACAGGTCTTCTGTGAGAACTTCGAAAGTGATCTTTAACATTTCTGGTGAGGTCTCCACTTATACAGCTACTTTCCATTCCTGGGACCTGTCTGGATATTGTTTGCAAATATCCCCATCTTCTCTCTCATTTTAGTTCACCAAGAACATCAACTCACAGAGTGTGTTATGCACAAACTTAGTCAACCCCTGGGGTCCTGTAGGTTTGCACTATTAGACAGAAACATTAGCAATTGACTCATATATTTATTTTATACAGTCTTGCTTGTTTACCATCAGTTGTGTACAAAATCCTCTCTTTCCGTACATGCTGAGCATCACATCACAGGGGAAACTCACTGTGCTCACAATCTTCAGCCTTCCCTGAGTCACTGCTCTTCCCAAAAAGTCCCCCCTTATAAAGTGTCATTTTCGCCCTGCACAATTGCCAGAGCACACTGTTGCCCTTTCATGCCACTGGTACTTCAGTGCTCTTAGTTCATGTCACTACGAAAAGTGATAGCAAAAATGACCATTAATCCTAGAAGTCTTAAAAATACTACCTATTGAAGAAAAATTATATAACAGAAGGGACAGAGCAGCAGGAGATGAGACAGACAATTGTGCACTGTACACATCCATAAGAACACACTGCAGGTTCAGGAGATGCATCTTTTCTGGATATGGCAGAGCAAATTGAGATACGCAAGCCTGACCTGGTCAGCTATGCGAGAGCTGCTCTGTTCTGACCCTAGGCCAAGGAGATCAAAGAAATTTGCACATTCACTCTTTTTTTCTAAGTGTAAGCTTGGTACTTGTAGCTCCAGAAAGTCAGGAACAGCCTAAGGAGATGTCCTTGCTGGAGGAACGTTCCCTTCACATTTCTTGTTTAATGTTCTAATAAGATTCTTTTTTAATTAGTAAAAAATCAGACAAAAGCCACACCGTGCTGCAGTACTGAAAGTACATCCCAGTAATTCAGAGTAAATTACCTTACAAGACAGAAGTAAAGGAAATTCCTGGTTAAACTAATAAGAGACCCAGGCAATGGTAAGGATACAGACAGTTACCATACCTCGGTGAGCCTGATGATTCTCTAAAACACGCCTAAAACTTCCTGAATGGGGTTAGTATCCACAGATACCTTGCAGAGGAATCATTCAAAGGACTAATGGCATCCTTCTGTCCCTTATTCTTTGGGATTCAGATTTTGTTTTCATGTGACAACAGCATCAGAGTGTTAGTGGGAAGGTACCTCTGGCCTGACCTGCTCCAGCCTCCCGCCTGGACGTGGTCCCCTCTCCCTGCAGGGAGGATGAAAATGGGCAGGACCAAGCAGTTGGTGGCCTTGCACAGTCAAAACCTCAGGTACTGGCATCAGCAGACAGCTCATCCCCGTGGGATCCTGACTGCTGGCAACAGAGTGGGTGACATCCCCTGGGCCCCAAGGATTTCTCAGAAGACAAGAGTCAGTGGCTTTGCCCAAGGGGTCCCCATCCTTCTCAAGCACCCCCAGAAGCCTATAAACAGGGAAAGAACCAGGGCATCTCCTGTTCATGCTGGAGGAAGATGAGCAGCCCCGCCTTGAGCACATCTCCTGGGGTCATGGCTGTGCACACCCGTGGATCTCTTCTGAGCAGGTGAAAGGCAGCCACAGGACAATCTGTTAAATGGCTCCACAGTGGCCACCAGTTACAAGACTGGGACATTCAGGAGGCCATGGCAGCTGTAGGTGATGGATCTAGCTGTCCCAAAAGACCCTCTGGTCAGTCCAGGCTGAGGTGCCCACACCTGCAGTGGCAGATCAGGAGTGAAGGAGCCCAGCAGCAACATTGTAGGGGTATCTTTAGGGGTTGCTTTCCCTTTTAAGTTTGTCTCCTCAGGGTGGGATGCCCTGTCCACAGGCCTCCGCAGACTCAGACGACAACCACATTTTGGTGAGCGCCCAGGTAGAGTCATCTAAGACACAGCCCAGGACTCATGCCCAGAGCAGGCTGGTGGCCCTGTATATGCATGGTGACACCACAGTGTCAGCCTCCTCTTCCCGGGTGCTTCTAATGGCTAGAGGGTGACCCGTGGGTCACGTCCCTGGCTGCCCCTGGATGATTGGCTCCAGCCCCTGGCAGCCCTTGGTGAAGCAGAGGGTCTGAGGGTTTCCAGATGGTCTTGGAAAGCAAGGGTGGCCATCGCAGCCTCCCGTGAGGAGCCTGCACCTAATTTGAGCCATCCCCAGGAAGCAAGGGTAGCCTGGGAAGCACGCTTTCTAACTCTGTGCATTGAGCAATGCCTGCTGGCCCCAGTCGGAAAGGCTGGCCCGCATGAGCATATTGCTTGTTTTTTGTCTCCCAAGGGGTCAGGCAGCCCCTGCAGTGCTGTTAAATGTGGACTGTCTTTCAGGCTTACTCCCTGCCAGCAGTCTCTGTGTGAGGCCAGCGCAGTTTGCTTGCACAAGACAACAGAAAGTGATTTTTACACTTGACAACAATGAAGTATTCTTGTGTTTAACAACAAGTATGTGCTCTCTAGACTTGATGCCTTTTGGAAAAGCCCTTAAATCCATCAGTCCCACCCCACCCTCCCAAGGGGTGCAAGTGACAATCTGCCCATGCTCTGCTTCTGCCTGGGGGGGATGTTCTGGGGCAAGCTGCTCACGTCCCGTGGGACAGCAGACACCCCAAACCGCAGGGGAGGAAAGGGCAGGAATGAAAGCCAAGATCTGTGGCTTTGGCTTGTTGATGGGAAGAAAGGCAGGGAGGGCTGAGGGAACGAGAGGTGGCCAAGGTGCGTGCTGGTGTTGCAGTGCGGTGAGCCCTGGACTCAGCCGAGGCAGACCTCGGGAATCCCCACCCAGGTCAGGATGCAGTGAGGGGCTTCAGGGCTGTCACAGCGGGGCTACGTGCAGCCTGGCGCCCCGCCACTGCTCACACCAAGAGCACTGCATGGGAACAGTAAGGCAGCCGTGTGTCACGAGAGGGCAGCTGGGGAGCACTGAAACCCTGTGGCATGCACATGGATGGGGGTCCTTGTACTGACCTGGGGCTCCCTGGCTGCAGCCGCCTTAAGAAATGTCCTAAAGCAGCAGCGTGGGCTCGGTCACAACCCGTTGCTGGGGTGTTGCTGTCCCAAGCAGTGCTGCTGTGGTTAGGGACTGCAAACTACATCATGCTGACTTTCAAAGAAAGTCTGGAGTGTATGATTTTCTTTCCCTTTCAGTGTGACCACAGAGTTAAGATCCTTTGAGTGAGGAGCTGGCCATGCTTGCTGTACTTCAGGTCACTCCATTTCACTGGAAGCATCACTGGAAAGCTAATTTGGCAGGATTTCATTATGAACTGCCAGTCTGGAAATTGCAGGTGCATTTGGCAACATCTTTTATGGCTATGCATGGTTTCCTGCCTTCCAGGAAGCACATCCTGGGGAACACCAGCAAGAGAGCCAGGCACCACCAGAAACTCATCCAGAGCAAAAGCTCAACCCAGTCTAAGAACCATTCCAAATATTTGTCAAAAAAAAAAAAAGGTAAAAAAAAAAGGAAAAAGGAACAAAAAGAAAGAGAAAAAAATTGCACATAGGGAGCTTCCAGCTGAATCAAACTGACAATCATTTCACATCACCCTTTTAAAGGTCCCTCTTTGTTGGTTTTTGACTGAAAAATGTCACTGATAAATCACTTGCATTCAAACAAAGCCACCTGGTTTTGATTCTGATACTTGCATTCACTAAAATGATCTTTTCTTTTTCTTTTTTCTGAGAACAGACCTTTTTCTGTGCAAAACATCCATTTCAGCGAAATCCCCTTGTTTAGCAGAAAATCTCCTGGCCTGGGAAGCAGAGGAGGCGGCTGAGGACCAAACCTTGCAGCCCAGGGAGAGAGGATCACACAGCTGGTGCCCTGGTTACCCCAGGGATGTACATGTCACCTGCCTTTTGCAGGACCTACGTCCTCCTGCCCACCGCTCTGCTCATCCCCGCCAGCGCTGGGTTGCAGCCGCCCGGCACAGCCGTGCTGTGCCCTCCCAGGGCCGTGCAGCGGGCAGACACGGGGCTGCTGCGGCACTTGCGTGACGGCCGAGTCCTGGCACTGGGTGCGCTGCTGGCACGGGGTCCTGGGGGTGGCAGGCGTTCCTCCGTGGGCATATGCCAGGCTCACAGTTGTCTCCCTCACCCAGGGCAAATGAAATCCGTGGACCACATTGCTGCTGCACCTCCATCCACGCTGAGCAGGGAGGAAAGGCTGGGAGGCTCAGGGGGCTTGCAGCAGAGCTTCCCTACTGCTGGGTAAAACATGCTCGCTCCTGTCCTGGAGGATGCCACACACTCCCATGCCAGGGACACCACCACATATGAAACGTGGTTGCTTTCCCACAGCTGCCAAGTGCTGTCACGCCATCCCCAGCTCTGCCCCATCTCACGGTGGTGCCAGGGCTGGTGCGCTGTTGTTGGGGATAGAGCCCACCCCACAGACAGCCCCCTCCATCCTCACACTTCGGGGACTTGCTCGTCCCAGGCAACGGCCAAAACACTAAAGGAAATTCATGTGGCTGGTATTTACAACGTGGACTCTGTCAGAACCGAGCAGCTGTGGGGCACGGTGCGTATTTCATCTCAGCTAGGCATAACGATGTATGAGCTCACCATATCTGCCATGACATCACATGGCATGGTAACCCACAGCCCAGGGTATCATGCGGGGTGATTACATGGGGTATATATTCCCCTTAGAAACGTCTGGCCTATAAATGCCAGAATCTTCCTGCACGGAACTAAAAACATTTATTCTGGAAGAGTCTAGAGGCTCATGGCTAAAAGCAATAAATACAGATTTAATTTCATAGTTAATACCCTGTCCAGGGTAAAATGCTCATTTTTAATATCGTTGCCTGCGATCTGACATTACCAACAAGATGTTGCAATTACAATATCTGAGTCATTGCACAGGAGATAATGGTATTTTCTTGAGTTCAATCTGGAGGAGAGTTGGCCCCATTAATCAGGCTTGAAAAAATGATGCCAGAGAGTCTGCCAGAGAGTCTGTCTGGCCTGCTCTGAGCACGAGTTACATGACCCAGGGCTGCGGGGAGAGGGGGAGAGCATGAGCAGACCTGGATGTCACAATGGGGGATCTCCTGGGAGTGTGTTTCACGTGCAGTGGCCCTTTCTTAGGGTCAGCCAAGAGGCTACAGAGTTTGGGGTACAGGGGAGTCAAGAGTGACCATGTCACTCCAGCTCGGCCTTTGCTTTTACACTGCCCCAGGGGAGCTCCTGTCCCACAGCGTGACCAGGGTTCCTCGGTGCAGCTGGAGTTCGGGGTCTGGGCAGTCCTGGTGGGGTGGAAGAACCGGCCAGCATGACAGGGCCCCTCAAGTTTGTCCATCACCAGGCCTGAGCGCCCCATTGCCAACAGAGCCAACAGTGGGCTGCAACAACACTTGGTAAAGCAACTGAGGAAGGAATGTCCATTACGGACAGGTCAACAAAACCTGGGGGAGGGAAGCCATGAGGAAGCACACCATCAAAGAAATACTGCCCTTAAAAGTGTGTGCAAGTCTTGTATGTCCCTAGGAAGCAGCAGAAGAGAAGGATGGGAACTGAGAACAGCCTGCCTGGCCTGCCTTGGGCCCTGGGAGTGCTAACAGAACTCAAAAGGTCTGGAGAAAACCAGGAGCTCTCCCAGGAATAAAGGGCTTTCTTTTCTGCAAGCAAGCAGAAGCGGCTCCAGTTGTCCAGCAACGCCAGCGTGGGAGGGAGACCTCTCTGGCAGAGTGTTCTTTAATCTGGCAGGCAAAACCCGGGATCTACGGAGAAATATGCAATGTACTTCCAACACTGAGCGCTATTGGCCCATTGGCCCAACCTGGCTGGGGATGCAGCAGATTTGCTTTCAGCAGGAAGGCTTTAATTCAAGACTGGGTACCTTCTTGTAAAAGACATGCTTTTTCTTGACCAGACAGTGCAGACAGGATTCAAAGATCAGCGATGAAGGTCCCTGGCCTGCTATGCAGAGGTCAGAGCAGATGATTCCTTCTGTCCTTGACAGCCAGTAAATGGTTCTGCAGAAATTTAACGTGTGAATGAAGAAGCGACTCATGAGAATAAGACATGTTAGTTCTTGTAATCTTGCCTCCAGAGGCAGTGTGCCATGTCTGGGGAGAGCAGAGGCTGTAAGAGAGAGCTCAGCCTACCCCGGGGTCTAAGCCGGAGGACGGGTGAGGGAAAGCCTAGTGTTCATTAAGGCTCCGTACAACCAAACAGTTCTGATCAGGAGGGTGAACAGGCAGGGATTGTGCTGAGACCTCCTCACCTGGTCATCTGGAGATCTCCTGTGGGACAGCAGAGACTCAACCGCATGCTTTGAGTGGCCAGACCACTCTCCTGCTCCCCATGATTTTCTATGGGTTTCAGGCAGGGAAGTGCCTGCAGTGGCCTGTCCAGCTGGTTCCATGGCCATCTACCTTCTCCTACCTTCTCCTAAAGTATCCTGCTCACACAGCAACCAGCTGCGGACTGGCCCTCCTCCCTGCGGGCACCACCCATGCAAAGCTGTCAGCAACCCCAGGGGAGGTGCAGAGGGAGGTCTCGTGCCTTGTCCCTAGCTGGTCTTCACCCAGTCCCCACAGGAATGCATGAGCTCTCCACCACACACAGGGTGGTTTGGCTGCTGGACCGGCACATGCTGCCCAACATTATTTCCCCATCTCTTCTGGGGATAAACCAGCCGGTCACTCCACTGCACCGTTACTCTGGATTGAGTGAAGAGTGGGACCCATTTCTAGGACAGAGGAGTCCTGCCGTGAGCTGGGCAACTCATGAGACACCTTCCAGCCATAGGCATCCTTCAAAGAGTGAAGCACTACTGCTTGCTTCAATGTTTTGTCAATGAAATGTGGTATTTTTCACATCAAATTCACATTTTCAAAAGGAAATGTACATTTCCTATGAAAAAAAAAAAAAGGAAATTGGGTTTCCAGTGAAATCTGAACAACCCCAAAGTAATTACAGTTTCTCATTTTAGCTGCCAAACTCAAAACGTTGGGGAAATTTGGAGAATCAAAAAAGTTTCAAACTAAATTTCTCAATCTTCAGTTGCCAGAAGTGGAACGATGCCATCTTCATGGTTCTGGATTTTTGACAAACCTCATTTTATTCAAATTAATATAGATTCTGACAAGAAACATTTCATGAAAACAACTTTTCTCAGGAACAATTTCCATTTCCCAGTTCTGTAACCCTAAAATGCATGCCAAATGTCTCTAAGAGTCAATGTTTTATTTTATTTAACTGAAAAGCATAATGACAATAAACTGCATATTTAAAGTGAAGCTCTGTTCTGAAAATATATCTACTTAATGCTAAAAAGATTCAGTTTCATAGAGCTGAAAACAATTATGAACTGAATCAATTGGGAGAAGGAATTTAATCAGAAAAATATGAATGCTAAGTGGGAATTGTTGAAAAACATTTTACGCGTTGCCCCAAAACCACAATCCCACAATTGAGAAAGAAGGCAACGTTGGTTAAAAAGAAAGACGACTCTGGCTTGGGAGGGAAGTGAAGACAACTGTGAAAAATAAGAAAACCATATATAACTTAAGAAAGTGGAAACTGATAATAATGAATGAGAAGTGAGAAACTGTAGAAAACTGATAAGGAAAGCCAAGAGCTGAGGACAATGTATGGGCTGCAAACCTGAAGCTAATGAGAAGCAATTTCTCTCGATAGAAAAGGAAGAAATATAACTCTTCTGAAGTTGTTGGTTGTATTAGCCTGTCTCTGGTTGGATGTGCTAGAGCAATCAACAGCAATAGAAACAAGTTAATGTTTGCCAATGTTTATAGAAGTATTGGACTGGACCAGATACTGGTAGGACTGTCAGCCTGGCATCAGCTCTGGGCAGTCACCTCCAAAGGCTGCTACAACATGCAATGGATAGAGATTTAAGTAAAAGAAACACGATTAATGCTAATTCACATAGACTTAAGGAAAATTGTACATGTCAAACTAAGATTCATCTTTTTCCTGAAATTACAAGTTTGATTGATAAAAATAATATTGGTGGTGTAATACACTTAGACTTCTGCAAGGCAACTGACTTGGTACTGTATAACATTTTGATTAAGAAACCAGAACAATACACAATCAACATGGCACATATTAAATAGATTAAAAGCTGGCTGGGTGACGTGTCTCATATGCAATTGTAAATGGGAACTCCTCACCCAGCAGGGGCGGATTTAGCGGAGTTCCCCAGGGGTTGTTCTTGGCCCTATGTTATTCAATGTTTTTATCAATGATCTGAAAAAATATTAAATCATCTGTGGTAAAGTTTGCTGATGACACTCAGATTGTGACACCGGCAAATAAAGAAGCCAGATCACTGCTGCAGAATGGCCTGGGTTGCTGGTTAAACTGGGCACAAGCAGATAGTTAATATCGCCAAATATAGTCATACATCTAGGGAACAAGAACACAGATTATCAGCCACATACACAAGGCAGGGTGCTCTGTCCTGGGAAGTGGTGACTAGGAGACCCTGGGGAGTCTGGTAAAGCTTGAGTTGGCTGTATCCTCCTTGCACGTGAACGTGGCCAAAAAGCCACCGCATTCCCTGGACAACAGCCTCCGGGGCAGTGGAGAAATTATACTACCCTGCATTTGGGTGCCTGTGTCCGCTCAGCACCTGGTTCTGGTGCTCATCGTTCACCAGGATGTTGCAAGGTTGGGGGAAAAGCTGTGAAGACGACATAAAGACAGCCAACCTTCCAGCGAGAGACGTCCAGAGATCCATCTACTCTGCTTGCCAAAAAAAACAGGTGCTGAGGTATCTAGATCACATATATTTCCCCACAGAAGGCTCTCCAGCCTCCCAGAACGAGTTTTACTATGATCCAATGTCCAGAAGCTGAAGCTAGGCAAACTGAAACTCATAACATGGCATAATGCTTACTGGCATACCAGCAAGGGTAATTAACCACTGGAACAATTTACTAAGGCAGTGTGGGAATCTCCATCATTAGCAAATGTTACATCATGCTTGGTTGCTTGCTCTGATTCAAGCAGGAATAAATCTGGGCTCAGATTGTACCTGGTAGCCAGACTAGATAATCACAAAGGTATCTGAAGGCGTCTTATCCAAACAATGATGGAAAGGAACTCTGAAAATGAAACCATCACTACTCTTGCTGACTCTGCTTGTACTTACAGGCAGGGACCGAATCCCGCTGTTCCCTTTCAGTCATGCCTCACTGAGAGAAAAAGCTTCAACACGGGCATTTTTCCTGGTGATAAGTTTTCTACAAATAAAGCTATGTCCATTTCTTAGACCTGCAGGGATCTTACAGAGCAAAAGCAGAAGTGACCTCTCCTTCCAAGATCTGCCCTTTAGGACCTCCTTGTCCCGGCAGCCTGTGAGCCATGGGTGGTTTGAACTCGGTGAGACACGTTGTCCCATGCTGGGACTGTGTCGCTCGCTGGACCCAGGGTTGCTGAACAGGCCTCCAACACAAAGGGTCAATTATGATCAGTTTTAGAAGTGACAAACAGTCTGAAAGGTGACATGCTGTGAATTCGGGAAGGGATGGGCAGCTGGCCAGGTGTACCTCTTACTGAGCATTGGGCAGTCCCGGTGACTTCCTCCCCCTTCTGATATGTCACTCCAGAGCATCTGTGGCCTCCACCTTACCTTGCCCTTTACAGCACTAATCCTTCTGGTTTTTTCTTTCATGACTCCCTTTTTCCATCCTCCTCCAAAATAACTTTTTACTCATTACTTTCCCCAAAAATAAATCTTTTATTTTCGACAAGATTTCTTTTCAAATTCTTACGGGTTTTTAATCCCAAATTAACTGAAAACTGAGCTTCCTAAACAAAGATTGGCTCTGTGTCCTTCTACCTGAGCTCTAACTTTCTTTAATCCTACATCTCAAGCAGTCTGCCTCTTTAAACGTCCAAACAGAAACACACCTGACTCATGGTGGCACAAACCCAGCTATTAATCTGCCATCTGACATCCTCTCCCATCTGCTTCCTTCCTCCCTCCCTTTAGCACTACCACCTTCCCAGATGCTCACATGTCATCTTTGGCTCTTCAGCCGTACCTAACCCAGCTTCTCCTACCGACATCGTGTACTGAAGACTGACCAGGCTGGGAAGGCTTTTCTTGCACCCCAAGCATGGGAAGAGCTGCTCTCATCCATATTTCAAGACGTGTCAGGAATTGTTCTGCAAAATAGTTTTCCAGAAACTCTGACCTCTCAAAACTGACAAGGATGGAAGTCATCCTCTTCAGAGGTCACACTGCTTTGTCACTCTCCACACCTGGGTGAGCAGGTATACCTTTTCTAATCAGTGGTGTCTCAGAAGCAATACATCTTGCACTAAGTAGGTGTCTAAAATAGGGCAGATGAGCCACTACCTTGAAACACCAACTTGAGTGAAGTGAAGCTGTGGCTGGGGACTCCTGGGTTCCCTGCACAGCTCTGCCTGATAAACCCTGAAGTCTTTTCAGTGTCTTGGAGCCAGGAGGACTGTGGCTCTGCCCAGCAACTGGAAATCTGCATCCTGCTCACAGTGAAGGCAGCTCCAGGAGATGTGTAAGGACTGCAGAGGCAGAGCCTACACCTTGTGCAGACCAGAGCGTGAAGATGGTCATGGGAAGAAGCACAACCATGGCTACGTATAGCCAAGGGCCTCTTGCTGCATTTCATCAGGGCTTTGTGGAACCTTGTGGGCTGCTGGAAGGAGGTAGCTTGCAGAAAAGCGAGCCTGTGGAGGGGCCATTACCCACACCATTGCAACAAGGGGATGAGGAGAAGAACCAGCTCCTGGAGCCCTGCACACAGCTGCTTGCCCTGTCTGGCTTGCACGAGTCCCCTTTCCCACTGCCCGCCTGCAGCCACAGGGAAGAGGCAGGAAGGAGACGGGCAGGGCACTTCTTGCCTTAACAGGGCAGAGGCCAGTCTAACCTGCAGCTACGATTGCCGTCATTCCCAAGTGGAAAGAGTAGCTTCGGTTTGCTCCAGCTGCCTATGTGCCAACATCAAAAATGTTTTACAACTGACCTGCAAAGAATGTGTGTCACTGAAGAGGATATGTAGCCCTGGAGAACATAAAACACAGCTGCATTGTTTAACAGTATCTCATCCACCAAATCGGAATAACAGGCGAAGATGATCTCAGGGAGATAACTCTACTGAGTGTGTTAGCAAGAACGACTCCGCTACCTTCGCCAGTGGAAGATTCTTATAAATTCACTCCTCCTGCCATCCTTTTGCAAAGGGTCAGAAGATGTACTGACAATAGCAGCATGCAAATATTTCAGAACTTGGCCACACGCTGAGCTAACACTCTGGATAACTTCACAAGTAGATTAAAATGCCAGATCAGCGAGCAGTGGTGCACTTTAAATATGCTCACTAATTTATTAAGTTTATTCTTAGCAAGCTTGCAGACTTCAGAAAGTTAAATTTCTCAGTGACAAATGGCTGGGGAGTTGGGCAGCCAGAGTGTGCGTGCTGCAGTCAGATGGCCCTGGAGAAGGCGGTGCAGGGGAGCAGATACCACCAAGTACACTGTGCGGGTGAAAATCCCCAATGATGAGCCTGCATGAGCTTATTGTCAAGGCTGCTGAACAGCTACAGAGTACAAAACCAGGGCTCTTGGCACATCCTACTCTTCTCCAAAGAGCTGCTGCCTCCCACTCCAGGCTTAGACATCCCTTATCTCTTTCTCTAGGCCTGGCTGTGTGCTATGGGTTAACCGCTGTGAGCACCAGTCCTCAGTACACTCTTTATGTCCCTGCTTTAATAAGAGTCTCTTGTGCTCTGGTAATAGCAGTGCTCCTCTCGCAGAGGCAGGTCATGTCCTGCACCCAGGGCTGAGCCAAACACACCTCCCCTCCAAGGAAACCATCTGCCATGGCCCCAGTTGACAACCCTGTTCCTTCTCCCAGGTGCCCTGATCTTGCTGTGCCCAGGACCTCTCCGCCCTTCAACTCTGTCTGATCCCTGTGCTCAGCCCACAGGAGCCAGAGGCTTCGACTCAGGAGCCTACCGATGGCTCATCCAAGTCAAGATTGGTGGGAGGTGTCTCAGATGGGGCACAGCAGACACATCTTCAGGCAGCAGTCATGGACCACCGCTGCCCCCCAGCCCTCTGCCTCTGCAGTTCTCCATGGCTCTTCAGACCTGGAGTGGGCTCTGGAGTAGCAGAGTTTCCTCAGGAGGAAACCAAAGCTGGCACTGCTGATTGAGATATATATTTTTAGTATCCTTCTTGTTCAAATCAAACTAAGCAACTAGGAGCCCTTCTGAAATGCCACCTGTGTCCACCTTTCGCTATTGCACATCCCTGAAGATGAAGCATGATGGCAGGACAGAGCTCTGTGACAATGTGGAGAGTCCCACGCAGCAATGCTGTCTAACCGCTTGGAGCCAGGCAGGACCCTGGTGGCCCCACATCATGGGGTGCCATGTGGACAAGAGACAGCCCCTGCCAGGAAGGCCCTGAACAGCTGCATGGACGGGGCTAAAGGAGTTATGCCCCTCCTCCACTGCACTGCTAAAGAGACTGTTTTCCTGCAGGAAGGCACCACAGTGGGCTGGGGATGCACGCAGCCCTGGGACCCCCGGCTGCTCTGCAGGACTTGGCGATGGAGCCTGGTGGAACACAGGCCTGAAGCCACCTTATGGAAAAGCCCCAGAGGAACAAAGAGAACGCAGAGCAGTAGCACAGGGATGGGTAAGCAACGGCACAAGGGATTTGCCAATCTCAAATACCACCTAAAGGACCATTCCTGTCACCAGAGCTCCACTCAGCAGTGAGGCTGGAGGCAGCGGCAGGGCTGGCTGTGCTGACAGCAGCTCGGCACTCCACAAGCTATTTGCAACGACTCCTGCCCTTCGCCAGGCCAGCCACAGAAACACCAGGCGAGGGGAAGCCCGTGCAGTGCAGGAACACATGCGTTGGTGAAGCAGAGAGCGCCAGTCTCCGGGGAGGGAGCAGTTTGTCAGCCTTGAGCCCGGGGACTCCGTACGGCATGCCGGGACGGCTCCTCGGGGTGGTGATGACAGCCACTCATGGAGATGCCTACGTGCTGTTTGTTGAGCAGGAATAAGACCCTATGAATTTTCCAGGGACAGAATGCAGCGGGGTCCTTTGAGCTGGAGCTCACAGCTATGTGAGGCTGTTTCACAGCATTTGCCACATCTCTGGGGAGTTATTATTCATTGTCCCACTTCAGAAAGGAGTCGAGACTCTTCTTCTAACACCGGGAGGGAAAAGACTTTCCCAGGAACATTTCCTGAGCTGAAAGCAAATCCCACATGGCATTGCAACCCTCCGTCAACTGCAAATGCATGTTATTGTTACTTGCACTGCAAAATGAGCTGTTGGACCCAAGGCAATAAGTGCTGCTGCTGGTAGTTAAACAAACTCCATATGCCCCGTCCAGCAGCTGGCTGGCCGATGTCAAAGCCCTGTGAAATGACCTGCTCTGGCAGGCCTTTTCCTAGTGATCCGCTTTGATTTATTACATTAGCCTGCAGTGCAGATAGGGAACATCACGCACAAACATGTGCTGGATCTGGATCCACACCCAATTGGGTCCATGTGCTCTCTTCAGCTCTTTCATCCCCAGGTCCCTCTGCCTTTCAGAAAGCCTTTGTAGGAATACCTTGAAAACGCTCCTATGGCGAGATGCTCAGCCCAGTTTCCTGGTCATTTGCCCTACCTCAGCAGCAATTTAGCTTCTAGAAATGCAGGGAAGTTGCAAATCTCAATTTGGGAGTAACATGCTGTAATGCACTGTGGGAACAGCTTCACCCTGTTGCTCACAAACTTGTCCTAAGAGCAGAGCACCACCTCTAATAAGGGTGTGCCAGACTGTCACCCTCAATAGGCCGTAGCCACTCTTTTTTCTTCCCCTTCGCTGTCACTGGATACAGCAGCATGTGGGAATGGATAAGCCTTGAGAGGCCTGAAAAATAGTGTAGAGGGTAAAACCAGCTCTGCAGTTACATGGACTGGGGGACTACAAGGAGAGAAGAAAGCCCTGGGGACTGGTCTCGGGACACACAGAAGCTAGGTGTGAGCTGCTGCACTTGGGTGACAGACCTGAGACCTGAGGGCTCAGGGACACCTTTGCTGCAGGACAGCCCCCTGGGCAGTGTGGCTGGCATCGTGGCCACATCACTGGGGAAGGTGGGAGAAACAAACTGGAGTGAGCTGGAGCGAAACGTTGCAGATTTCTGCAGGTCCTGCCTTTCCCCAACCTCCCCCAGGGCAAAGTCACTCCAGCTCTCCTCCAGGCAACCCTCAGCACCAGTGGCATGCAGGGCTAGGACAAGGTTGGGCAGTGGCACAGAGGAGACAGGGAATCCTGAGCCCACACTGATGCCAGCAGAGAGAGCAGCAATGGCTTTGCACGAGCGATGGTACAAAGAGACCATTGCAGGGTGCCAGAAGCCTGATTTAGGCAGGTGTACAGTGAGCTTACAGGTATGTCCCAGATTGGGAATGGAGAATATCAGGCATGGACACCATTCATGCTGCTAACATGCAAAAAGACTTGGGCAGGCTTCCCCATCAGAGCTCAGAGCCTGCCTGTGGGCTGGATGATGCTCGCTGAGATACACAGTGCCAACGTGAGGTCCCCTCTCCCTCCTGAGCAGAACTCTCCCGGACAGACGATGAGGAACTTCCCTGGGCACATGCTCAGCACTGGCAACACTGGCGAGAGTCCGAATGGGGTCAGCGCAGAGCTGCTGCAGGTCCCACATCTGCCTTGTGTCTCCCAAAGAGCTGCTCTTGGCACCCTGAGGTCTCCTGCTGCCTGCACTGTGCAATGTTGGGACAGATCCAAAGAGCAGGAGCTGGTGGGGGTTGGGGCACACCAGGCTGGGCTAGTCCCTGGCCAGCATGAGGAGTGAGTGGGAAAGCCTACTCATTTTAGCCTGGATTTTATTTTAGTTCATTTAACTCCTTCCCAGCTCTGCAAAAGCATCTATTGGTCCTCCATCACACATCTGCAGGCCCCCCAGGATACCCCGCCAGTTGACACCACCAGGAAACACATTGCACAGTGTGGTGGTAGATGGGCAAACATCCTAGCGAAAACCAGCTGCCTGGGAGGTTGCCCACTGTCCGTTAGGCAGAGCTCTGTCTGTAGGGGAGGAACTTTACCCGCAGCATGCAGCACACCCCAGGTGCAGAGTCCCACCGCTGTCCCTGCAGGAGAGGCAGCAGACCCCACACGTCACTGCTTAGAGAGCAGGCATGGCCCCATTCCTGAGGGTACTCATGGCTGTCACACCCTCACAACGAGGTCCAGAGCCAGGAGGTCCCTGGGGACAGCTGATAAGCCCTCTGCATCTGTTCCAACAGTGCCTCTGCAAGCAGGGTGTATTTTTGGCTTGAAGTTCAGACATAAATCAACATGAGTCAGAAAAGGCAGATGTATATCCCCTGCCGTGGTGCTTTCTCCAGGATGATGCCAGCAGCACTGAGCTGGTGGCTGCTGTGTGCCTGGGACACGTGGTGCAATGGACATGGGCAGGTGCCGCATGCAGTGGCCAAAGGATGGTGAAGGTCGCTGCACTGGGCACTCTGGCTTCAGGGTCACGTGCCAAGCACCAATGTGTGTAAGGGGACAGTCCTGAGAGCAGGATTCCCAGTGCGGTCCTTGAACCCAAGGAGAGAGTGTGCTGACCAGGAAGCCACATGCACTACGCACAGAGCACAGCCTGGAAGATCAGACAGCATGGTCCCACCTGAGGTTCTCAGAGATCACCTCATCCCTTAAACTAAATCATTAGCAGCACCAGCTGGCAGGACAGGAGAAACCCACTGCAGGTCATGGTGAGGCCACACGCATAAACCCTTAGTCATAAGATCCCATCCTGGGGCCATGCAGACACCAACACCTAGCTAGAAGGTCCCAGAGGCGTATTCTCTGATGACTGGATGATCCACTCCCACGTACAAAGCCCCCTGTGCACAGCTACCCCTGCAAGCCAGAAGCCCCCATCTCCTGGTTGGAAGAGCAGAGTGGACAGGGTCTGCACTGCCAGACTGTTCTCCCACCCATGCTTGGACATGGGCACAACCTCTTCCCTTGCCTCCCCTGACTGCATTCCTTGCACCATTGCCTCTGGGACTGAAAACCAGCTCCGGGTTGGCTCAGAAGGAACGACAAGTAGGGATGGTCCCTTCCCCTGCCTGTCCCATGAAACTAGCACTCCTGGTTGTGGAATGTCCCTGCTCCAAGGCAAGCAGCAGATGAAACAACTTGCCCGGAAAGTGGCGGGTATACGTTGAAACCCACTACCATCTACAGTCAAGTGAATGAAAGATGGGCCATCACAGCAATGGCCACAGCCCTACCTGCAGGCTGCAAGGCTGGCAGCAGGCACCTGGAGCCAGAATGAACTGGGAGGAGTGTTTAGGAGCACATTCCTGAATATCAGTGCCTATACCACCTTTGGAGCTCGTGTGCGAGTTGGGCGATCTCAAAACAGAGGTGCTTCTACAGGAGACAGAGTATGGTTGAAGGCTCAGGCCCTGCAGACTTAGCAGGGAAATCATCCGTCCTTGGATCACCTCAGCCAAAAAAAATTATGAACTTGCCCCTCGTCCCCTTCCAGAAAGGTCCTGCCTGTAACTCACCACAATAGTGTTATTGCAAGTCTCGTGAACAGCAAGGAGCTGGATACCATGACCTGGTGTGCTCTTTTTCCTGTTTCCCAGCTCTCCAGACTTCCCACACAAGGGCTCGAGGTTGGACACAGTCTCTGCATCTGGTGCCTGAATCCAAGGCACCCGCTGGCTCCCGGTCCCAAGGGTGGGTGTGGGTCCTTGAGAAGAGCCTGGGAAGGAGGCTGGCAGGAGAGGTGGGCGTTGGCAATCTTGCCTAGGCAGCATCTACCCTCTGGGAGCCAGGCAAGTGCAGGGAACCACAAGGGCTGACTGTTTTTGCGGGGCAGACAGCTGGGGCTGGAGGAGGCCAAACGGCATCCTGGAGGAGCGGGGGAAGAGGCAGGCAGAAGAGCCGATTGCTCCGCACTCTTACTTCTGCTTCATTGGGTGCAAGGGTGTGTGCTGTACCACTGAACCATCCTCCAGCAGAGCTGTGCTGATGGGCCCACAGGCGAAGCCTTGAGCTGGCACCATGAGTGACGTCCCCGACCAACATCACTGAGCTTCCCCAGGAGCAGAGGGCCATCCGCAAACTATCTGCACGCGACAGCCAGCCTGTGCTGGAGGACACGCACAACCAGCTTGCTGGGACCCCAAAGGCAAGTGGGGACGTGACTTATAACCCTGTCACAAATGTGTCACATCTGGCAGAGCAACATCCCTCAGGTCCCTGCCCTTCAGCGCAGGGAGCTCCTTCCTATGTTTGCACCCCTGGTCCAAGGTACCACTAACTCATGGGGTGCATGCATACCGCGAACCCAAGCGTAGGCACTGGATCTCTTCGCCATCTTATACACAGTACATTAACTTAGTTCCTCCGCAACAACAGGGGAGAAGGCCAAGAAATAAAGCAGGTACATTCCGTGAATACTGCAGCAGCAAACACTGCATGAATCACATCAGGCAGCATCTTCTTCCCAAAGGATGGGCTTGTCCACCCGGTGCGGGCAGCCCACTTTTGGAGCCCAGCCTTTGGAGCAAGAGACAGACCCCCCCACATCCAGCATGGTGAAGGAGCAGGGTGCTGCCAGGCAGAGAGAGGCTTTGCTTCAGCCACAGCATGCGGAAGGGCCTTGTCCCCTCCTCCATCAGTAACTTCAGCTGCTCACTAGCATCAAACGAGCTCCACAGGTCTTGGCACAGGGGACTGCTCCTGCCACAATCCACAAACCTTCTCTGTTCTTCTGAAATGTCCCCACCTGAACGCCGAAGAAATTTAATGTGGCCACATGCAAAGCGGAGGGACCCTGGAGAAAAGCAGCAAAGTGACAAGGCTGCAGGAAGGGGCACAGTGAAAACCGATTGAGTAGGAGCTTTGGATGTGGCCCTGTGGCTTGGAAAGCAAATATAGCACAAAGACACCCAGAATTAAGGAGCTCATTACTGGTCGTTGTGCCTGCACAACAGGAGGGATGCTGGAAAATGGGAAGGGGGTCAGAGAAGAGCTATGAGAATGATGTGCAGCCTGGAAAACTGCTGTACCATGGAAGGTAGAAGAAGTACAGCCTCTTTGCCTGATGTCAGACAAAGCTAAAACAAGACTTGGTCCCACTCAGCCACCACCTGGTGGGCAGCTCTCCAGCCCAAATCAAAATGAGCTCCAGCTAAGCCTTGGTACTTGTAAACGAGAAAGTGAAGTGCATGTTGGAAACAGGGCAGTTCTTGCTCATCCAAAACAGCTTTGACATGGAAAGAGGGGCTTTCTCAGCTGTGGTAACCCAGATCTGCTCTGCCCATGGCTGCAAGGCAAGGCAGCACAGGATGGGGTGTGTTACCCAAGGCACGGGCTGGCCTCCACCGACATAAAGGATAGGACTGGTCTCCTGCCTCCCTGGCACTTTCTGGGTGCAGTAACCATCGTGCACTGCTGCAGCCAGAGAGAGGGCACTGGGAAGAAGGCGGTGGCCATGGGGAGGCAGTGATTTTATCTGGAGCTGGGGGTGAGCACAAGAGGGCCCATCTCCTTCCTCTCTGCGGGGACCACGCCAGCCCTGTGAGGTCTGTGCTGGTTTCCTCTTGGCTGTCAGGCTGCGAGCGCGTTGCAGCAGCCATGCCAGGCTTTTAACGCTCGCACAGCGCTCGCACAGCGGGACCGGGCCGGCTTGGCTGGCCTCCAGCCCCGGCTGCCATAAAACGGGAAATACGGCAATTGGATCGAGACCACAGCGACCACCAACCAGCTGCCGCTGGCAGCAATGGGGCACTCTCCCCTTGCCAGGCACGAGCACGCAGCGGCGCGTCACGCCGTGCCCGCCAAGCCCAGCGCGCTGGCAGCCTGTGGCGCAGCCGGAGCGTGCAGGGAGGAGGCCGTGTGCCTTGCCCTCCTCAGATGCTCCCAGGGAGCAGGGCAGCCAGGAGCCCTGGGATGCTGCGCGCAGCAGACAGCGCAGCCCTGCTCGCAGAACAGTATGGAGTTTTCTGCTGGTTACATGTTTTATGAAAAGTTGTTGGCAAAAATGTGCATTTTCTTTGGCTGTGTTTTGCACAGATCTGGCAAAAATGTAGCATTAGTGTCTCCCCTTGAGAGAACTTAACTGAGTGGAACAAAGTCAGATATTTTTAGCTACCCATTGTTAGATGAAGAACAAAGCCATAACTAAGATATTTTGTCTCTTACACTGAAACGGCACTATCAGACAAATCCATGTACAGTCATATGTGGCTGCCCATTCAGATGGAGCACAAGAGGAGAACTATTTTTAGCCTGTATACTCCACACAACCACCACATTTCCCTTCCCCTGCATGCTGGACCACCAAAACACACGGACAGCACCAGGAAGAGCAGCATCACAGAGACAGACGCAGGGTCACAGACTTCTGCTTTCCCTCGGGCCATCTGACAAGTGACATTTACAGGAGAGACTGGGTCACAAAATCCTAAAAAAAACTTCATTTTTTCTGTCTGGTTTGGGTTTTCTTTCCCCCCACTCAGAGCTGAAATGATGCATGTGTCACCAACAAGCAACAGGGAAAAGTCAACCAGAACCCAGATGGATCTCAGCAAAGCAGCAATTGAAATACACAGTGCTAAAACCTGAACCTTCATCCCTTTTCCAAAAAACACGTATATGCCCTGAGGGCTGCTCCGATGAGCAGAGAGGTCGCCCACAGGCAGCACTGAGTCACACAGCTTGCCAGGAAAGGGAACCGGCACAGCCCCATCCTGGCAGCGCTGCCGCCTGTCCCGCTCCCGCACAGCCGAACTGTGCTGGAAACGTAACCGTTTCGCCTCTGCCAGGGCGCTGCTTTTGAAAGCCTTAACCCTGGAACACCAGAAAGCTCTGCACGAGGCAGGCAAAACCTCCCCTGAGCACTTTAATGTTCAACAAATGACATCAGTAGTTTATGACTGGCAGCATTTTGCAATGCGTTCATTTAAAAGAAACAAAGCAGTCCATAAATGCCCTGGATTTCTGAGCGTGAGCGATGCTGGGAGCTTTTTCTAAACAGTTTTTGTGGGTTGCGTTGGTGAGTCATGGAGAAGTTGCATTAAACGGCCGAGTGTTTGGTGCAACCAGAATGACCCTCCGCAGTTAGCGGAGTCGTAACACAGTCCTCCTCTCAAAGCAGGAGTGAGAGGAAGAAAATCAGGGTGCCATTGCACAGCCTGACCTGCTGGGCGGGATCCCCCCGCACCGCCTGGGGCGGAGGGATAAGAGTAACCATCAGAGCAGCCTCCAAATGGCTGCAGCAAGGCAAGAGCCTTCAGGAGCCTCACATGGCCCTTCACCATCATCCTTCCTGTGCAAAGCCAGCCGCTGCATCCTCTCCTCATTTCCCTGCCGGCCTCTCCAGGAAGGCCGGCTCCTGATGTGCTAAATGCGCCTTGTGCCTGTTCCCAAATAAGTGCCACGCTCCATGTAGGTCTGCACATAGTCCAAGATCTGCCAGGTGTGAGTGGCCACCAAGGCCCCTCCAAAAACCCAGGAGAAGGAGCCGGCAGCAGCAATGCCCGACTGCTTCGGCTGCCTAGCGATGCCGCAGCATGTAGGTGCCGTGTGTCAACGTAACCGACCACGCATGTGAAAAGGCAGCTAAAGAACAGAAAGACATTAAGTAGGAAACGCAAATTACCTGCAAACTTTTCAGCTGAGCTAGAGTGTCCGGGAGGAGATGCTGCTTTTGTGACTCCTTGCTCTCTCCGTGGATTAGGGCTGCTTTTATCAGGGAGCAGTGATTGTTTTTATAAACTTGAAGCACAGTAAGAACTGGTTTAAAATAGAGTGAAAGGAGCTGGTGCGGGTGGAATTAGACAGACTCTGAGTGCTGCTTTTCCAAAAATAAATTAACTTCTTGCAGCCCGGGGTGCAGAGGAGGGGAGGCCGGGGGCTGGCGGGGCAGGCGTGCGGGGTGGAGGCGGGGGCGGGCCGGGGGGGGGGGTTTCACCTTGCCCGGCTCCGGCCGCAGGTGCGGGGCGGGGGGGCAGAACCTCCCGCGGGAGCGGAGCGAGCGGGGCCGGGCGGTCCCCGCCGTCTGCCCCGGGGGGCGGCCCCGGGGGGGGCGGGGTGCGTGGGGCGGCGGCCCCAGCGCGGAGCCCGGGAGCTGCCCGGAGCCGAGCGCCCCCCCCGCGCCCCGCCCGGGGCTGGCCGGGCGCCCCCCGCTGCCGCCCCGCACGCCTGCTCCGCTCCGGTCCCCGCAAGAGTTAAGGAGGAGGAGGAGCCTCCCCCGCCGGGGCGCGGACGGCAGCGGCAGCTTTCCTTCGGGTGCGGTGCCTGCCTTCTCCTGCCGCCGCCGCCACCTGCCGCGCACGTTACCCGCACCCAGCCCCGGACCCTGCTCCGCACCCTGTCCTGCACCGTGCCCCGCACCCTGCCCCGCACCCTGCCCGCACGCTGCCCACACCTTGTCCAAACCCTGCCCGGAGCCAGCCCCGCACCCTGCCCGCACCCTGTACCGCAGCCCGCACTCTCCTGCCCGCCGTGAAGCGGGAAGGCCCCGGCGCTCACCGGGCTCCCCTCCCGAGCGGGCTGCCCGAGCGCACCGGCGGAGCGCGGCCGGGGCCGCGCCGGGCGGGGGGCGGCTGGCGGGGTCCCCCCCGTCCCCCGCTGCGGAGCTGCCGCCTCTCCCCGAGCAGCGGGACCCCGCACCCGCGCACCCCGCCAGGGCCGTGCTGCAGCGGGGAGCGCAGAGCTGGGCGCTGCCCCCACGTCCTGCCAGGCTTTTGTCACCCCCTGCCTGAATCACAGATCCTCCCCGGCCCCCCCCCCCCCCTTATCTCTGCACCACTTTAAGTATCTCCTTATCGGAAGTGGGGAGCGGGGGCAGGCGGAAAAGCTGGGGATCCCGATCAGAGATCCGCAAGCCCCGTGTCAGCCCCTGCCAGCCTCAGCGCCTAGCATCCCCGTCCCCTGGGCACCTCGTTTGCCCAGTGAGGCCAGTCTGGCTGAGCAAACTGGTCTCCTCGGCACTGCGAACCGCCAGGGTTCTGAGGAACTGGGGCTTGCTGCAGCCCGTGTCCTAGGTCCCGAGGTGCCAGGGCACCCAGGGGTCTAGTCCCCAGGTAACTGGGATTTGCCCAGTTCAGCCAGCGTTCCCAGAGGTGCTGTCACCTCGAACAGAGCAGTCTCTGTCCCCAGGCTGATAACTGAGCCTTCATGGCACGTACTGGCTGTGGAACCAGGGCACGGGCAGTAGAGAGGCACGACTGTGCACCACGAGCCCTCTGACCGCAGGTCCTGTGCACCGAACGCCCCAAAACCGGTCCCTCTTTACTTTCTTCTGGGGTACATCCACCATTGCCCTAGCGGGTACGGGACGTATCCAGACAGCCACAACAGCCCCCACCCTCAGACCCTCAAGCTCACGAGAGCACCAGGCTGTGGTCAAGGGGGACCAAAGTCCATTCTGGGGAGAACCGCTGGCTGGGGAAGGGGAAGGGGGTGCTTGCAGACCCTGATCTCCTGTGTCCCAGGGACACAGCCTCACCTCAAGAATGGAGCTGCTCTTTATCATGTTTGCAGCATTGGCAGGTCCCAAAGGACTTGATTTCTCCAGACTTGGTCCTTGGGAGGGAAGAATGAACTGCTGCCGGATGCCCTTTGCTTCACCTATGCGCCAAAGCCCTAGAAATATCACTTTCTCACCTATAAAACCCCTTTTCAGGGCTTCGGCTAGCCTAGGCCATCGTGTGCAGCTGTGCTGGGTTAAGCTGTGCCAACGCAGCCTGGAACGCTTCTTCATCCCATACATCAACTCTGCCCATTTCGGTCTCAGTGCCTGGCTGAAGCCCGGAGGTTTGCAGGCTTTTGCTGTTGGGAAGGAAGCCTGCATGGAGAGAGGGTCTTCCCAGGCGCACTCCTCCTCGCTCGGACCAAATAGCGCATTCTGAACACAGGAGCAGCCCAAGAGGCAGTGTCTCTGCTCAGGCTATCTCTCCCATTACCACAGAACCCCATATGTGCCCTGCCTGTGCTCCCCCACCTCCTCTGCCTCTGCCCCACACATCCTCTCCCTGGTGCCTTCTCCTAACTGATAAAGAGCAGAACAGTGTCCACCCACCCATGCCCCACGGGTATGCACAGACCACTGCTGTGCTCTCTCTGCACTGGGGATGGTGCTGGTGGCAATTTCCCTCCCTAAACTTTCACCTTTCCAAAAAAAAAAAAACCACCCTGCTGTAGTTTTTTCTGACAACAGCAGGTAGCTCCCTTGAAGAAAACCCCCTTTCCAACCGGCATCCAGTGCAAGGGATCCTTCCCTGGGCAGGCAGGACGCCGCTCCCCTGTGCAGGGAAAGTCCTTTTTCTTCTATTTATTTATATCCATCTCGCTGTAAACTCACCCGCCAGCGAACCTGCTGTTCATACTAACAAACACGCCTCTTTGGTCTGTGCAGAAGTCGCTGGCCAGGCAGGCGTACGCAGCGGGGGATCTCCCCCAGCCCTTCCCCAGCTCTTCCATAAATCCTCGGCTCCCACCACGTTTGTTTACATGGCAGCTTGTAAGTGGAGCCCTTTTGGCAAAGCAGCTCCTGATCTAGGAGAGACCTAAGCCAGAGACCCAAAAGGGCCTGCACCAATAATCGAACGGGCATGATGGTGGAAGTTATTTTAATGTCACGTCTGGACACTCTGCCTGAGAGAGTTCTGTTCGTAGTATGTTTGGACAAGGCAGAGCTACGGTCCAGAAAGTCTTCTTTAGAAGCAGAAGGTTTTTAGGACAGGGTCACAAAGTGAAACAGCAACGTTTCTGAGGTGGAGAGGTGAGTGTTTCTGTGCTAATGGGCTGTATAGTACCTGTATTGTTATTTAGGCTGTTGTCATTAGGGTCCAGAGTTAACAGTCCACAGCTGACAGTGGAACAACTCACCCTTCTCTGAGCTTTTTTCCAAGCCATCCACTGCCCATGCTGCCACTGCTGATGGGGGACATTTGAGTTTTCACTGGAAGGTCTTCACAACAAGAGCTCAGGTGGGGCAGGACCACTCAGCAGCACCACCAGAGCCATGGCCTGGTGCTGGCAGCCGGGCCAGGGCGAGGGGAGAAGAGGGAGCTCTGGAGGGGGGTGGTGTTGGCTTTTGGAGGGAGACCTGCACACCGGCTGTGCATCAGGGTTGGCTGTCTGGCAGGTAGCTGGGTAACACCACGGGCCAGAGGATGAATTTCCTCCCTGCCACCTCCACACGCGGTGAGTTCACCCCCCTGGCGCTGTGAGCTGACAGCACCCCACAGCAGCCCAGCCCCAGCACACAGGCCACGCAGCCCGGGGTGATGAGTGGGTTGATGGCATGGAGTGATCAACGGGTGGCACAGAGCTGGTGTGGCTGTGCTGCCCGCAGACAGCTTGGGTTGCCTCCGCCAGTGACCCCAGGGGAGCATGTGAGCAGCCGGCATGGGTGCATGGGGCCATTTGCTGCCCATGCCACAGAGCCACCCTTCCCACCTGCCCATGGGCCCCGCAGTCCTCTACGGGTCACAGCAGCAGGGCGGTGGCGTGGTGGTGGCGCGGCTGTGCCGCTGTGCATGCTCATGGGTGCTCGGGCTTTGCTTGGGATGGGGAGACCAGACACATCCCGGGGGCTTTCCAGCAGAGAGATGGGATATGGAGGCTGGATCTGGCAGCACCCTGGCTCCAGGCAGGTGCTAGGGATGCGAGCTGAGTGTCTGGCACTGCCTGCGCCTCTCTGCGTTTCCTTCCAGCTTCAGCCTCCCAGCACCACGCGAGTTGTGTATCAGACAGTTTATTTTAGCCATTGAGGCGAGGAGACGGAGGGCAGAGGCTGGAGGATCAGGGGCTGAGGCTGCGTGGGCGGGAGAGGGGCTGTCAGCCTGCTCCAGCGCCTGTGACACGCGTTTGGTGTCACCCGAGTGGGAGAGCTGCGAGCAGGGTGAAATATGAGCTGCGGGTTCCCAGCCGCAGCTGGAGGAGTTCATCCTGCAGCCTGGCCTGGCTCCCTCTCGGGGCAGGAGAGGCAGGTTGGCAAGAGCCGGTGCAGATCCCAGTGCCAGCTGTGTGCAGCCACGCCGCCCCAAGTGGGGCCAGCCAGACCTCTGCCAGCCAGGAACACCCCATGGCCGTGGGGCTCAACCCCAGCCACGCTCGGCACCGGGGTGGCTGTGTGGGAAACGCCACCCTCGAGGGGCTGCACGCTGTCAGCCTGGCCCTGGGATGCAGCCAGCAACCTCGCGGGGTGATTTTTCCTCCCAGCCCTTACATTTCGGTTGCTCCTTAGGTGCTGGAAGAGCTAAATGTCCCTCGCCCAGCATCCAGCCTGATTCTGTGCCCGGTGCACAGGCACGCCGCGCATATCCCTGTTTATTGATCATCTCGGCTCATCACCTTGTTCCCTGGCAGCTGGGGAACTTGCAGTGGTGGACATCCCACAGAGGGCTTGCAGGCCATGGTGCAGCCCCACTCAAAAAGCCCAGGGCCTTCCAGTGCTGCTGCAGGGGAATTACCCAAAAACAAGATGCGGGTGCTACTGCAAGGAGGTCAGATAACCACTGGGATGCTTGGAGCGCAGTACAGTGTGGCTCAGCTCTAGACTGGGCAGCCCTGCGTTCCCATGCATTTATTTCAGCCGCACGTGTGTGCAAGGGGGGGGGAGAGGGGGCTCAGGGTGATGATGTCTCTGTGCAAAGGATTGATTTGCACCGAACTCTGGGTCGTGGGTACGTGTGTGTGCAGATGTGGGTGAGTATGTAGAAGCACTCGCATGAGGCCAGGACCTTGGGGCAGTGTGAGCTCTGCAGTGGGATGTGCTGTGAGCAGCACACCAGGACACACACCACCCAAAGACCACAGTCCCTGCTTCAACCTAACCCCCCCCCAGAGCATCACCCAGCATCAGGGGACTGGACGAGTCAGCCGGCCAGAAGTCTGTGCTGGGGCTGCTGCCCCTGTGCTGCCGTGCCCTCCCGCTGCTGAGCTGCACCCAGCCCCAGCCCCTGAGAAGGCTCCTTACCTGCCTGCGATCCGAGGGGATGGGGGGGGGAGCAGGCTCCAGCCTATCCCCAAGGTACCTAAACTGAGAAAAAATAATAAAAATCAGAAAATATAAAGGAATAAAAATGACATCTCACTGCCTGTGGAGCCCCAAGTGCCATCCAAGGGAAGGCACAGGAGCCCTGGGCTCCCGCTGCAGGCAGCCATAGCAGCACGGACCACCGCGATGCAAAATCAGAGCACCCTGTTATTGGGTGTCTGTATGAAGTGGAGATGGGAACCCTAGTCCTGGAGGGGCAGTGGGAGGGCTGGATGCATCAGCCATGCCTTAACACATTCAGTAGGTCCTTCACCCCATGCTCTGCCCTTTCCCAGGGGTTACAAACGCTTCCCGGGGAGCCTTAGACACCCGGCCAGCGCCGGGGAATGCGGGGCTGCTCTCCTGCATCAGGATGCTCTGCCCAAAAGCCAGGTCCCTCACTTGGCCACGGGCGTGGGGCACGTCTGATGCCAAGGGCACCTGTCCATGCGTGGACGGCGGGCGGGGGCGGCACCAGGGCGAGGGACGCCCTGGGAGCGGCACGGCCGCTCCTCTGTGACAAGAGGGACTGTCGGTGGCTGGAGGGAGCCGGCTCCCACCCGGCCTCAGCACAGACCGCACGGGGCTCGGGGCCGGGGGCGCGGGGCACCAAGGACGCAGCCGGCAACGCGCTCCCCACGCTATTCTTAGGAAGGGTAAAGTTTATACAAGAAATTTAAGCTTTAAACCCAGGCACCATAAATAGTCTATTTTTCAAGGGCTCCAAGTCAGTTGTAGGCTCAGAGCCAAAGCCAAAATTTGGCAGCTGTCTTTGTTTAATGATTAATTAAAATGAGGTAACAAAACGAGACATATCTATTAACGAGGGTATTTGCAGCGTCAGTAGAGGATTCCAAATGGCTGATTTTTTCCCCTTTTAATCTTCAAACTTCTTGTTAGGAAAACAAGCTCTTCCTCTGTGCGCAGCCGGGCTGGGTGGGAAGGGCTGTGCCGCGGCCCCTCGCCCTGGTAGCGGGAGGGGAGCAGCGGGCAGGCACGGCTTTATCTTTATGGTCCTCTTCCTTTAAACAAAGCGAACCCTCCGCATAAAGATTTTTCCAGTTTGGAAATTTTATTAGACCTTTAAGTAAACTTCAATGGAGAGACCCTTGGCTATGACAGAGGCGGGAGGGGGAAGGTTTGTGCGTCGCTTCAGCTCTGTGCCAGCCTTTCCCCGGTGGGTGCCACGCAATAAGGACTAAAATGGGAGTGCTGGAGGCAAAGGGGCATTTTCCAGGCTCTTTTTCATGTGCTCCAGACAAACGGGGCCAAACGCACGTCCCCACTCTGCCTTGGGGGAGCAGCGTGTGGTTTTCTGGGCACCTTGGGGAGGTGTGACTAGAAGGATGGAAACTGGGAGGCTTGTTCCCATCTGCCACGCTCTCAGCTCATCCACTGACACCGGATAGATTTTCTAGCTCAGAAAACCAAGAGGAGGATGGAGCTGCCTCATGTGGGAGGTGCCCGCGGTCAGAGGAGGGTTAAAGTGTGCAGAAAGGTCCAGAGGTAACTTGGGGGGGGGGGGGGGGGGGGCTGTGAAACAGGTTCACCCTCCCCAAGGCTTCAGAGACTTAGCCACATGGGAAAGCACCCAAGTATGAGGAAAAGGGAAAAACATCCCAAAATAGTTTAGTCTTGTTTTCTGCACTGAGACGCCCAGACAGGGTGGGAGTTCTGGTTGTGTCTGAGCTAAAAATTACAGTAAATAGAGAAGTGGCTGCAAAGCCCCATGTTCTGGATAAGAAGGACATGTGCAAATGCCATCCGTCAGGGTGAAGACGTGCTGGCGATGGAGACCCATAAATAAATGAGGAGAGGGATGGAGTTAAACAAGAACTGTGTCGAGGGGTGAACCCTCAACCGCCCGCTGAAGTGTGTCTTCTCCCCAGCGCTTTTCATGAGACAACAGGGAGTGAGGGGAAGAGGCTCTGTGTGTAGGCACGGCTCCGAGCACAGATGGGATCCTGGTGTCCCCCTCCACACACAGGTCCAGGACCACTGAGCCTACCTGGGAGCAAAAGGGGGCTAGTTCTGCCCCACTGACCGGAGAAAAGAGCGGTCAGGATGGACCCCAGGGATCAGTCCCCCAGGGGAGGAAAAGGAAGATGCTTTCCACAGATGCTCCATGGCCCACTTTAACTCTTCCGGGATTGCCCATGCCAAGCAGCAGCTCCAGGCCCTGTAGCAGGTCCTGGGATGGGCAAACTGGTGAAATCCCGGCCGTGACTCTGGGTCCTGGGCTGTCCAAGTTGCGGCTGGAGCTGAGCTGGCCCGGGGACGAGGATGGGAAGTGGGCCCTGGGTGTCATGCCATCCTCACCGAGGCAGGGTCCCATCCCACAGACCTCTGGATTGCAGTGTAAGGACCGCATTGGAGGGGACCTGCTGCAAAGAAGGGGACAGGACACCCAATGGGGCAGAGCTCCTGCCTGTGCAGCTGCTGGAGCTGGCTCTGCTCCCCCGGGCAGGGGTCTCTCTGGGGGCCTGGCCCTGTGCGAGGGCCTGGGCTTGGGGTGCCTGAGATGGCACTGAGGGCAGCAGCAGTGGAGAGGAAAGGTTATGGGGCAGCTGGAGGGTGAGGGCACGGCGCTGTGGGGTGGGATGGAGGGGATGGGGTCTCCAGCCAGGGCTGAGCCTGCAGCAGCTGCAAGGGCTGGGCAGGGACGTGGGGCTGCCTGAGGGTAGCAAGGAGGGGGAGAGCAAGGGGGGGGAGAGCAAGGAGGGGGGCAGCAATGGGGGAGGCAGGAAGGAGGGGAGCGGGGCAGCAGGGGAGCAGGCGGGCAGCACGGCATGGGTGCGGGGCTCGGGCGGCCGCGGGGACCCGCAGGCGCTGCCCCGTCCTCCCCCCCCCGCCGCCCCCCGGCCGGGCACCTTCGCCCTCGGGGCGGCGAGAGGCGGCGGCGGTGCCTGCGGGAGCGCGGTGCCATCTAGGGCCGAGCCCGGGCTGCTGCAGGGCCCGGCCGGGGCTGCGCGGCGGCGGCTGCGGGGCTGGGCACGGCCGCGCCCTGGGCCCGCACCGCCCTCGGCAGCCCGGCAGCACCGGGAGCCCGTCGCTCCCCGCGGCCGAGCAGCAGCGGGGCAGCCGGGGGCTCTCCCCGGGCGGGGACCGGCTCCCTCGGGGCCGCAGGAGGCGAGGGGCTCTCGGTGCGGGGAACCGCCGCACGCCGCGCTCCGGCTCGGGGGAGGCCGCCAGAGCCTGCAAAGGAAAGCCGCGCTGCACCCCGGCGCACCCCTTCCCCCTCAGCCGCGGGGTGCAGGCCCAGCGAAGGTGGGGTGCCCGGGGGAGCCTCTGGGCGGGGGCGTGGGGGCACCCGCCCAGCGCAGCAGTGCGGACCCGCTCCCCGGCCGTTGCCACCAGCGCCGCGCTTCGCAGCCCCCCCGTGCCGGGACGCTCCGGCCGCCCTGCGCTGGGCGCCCCCGCCGCGGCACTGGTAGCTCTGGCCTGGTCCTGTCGGTCTCCCCGAGCCGTGTGCGGCCGAGGAAGGGAGGGAAAGCTGGACTGGGGGTACGGTCTGTAGGAGGAGATGGAGGCCACCCCCTCACGGCGCGTCCCCACGGGGCTAGTCCTTGGTGGGTGGTGGGGCAGGAGGTGGAGAAGTCCCAGTGCTCCAGGTTTGACCTGGCCCTTGGAGGCAGAAGCGCCTGGATGTTGCAGAAAGCTCTGGGAGCGCAGCCTGGGCTTTCCTGACTCTTGGCATTTAAGAGCACACAGATCGAGTCTTAAGACAGTCTCCCAAAACAGCGAGTAGCCTGTTCCCATCATCACACCGGTGGCGATGGCAGTGCTGTGGCCGGCCATCAGTCTGGTCTGTGAGACCATGCTGTGCGTGAAGCCTTCTGGCCGTCCTTGGGCGGATCAGGCAGTCCCCCTGCCCACGAGGGTGGGAGGTTTCTCCACACCACCTCCAGCTCTCCTTTGGTCTCAGAAGCACCCTGAGCCTTACTGGCTGCTTGAAACTTGGCCCTGAGGGACCCCTCAGATTGGCTTCGCTTTGCCAAGGATTGGTCGTGGGGCTGGAAGCTAGCCACGTAGGCACAGTGCTGGCTGTGCACAGTGTGGTCACCAGATGACTGCTATTGTGGGGCAATAGCAACCTCCTGGGTCAGGCAGTAAGAAGTACAGACATGTCCTGGGAAAGAAAAGCAGGACACAGGAATAAATCCTCCTAAATCGGACGCACAGGCTGTTCTCTGCGTGCTTGCAATTTGCCACATCCTGCAGCTGTCAGGGGAAAAGCTAATGAAGGAACGGCTGGATCTGGGCACGTGGAGCCCAAGAGCAGCCCAAGAGTGATGGGCTGCACAGCAAGGGGCTCTATGGCTACCAAGGCTGGTACAAATCAGGCCCAAAGTCTGCAAGGAGCAAGGAGGAGAGAGGAGGAGGGTCCAGTGAGGCCAAGGCTGAGGCCATTTATACATCTCAACTGCCCCATCTCCCACTGCAGAAGGGGAAGCCGTTTGTATTCCTGCTTATTTAACTCACCTAAAACCAGTGACAAATTCAGCTATATGATGCTGGCTGGGTTTTCATCTGCCATGGGCAGAGGACAAAGAGTAAATTACAGGGAGAAGGACCCTGTTCCTTCTCAAAACAACAGGAACTGATTTAATTTATACTTTGACAGCCAGAACTAAAAATAATCAAGCGCCCCTGCAGCTGTGTGCGGAGTGATTGCTTTCCTCTTATTGAAAGAGCAGAAAGTAATATCCCCCCGACAGGGCGACTGGGAGAGAGATTTGCCTCTGCAGGGGGTCAGACATACCCACACAGCTGCTCTTCTGGCAGAAATAGGACCTGCGGGTCTGGGTGAGATTACAAATAAGAAACGTAAACTCTTTTTGTTAATGAAGTTCCCCAGGTTACACCTTGCTGTTCGCTCCCTGGAATTGTTCTAAATTCAAGTATTTCTGTAGCCCAAGGAATTTGTTTCTCTTTCCCCATCAGTCGCCTGTACTTTTGCCTTTTTATTTTCTGACTTTTTGAAGGTTTTACCACTAAGGCAGTCCCTGTGATGTCCTGTGCCACCTTGTGAGAATCTCCCCACTCCTCTAGCAAGTATTGTCGTTAGTTGTTGGTGAGAAACAAGACTTTTTCAGTGAAATGCCGCTAATCTGAGGGATAAACCACCTGGAAGTTCACTTCCTGGGGTAATCCTACCAATTACCTCCATTCAAATACCATATTTATGGCAAAATGAGCATTGTCAAATTGATTTCTCCTGGATTCGTTGGAAGTCTGTTCTTGATTACTTGATGTCCTTGATAACTGCACTTACTATATCACTCAGAGACAACAGGCCTGCTGGTAAAACCCACCTCTGTGGTTCTGCAAAGCCAAATTCAGCAGGATTTAAAAGAAACCCTCTGAGCTTTTGATCCTGTGTGTTGCAACGCCGAGCAAGAGGGGACCCTTTGTGGGACCCTGCTGCCCCATCACCCTGTGCAACACATTTTGCAGGCTCACCACAACGCACCTCATGTGATTTGGGGATTTTTACTCTCACTGTTTGGAAGGGAGTCCTACAGGGAGCAAGGATCACTCAGGAACCTTTGCTCACATGTAATTCCCTGTCAAGGGTTGTCCAAGGAGAAGATTTAGGCATAATTGAATAATATCAGCCCCTTCTGGGAGCCAGATGAAATTGTGTGAGCAGACAGTTTGCTCTAAGGATGGTGTTAGCAACTCTAGTGTCATCCCTTTTCTGTTCACTATCACGTGGAAAGTCTCTTCATGGCGCATCGGCACTTTCTCAGGATGTAGGCAGAGAAGAGCATTTCTCTGGGGAGGCTCCAGCCTTGTCTGTATCACAAGGTGCCAGGGATAACCAGGGCGGGCTTCCCTGTGGAAAGCAAACACAAGGCAGGCTGCTGCTGCCACCCAGATGTGGCAGTCCATGGGTCATTAACTGCACCAAGCGCACGTGTCTTGGTCTGTGCCTTTTCTCTGTGGATTTTTTTCCCTTTTGCAAATACTTCTGTAGTCCCCTGGTTATAGCCCAGGCAGAGTTTGCTGTTGGCTGAAGAGCCATACTGGGCATCATCAGCAAACTAATACCCTGCAGTGCAGTGCTGCTTCTACCCCAGAGCAGCGGGGGAAGAGCTAAATCGAGCTCAGGCTCCATGCATCCCTGTGTTGGCACAGTCAGAGAGTGCAGCTAGTGCCTAGAGGCCTCTGTACCATGGCTGGTTTCCCTGCATCCCCCGTGCTCCAGGTTTTATTTATAACTATTTGGATAGAAGCAGCTAGATGCTCCTGCTCTCTGCTGGGTAGTGGCTAATGCTACGCATACCACATTAAAGGCCCATTAGTACTTGGGTTCTTCTCTCTCCGAAGATACGCATGCAAAAAATCAAGTTGCTTCTTGATCTTAATTTTGGTAAGACCTGGATGAGGCACGCTGGCCTTTCGGCTGCGTCTCTATGTGTGCAAGACGTGAACGCAGCACACAGGTGGGTAGCACAGATCACGGAGCACTGAGAATGCTTCTGCTTTGCAACTGCCTTGCAGGTGAGGTCTTGCCCATGGTGGTGAGGGCAAGGGCATGGGAAAAGCAGAGAGGATGAGGAACCTTGTGTCCACACTTCTGCTATCAGCAGTGTGAACATGGAACAACCCTGGGGAATGATCTCGGCGCTTTGAATGCCCCTCCAAGGTGCACGCTGGGGACTGGAGGGTGGATGCCAGCTAGGAGAGAGCAGACGGATTACTGGATCACCCGTCTGGAGGGCAGACCCTGAGAAGTAAGACACCAAACAAGGTCCCCAGACCAGACAGTTGTCTCATCAAATACAAGCATGGACCCTGTAACAGCAGGAAAGGCTTAGGGACATAAGCATGAGCTCCTGGTGCATTTCCAGTTTCCTCCATTGCTCTCCCATCAGCATCATCCACGCACCAGTGCTCATGACACCAGGCAAGCGTGGTCCCAGCCCTGGTGCATCAGGGAAGCCTCTGCTTGGCACAGCCGGCCTTCCCATGTGCTGGGCACACGACACGCTCGCCGCAGCACTGCATCCTGGCTCACTCACCGATATCAAGCCACAGGCTTCTGCAGTTTCTGGCTCAAGCACCCCATTTTCCTGGCCAGCGCCACTGCAGTCTTGACAGGTGGCAAAGCTCCTCATCCATGTAAGTTACAGGCTCCTACAGCATGGCTTTCACTGCTGAAAAAGGAGAGCTCCTTTACCTGTGGGTAACTAATGTGTGGAGACAAATAGGAGGTAAAACTGCAGGCTCACCTTGGGCTACCTAAGGCTATTCTAGGGGAAAAATCACATCCTTTTTAAAAAGTAATAGTAATTTTATGATCCAAACTGGCAAGAAGGTGAATGTCACTCTGGACTCCCTTGCTTGCATTCTAGATGAGGAAATTATGCCAGTTTTGTAGGACATGATGATGTTTTACATGTTCCAAGGACATGCTGGGCTGGTGTGAAAACATAAGTTGCTGAACAGCTACAAGCTCTGCAGTGAAACAGAAGGCTGAATGCAGTGATGTGGGTAATGGATGGCTGGACAGTTTGTGTAGTGACAGAGGAGGGAAGGGGAATGGGATGAAGTAACAAGATATCCAAGAGGGCTTAGAGTACTGGCCAGCCAAACCAACGCCTGTGTGCACCCCCTGCTCGCACAGGTGTGTCCTGGGCTCCCTGCTGACACTGCCTTTTTGTGCATCATCTGCTCCGTGGCTCAGTAGGGTTGAGCTCAGCCATGGCCATGCATTTGCTGCTGTGGAGTCAGCCAAGGAGCAGCAGGAGCTGAACAAGCTCTGGATGCCTTTCACTGAGTCTCCTGCTCATCTGAACCGGACTCCACAGAGAAAGAAGAAAACATTTCTTTGTAATCCGGTGCTGCGAAACACCAGCCCATCCCCAAGCTCTCATTAACATTAATCCAACATCCAGTGCAGAAGAAGAAATGCAACGTTTAGAGCAAACACCCTGCTTGGCCCACAGCCATCTCAGGAGTGTCAGACCCATGCTGACTTCTGCACTGACTGGGGCAGAAGGCATATAAGATAAACTCACTGGAGCATCACTAGTGAAAAAGCCTCCATCTGAACCCAGAATGGCCTCAGCTTTTGACCCTAACTCTACGGCCTGCCAAGGAGATTCTACCCCAGTCTACACCAGCTGTGTCAGACTCCACTCAGCTGTGGAGCAGATCACCCCTGCCGTGCCTTCAGCTTGTGTTCCAGACACCAATCCATTTGGGATTTGATTTTGTGCAGTTTACAAGAGCTGGACTTGCCTCTGAGGTGCTGGCAGGGTGGGCAGGAGGGTGGCTGGCCCAAAGGGCAGTGGCAAAGGGGATCTGGGACAGCCTCATCCTGGAGTGCCAATGCCGAAGGTAATGCTGTGCCCTGCAGGGAAGTCCATCGCGCTGTTGATGTGATGCTCCTGACCATCGTTTTCAGTCCTGAGCAGCAGAGTCCTCTCCTGTCCTGGGCCAGGCCTTGAAGCACCTGAAGGGCAAAGACTGGGACCTGAATGTGCTCTGCAACGTGATACCAGTTCAGTACAGAGGGCATATGTGCTGAGCCCTGGCTACGAACCCTTCCAGCTGCGTGCTCAACAGCACCCCTCATCTCCCAGTGCCTCCTGCTGCGGGGTGACATCTCCATCTCTGGGCAGCCATGAGCAGGCTCTTGCAGTCACAGCTTCGTGACGCAGGACAGACCTGTCCCTCAGAGTGCCCTCTCTGCTCCCTGGAGTCTCTGGGAGGATCTCCTTGCCTGAGACCATTACATCGTGGTTATTGCTTTGCCCTCAAGGTCTTCTATTTTCCACTAACTTTGCTTCTTATCTTGGCCAGACAGGTTATCTTTACAAGGAACAAATTTCACAAGAAGCCTACTCAGGGCCACTGACCTACCTAAATTCTTCATATTGTCCTGTGCCGTCTTTAATCTACATATAAACCTGCTCTTCTAATGAAACTCCGGACTATAGGGGATAATGGATAATCAGTGTAATATACAGTCTCTGTTAGCAAACAAACTGAAGCATCAGTATCATCTTGGGGAAAGTCTCAGAGATAAACATGCTCCCTTGTCTGTTCATGGTATCTGCCGGGATATTACTTTTAAATCTCTCTTGTGGCGTGGCTGATGTTATCGCTCCAGCCGAATTAGTTAACCAAACTCTGCATTACTGTGTGTTATTTAAGTATTAATGGGCCAGATGGGGTGCATTTCCTTGCAGCCCTGAGGCAGCACTGATTTTATAATGACTCTTCAAGCTGGGGCTGATTACTGCATGTGAACTTCGCAAGCTGGAAAGATGAGGCATTTGGGGGAAATTAGACTGTAATTTAGCATTTATTATCAAAGGGTTGGGAGACCTGTTCCAGGAGCCCCACTTGCTCCCGGAGCAGTAGGCTGCTTCACACCCCTCCCCGGGCTGGCAGGAGTTCAGACTGACCGCGGCTTCCCAGCTCACCAGCAGTCGCTTGCAGGCAGCCTGTATCAGCGCCGGCACTGCACGCAGGAGGGGGTTAAGGACGACATGGGGACAGGCCACATGCCTTGTGCAGAGCACACGGGCATGAGGAGTGCCGAAAGAACACACAGAGAGGAGGCTGCAAACCACCTTGGGCTTTCCCTGGTCAGGGGGCAGGTTTTGATCTCTGTAGCCTCAGTTAGAGCACAGAGCAAGCCCTTGCCCCCTTACCAGGCACCTCTGATGGATGCCGCTCGTCCCTACAGCGGTGTCAAACAGCAGCGTGCTGCTGGATGTGCTCCTGACGCCCTCCGCAGCCAGCGCACACCAGCACTGCCAGGCAGCCTGCCTTGCAGGGACCCGAGCCCTGTTTCAGAACAGGACCTCCTGCATGCAAGGGACATGAGCCACTTTCAGCCAGTGCCGGTAGCACTACAGAAGTGGTTTTGAGAAATACAGGGGTGTTGTCTGCAGCATCAACGCCTCTGGGCGATTCCTTGTCACAACCCAGGCAAAGCTCACTGCCTCTGTGCTCCCAAAATGTGCACCAACAGACCACAACTGTTACTCCAGATGACTTTAACATCCAGAATTTCTGAGAAAGAGAACTACTCCAAACTCCTACAAGGACGTGCTGAAAACTTGAAACCAAGATCAAAGCACCCTATCTATGAGAAAAAAAGATAGTTTTCCAAGAAAATCTGAATCACAGCAAGAATTAAGCTGACAAAATGTGTGAGTCATTCACTTCATAAGTACCAGAGGGACTACACTCTGGGATGTCCCTACTTCTCCACCAGCAAACCTGTTAGGCTAGGACCTCTCATCCAAAACAGGGACCAAAACTGTAAAATAAAAGACTTTTCCTCCTGAACCATGGACCAGTCTTTGAAATTCCTCCCCAGAATGTGATCTGCCCAGACAACACCACAGCTGAAACGGCAAAGGACAGTCCTGCGCTTTCATTAGTATGAACCTCAGATCAGATTCAGAGTTTTGTATTTACTTCCTGTGAAATCTTCCTAAGAATATTGAGATATTACAGGCAATTTTGACACTTTAGTGAAGTCACATTTTAGTGAAGTCACAGCTCTGAATACTGGCCTGTGCACACAAAACCAAGCCAGCAAGGTTGCATAAAATCGCCAGGATTCATCTGATGAAAAATACCACGCACCACCTCAGTTATTTCATCAGCTAAAGAAACATTGGCTGGAAACCCCATGCCAGCTGGTCAGAGCCCTAAAATAGCTTTTGTGCTCCTAAAGGTGTATAAAAAATGCATTAAGCACAAGAAAAGGTATTTTTATACTTTCTAATTATTCACCTGAGCAGAATATCATCGACACAGGAAGAAACGACACAGCAGCGGGGCAGGCATGCACAGATAGAGCACTCACCTTTAGGAAACTTCAACATTTATTGGGAAGCAATTTAAGTTCCAAACTAACGTTTCCCTTCCTGTGTGGCTACAAGAAGCAGAGCCAAGCGCTGTGAGCGTGGGACTGTAACGTGTAAAATGTGTGTGAACAAAGAGTTTGCCATTCAAAGGAACAAACCTTTTATTTTCATGCGGAGGTGGGGAAAACCAGGGGGAAAATGCCACGCTAATTTGAGCGATTGTGTGAAGAGATGAGAGTCAGTAGGAGAGACCGTGGGGGAGCTATGGATTTGAAGAAATACTGACATAACAACTGTAAACAGCTGTGGCAAGATCTGGAGGTTTGGACAGGTCCCCGCTCAAAGTGCTTGCTTGGATCACTGGAAAAGAAAGGGAAGAGCATTGGCACTAAGAATAAAGGCAGACAGTGTTTGGAGAGCACAGAGCTGAAAAAGATAAGGTTTGCCTTCGGAAGTAAGGAAGAAAAGGGATATTGATGATTAGGTTTGTTTATGTTGGGGTGCTCTGGTTACAGTAAAATTTAGTGGTTCTTTTTGAAGCAAACAGAAAGCCCAAGAGAACTCAGAGTGGATTTAGAGGGCTCAAAAATAAACAGAGCTGTGGCCTGGAGAATCTAGTATTTGTAAACAGGCCCTGAACAAGGCTCGTATGGACGGCGAGCTTGTGAGCAACGGGGAAACGGTGAAGAGGGGACCGGAGAGCCCCGGGGTGATCTGGGTGCGGAGGGACCTCGGCAGGGCCAACCTCCTGCTCAAAGCTCCGAGGGCAAGGCAGGCTGCTGAGGGTGCTATCCGGCCCGCCCCGGACAACCGCCGAGGGGCGGGACCGCACGGCCCCGCCGGGTGCCTGCCCAGCGCCGCCCCCCGCGTCCCCCCGCCCGCGGGCGCCGCCCGACGCCCCGCGCCGGGCCCGGCCCCGGCTGCTCCACAGCCTCCGCCTCCTCGCACGCGCAGCGCACCCACCGCGCCTCACCCGGCCCCCAGCCCGGCCTGGCCCAGCCCCGCAGGCCCCGGCTGCGCCCGGCAGGCCCCGGCACGGCAGCCGGCGCCGTACGAGCTGCAGCGGGGTCAGGCCAGGCCCCGGCGCGGCCCTGGGGCTGCGCCAGCACCGCGGGAGGGCACGGTGAGGCCGCTGGGGCGGGGGGTGCCAGGCTCCGGTGTCACCAGGCACCCGCGTTGTAGGCTCACGCATTGCCAGGCTCCCCCTTTATAGGCACCCACGTTGCTGGGAACCTGCGTTGCCGGGTACGGCCATTGCCAGGCAACCGCGTTGTAGGCTTGCGCCTTGCTAGGCACCTCTGTTGCTAGGATCCTGTGTTGCCAGGCACTCCCGTTGCCAGGCCCCCACGTTGCCAAGCTCCCGCATTGTATTTTCCCGCGTTGCCAGGCTCGTGCATTGCCAGGCACCCGCATTGTAGGCTACCGGATTGCCAGCCTCCCCCGTTGCCAGGCGCCCCCGTTGCTAGGCAGTCCGGTTGTCATGCCCCGCGTTGGCAGCCTCCCACGAGGCGCCGTCAAGCCCCGCCCCTTAGCGTACTGAGAGGCAGAGAAGTTCCGATTGGGTAAAGATGGTCACGTGAATAGAGGACGGTGGCCGAGCAGGGTCCGGGAACGGCCCCTCAAGGCCGGGTGGGCTGGCGCGTCTTCTCGTTTCTCATTGGCTCTCCCGCATCACATGGCGAGGGGAGCCGCTGAAGCCGCTGCGTGCCTATTGGCCGGGCGTCGCCGGGGGCGGGCGGGGGAGGTGCGCGGATGTGGGCCTCGGCGCGGGCGCTGCCGGCAGCGCTCGGTCTCGCGCGGCGGCTCCTGGCGGGCAGGGCCGGCCCCGGGACGGTGGCCGCCGCCATGTCCGATCGCTCCGCGGCGGTGCGGCCCGCGCGGCGCCCCAAGGATGTGCCGCGGCACGTGTGGGCGCGCGAGCGGCGGCGGAGCGCGGGCACGGGCCTGGCGGGGCCCAACACCGTGTACGTGCAGGTGGTGGCGGCCGGGGGCCGCGACGCGGGCGCCGCCGTCTACGTGTTCTCTGAGTTCAACCGGTGAGGCCGGGGCGAGGGTCGGGGCCGGGGGGTCGGCGTTTGCGCTGTGCTGGGGCCGGGGGACAGGGATTTGGGCTGTTCTGGGGTCGTGGGATGGGGCCGTGCCGGTGCGCCCCGCCGGGCCTGCCGTGACGCCCGTTCCCCCTCAGGTATCTCTTCAACTGCGGCGAGGGCACGCAGCGCGCCATGCAGGAGCACAAGTAAGTGGGGGCAGCCGGGGCGAGGGGGGCAGCCCCGGGGCTGTGCCCGGCCCTGCTCACTCTCGGCCGCCCCCGTCTCGCCCCTCAGGCTGAAGATCTCCCACCTGGACAGCATCTTCCTCAGCCGGGTGGCCTGGGCCAACGTCGGCGGGCTGCCAGGTGAGTGGGGGGCGGCCGGCGCCCCGCTGCAGCCGGGTCCTCTCGCCGGCCTGGCCGCAGGCAGCAGCGGTCCCAGAGGTGGCCGCTTTGCAGGGTGCCCGGCGGGTGGAGCGTGGGGTCTCGGCTCTCGGGAGACGAGAAGCGCTGTTGGAGCTCCTGGGGTGCACCTGGGGCTCTGCGGTGCTTCCAGCTGCAATGTGGTCTCTGCGACGATGCATGCGAGCACGTGGCGGGAGAGGCACTGCCTCCCAGCCCGCATGGCTTTGTCCTCCTGAAATCTTCTAGAGTAGAAGGCATTACCAGTGTTAACCAGCGTTGTGTTGCCAGCAGGGAGGTGTTCATGTGTCAGAATAATTTGAGTTCAAAGGGACCTGCAGAGGTTTGTGGCACACCCCTGCCCTCAAAGGGGGATGAGATTAGAACAGATCGCTTGGGAACTTGTCCATTAAAATTCTGGAAATCTCCAAGAAAGGAGGATATTAACAGTCTGTTTTTTATCTGTGGAGATAAGTGCCTTGTTGAAACTGCCACAAAGCTGAGGCAAAATGGAATTTGGATCCAAGTTCAGCTCTGGCCTTCCTGGAGAGGCCCAGTGCTCCTCGGTGCTGAGAGGGATCTTCCTCATGTGACCTGCCAGCAGTCAGTGGGGCTGTGATAAAGCTGTTTCTCTGCTTTCTTTTAGGTATGATTCTCACATTAAAGGCCATGGGACTTCAAAGATGTGTTTTCCTAGGGCCGCCAAAGCTGGTAAGTAGGGGAAGCTTGCTGAAGGGGGAGGGAACCCTTCAAGTGTTAAAGCTTACCTTGGAATTGGGGGAGCTGGTGTCAAAGGAGTGAATCCTCGTACAGGTATAAAATGCTGGTCTGAGTTAATGCTAGCCCCAAGGTTCTGCTGGAAGGGCTGGCTTTAAAAAGCAGATCTCTCCAGTTACACACAGGACAGCGTCAGACAGCTGCTTAAAACTGTCTTGTCAGCTAATATTCTGGTAAATTATGTTTTGGAAGAAGGTCATCCGTTGTTCTCCTGTCTGCTCACTCCCCATTTTCTTTTAATAGAAACTTGATTTCTGATCTGCTTTAACGTGGTTCTTGCCAGCCTAATGAGGTGTCTAGGCTGAAAATTTCCAGTCCTCAGCATTATTGTATTTCCTTGCAATATCTGCTGACTAATTATATTGATGGAAGGGATGGGGAGAGCGGTTCTTTATTTTCCTCTCTCTAAGTGAGTAACGCCCACGGGAGGTGGGACACAGGCCCAGTGCTTCCCGGCGGGCTGTGGCTGCCAGTGTTTGCCCCTGGGCGTTGAGCCTTCCACTCCACTGAAAGCAGTGCTTGTAGCTGCACTGCTGGGGCGTGCCCTCCTGACACGCTGTCTCTCTTCCAGCAAAACTACTTGAAAGCAATTCGACTCTTCCCTGGGCCCCTAAAAAGGATGGATTTAGGTATGTAGTTCAGTGACCTGTGGCTTACGTGGACTTGTAACTTTTTGTTTCAGCTGTAGCCAAGGTTGCATTGAATGGTAACACCTTCAGAATAAATGCCTCCGGTTTTGCTCCACTCAGAGAAAGTGTTAAACATTTGTTTTGATCTGATACGCTGTTCAACTCCACCCCAAGAGCGGCCTGGAAGAAAAACAGTGTTACCAGCTCTGTTCCTGGTGGGCGGCTGCCTGGCTGCAACACAGTGTTCGGTTTTAAACCACCGTAGAGGCTTGTCACCTTGCTTACTGTGGTACCATGGGCTACTGTTTGTGGGTGCTGGGCTTTTAAGAACTTTAATTATTCATTGATCTTTGCAGTTGGGCAGAGAAAGGGAAGGAGGACGTTCAGCAGGTTTTGTTTAAGAAAGGGAAAATATATTTTCCTGATTTAAATTTTTGTAGAGTGTGAATCTCTTCTTATGAACATATTAATGCTGATTTCTGATTTCTTCCTAGCTGTGCAGTTGCACACAGAGCCTGAGTACAAGGATGAGACGATGACAGTCTACCAAATACCTCTTACAGGTGAGCATGTGACACTGTAGTCAGACAGCAGGAGCACTTGTTCAGTAACCACACTTTAGGTGGTTAAAGGAGCAGCTTCTCTTTGCAAGCCTGAGTAAGGAGAGGTTTATTAATTTGCATGTGTTTCTCAGGAGAATAATCTCTTTCAAAGAAACAACATCTGCTGAGTCAGGGCCTTGGTTTGTTTCTTTAGGTGTGGGTGTATAGAATGACAAGTGAAACATGACTGGATTCGGCTTTCTTAGCCGACTGAGTTTTCTTACTGCTGGAAACTGTGATGGTTAGAGTACAGGCACAGACTTGACAGAGTTTAGCAGTTGTGAGAGAATCCGAAGGACTTGGGTGACAGGTGGCTCCTGAAATGGGTGACTAGAGTATGCAAGCGCAAGCCAGACTCGGGGGAAGAGTTCTGATTCTGGTGCAATTTAACCATGACTGTCATGGAAGAGGGAATGCTGCTCGTGCTTTTCTTATCTGTCCTTTTTGATTGAGTGATCTTGGTCTGGTTTTATTGGATTTGGGACAGGAAAGCCACTAGTTGCTGGAGATGCATTGCCTCAGAGTCCTGGAGCATCAGCCCGAGGTGGAAACAGCCCTAAAAAGGACACAGGGCCTGGATCCCCAAGAGCTGCGCAGCAAAGCTTGGAGGAGGGCAAGGAAAAAGAAAGCCCAAAGAGAACAGGTGAAAAAAATGGAATGATCTTTTTAACTTAAATGCATATCCTTAATTTGGCTTTATTTCACTAGTCCTCTGAGCCTTTTGCTCTCTGGAAGTGAGGTCTGTAGAGAAGCTCAGCTGAAGGATTACATGGAGCAGAATGAGTTCTGGTACTTTGGAGGTTGATGCAGTTCTAATAAGGCCTAGAAATTGAACGTGATTCCTTCTTGGGGTGTGATTAGGCCCTGTAGTAGTTTGCCCTGGCTGCAGTGGCTGCTCCAGCCTTTGTAATTTAATTAGGAGTGGATATTAGGGTTGACTATTTTTCAGTCTTGGGCTTTATCTTGGCTGCTTGTAGCTGAAACTACTGCTCTGATGCTTGTAACATTTTGCTGCTAGGCTCCACGCTGGCTGGAGGATGATGTTCCTGTTAATGCTTTAGCAAACATTGACACATTTGGGCTTTAGGAAAAATGAGTCTGTGATGATTCTGAGTGGTTTTGTTTTCTTCTACAGGTGACGAACAGAAGCGTGCAGGCAGGCATCCCGATCTGGTGATGGCTTTCCTTTGTAAAGTAAGCTTGGACGCAAACATGTCTAAATCAATGTAGAATAAAATATAAGAGTATTTCAGCTGGGCAGGACCTACAACGACCACCTAGACCAACTGCCAGACTGCTTCAGGGCTGACCAAAGGTTAAAGCATGCTGTTAAGGTCATTGTCTGAATGCCTCTTAAATACTGACAGGCTTGGGGCATCGACCACCTCTCTAGGAAACTCATTCCAGCGTCTGACTGCCCTCTCGGTAAAGAAATGCTTCCTAATGGCATTAGGACATTTCATTTCTCTAAATAGATTTAATTGGAGATAGCATGTTCAAGCAGGACTTTGAAGCTATTTTGTGATTCTACTTTTCAAAGGTCAGAGTAACTGTAGCATGAGTAGGAATGTGTAAAAACTAGAGACTTTTTTTAGAAGTGTTTTTTACAGAGCAGGCAATTGAGAGTATAGAGGTTCTGTTCTTAATGGTTACAGTAGGGAAGTCTGTCCTTACTTGGATAAAGAAGGGAGCAAGAAGCAGCAGCAACAATGTGATATTGGAAACCAGAAAGTCTAGTAAAAGGTTTTTGGGAGTGGATTAAACTAGTGGCTGTGGAACTGAAAAGAAAAGAAAAAAATCCCTTGGCTTGTGGGGAAATGCTTGAACGGGAAGTATGTGGATCTTGTTTCCTGGCCCTCTTTATTTGGCTGGTAATTCTGTTTTATTTAACTCTTTTCAGATTCACCCAAAGAAGGGAAAATTCCTAGCAGCTAAAGCTCAGGAGATGGGCCTGCCAGTGTGAGTACAAGATCCCAGCCTGGGGAATGGGCAACACCAGGCATGCTGGTGTTGGCAAGCTAAATATTTCTACGGCCTTGTTTTCAGGGGAACTCCAGCCATTCTTCCCATAATTACAGCTCTCAAAAATGGGGAGAGCATCACTTTTGAAGGCAGAGAGGTAAGACGGTATCTGTGCTTTCTGCTGTGGCTTTGCCATCCTCCCTCCTTTACTGGGCTCCCAGGGTGACAGTCATTTTGTGCAGAACGTTTTGCCTGCCAACAGGTGTTGGGACACGTGTTTTTTTCTGTTCTTTTTTAACACCCATTCTTGAGGCAAGGGTAGGTGATGGGCGCCTGCCTGTTCTCTCTCATCCCTGCTAAGAGGTTGGCATGGGTTTTGCTGTTTTTGAGCTTTGAGTGTCTACTTTTGGTTGGTGACTGGTCACTGTTCCAGCCTCAGCTTGTTGCTGGATGTGGCTCCTATTTGGAGTATGTCTGGGGCTGTTGCAGGGGTATGATTAGGGAAGTAGGCCCTGAAGTGAATTGATCTGTGAGTATGGCTGTATGTCTGCTATTTGTCAAGGCTTCTTCATCTCCCCTTCCCAAAGCTGCTACAGGTCTAGGAGTGAGCCAGTGGAATTAATCCCTGCATGCTTTATATCTGGGGTTTGAATGGCTGTGTAGCTTACTGTTCCTTACCCTCCTTACCCTTCTTGCTCTACTTGCACCTCTTAGACAAAAGAAGTTCAATGATTCCTGTGGGCAGGGTCTTAATCTCTCAAACACTAGTCTGAAATGAGAGGCAGAGCCAGCTCTGGCCATGTCCAGATGACCTGTAATTGAGGATCCTAACCTGGGAGGTAGAATTATCTTTGTCATAAGAATTTCCCAAAGCCTTTATTTTCTTAGCCACGCTTTTGCTACCATCTGAATCTGCTGTGGGAACCTAGAAGCTGCTAAAATTCCCTTCCTTACATTAGGTTGTGCTTTGCTTTGAGACCAGGATTTGTTGTTACATAGCTGTCGTGGTTCAGCCCCAGTCAGCAACTCGGGACCCCGCAGCCGCTCGCTCACTGCCCCCACACCTGTGGGACGGGGGAGAGAATTGGAAGAGCAAAAGCACAAAAAAACTTGTGGGTTGAGATAAGAACAGTTTAAATAATTAACATAAAATAATAATAATGATTATGATAATAATAACAATAATGATAATATAATGAAAAGGGGAAAAAACCAAACACAAACGACACAACTGTTCATCACCTGCCGACCGATGCTGCCCGCACCCGAGCCACGATTGCTGCCTCCCTCCCCCGGCCAGCCCCTCCCAGGTAACATACTGGGCATGACGTTACATGATATGGAATATCCCTTTGGCCAGTTTGAATCCGCTCTCTTGGCTGTGCCCCCTCCCCTCCTGGCTGCTTGTGCCCCTGGCAGAGCACGGGAAGCTGGAAAAGCCCTTGGCTAGTACAAGCACTGCCCAGCAACAACTAAACCATCAGTGTGTTGTCAACATTGTTTTCATACCAAGTCCAAAGCACAGCACTGGGCCAACTGCAGTGAAGAAAATTAACTCTATCCCAGCTAAAAGCATGACAACAGCAAAATGCAAACCTGAGTAACGAGAGCAGAAAGGGAACAAGAACTGCAGTGCCTGGGTTTGCTGAGACAGCCCGCTTGGAGCTGCCTGCTGGGGCTGGCTGGTAGAACAGCCACTGAAAGAGTCGGACATAAAGGTGCGAGAAGGACTGCGTGTATAGCCTGATTGTGGTGTGATCTTTGTGTATCTGCCTGCAGCTCTTTCCTGAAGAACTGTGCACCCCTGCTGATCCTGGCCCAGTGTTCATTGTGCTGGAGTGCCCTCACGAGGGCTTTGTGGATGCTGTCTGTGAAAACGAGACCTTCCGAAGGTAGCGGGGCTGGGTAACCCCTGGAGTCTTTGGGGAAGACATCTGTGCTGAGCTTTGCCAAAGAGCAGCTCCTGTTCTATTCTAGATGTGTTGGTTCTTGTGGCTGAGATCTGGGCTGTTTGGCACTGTTAAAGAGCTAGAGATGCAGGAAAGGACTGGTGGTGCTATTTTTGGCCTTTTAGGAAAGGCAGGCCTGTGTAGGGCATGTGAGTTCTGTGACTGTGACAGGCCTGTCTTCCCTCAGGCACCTCCAGAGAAGGAAATGTGCACTGGTGTCTTGCGGGGAGCGATGCAGAGACTGCCGCTTCCCTGTGCGGTGGAAGCCTGGACTGCACGTAACCTCTCTGTAGGGCTTGTGCAGAAGCACGTTAGGCTTCTGAAAGACCCTGCAGATGTTGGTTGCTCTTCAAGGAGAGGAACTGCCCTGGTGGGGAGAGCATAGGTGTCAGCAGATGATGAGCTTGAGCCTTGTACTGACCACGATGTGGAGCCTGGAGCTCCTGGGCTGCGCTCTTAAGATCTGTGCTCTGCCTGCCTCAGGCGGGGCATCTCCGGTAGCACCAAATGGGAGAGGGGAGGGGATGCCAAGGTGATGGAGGACAGAAGCACAGGTATTCTTTCTGTATTTAAATGTGCCCCAGGTACCAGGAGGGACTTCCTGAGAACCAGGTGGCCTTGGTTATTCACATGACTCCGGAGCCAGTGCTTAAAGACAGCCGCTACCAGCAATGGCTGGAAAGGTATGTGATCATCTGATTACTTGGTTTCATGTCGCTGTTGGAGGGCAGCATGTTCTTATGGTACAAATGTTTTTCCCAGATTAGAAGTAGCTGTTGGCTGGCAGCAGGGCTCTGCTGGCTCAGGTGAGATTTCAGCTAGTGGCTCAGGTGTGCTCATACGCCCAACTCTAACATGGGGCTGAAGCTGGTGTGTATTTTATTGTCCTTTTCACAGATTTGGACCTGGAACTCAGCACTTGGTGCTCAATGAAAACTCCTCTGCTGTGCACAACCCACGCAGCTACAAGATCCAAACTCAGCTGAACCTCATCCACCCAGAGATCTTCCCTCTGCTCACCACCTACCAGAGCAAGGTAGGCCAGGCCCTGCTTGCCTGTGTACCTCATGCCCCTGAGCAAAGAACATGTTTAATGTCACTCTTCTCCCTGTAGGAAGAAGAGGCTGTGTGTAGCGTGCCCATCGTGCGAGGAGAGTGCCTCTTGAAATACCACTTCAGACCACAACAGGAGTGGCAGAGGTTGGTGGGGATTTGTGACTTATTGGTTTTTTGGGTGTTGGCTTGAAGCAGCTTCTCAGTGTGAGTCTGTGCTGAGGGAGGACGGTGTGTCGGCATCCTCTGCATATTCCTACTGGCAGCCACGAAGGGGTAGCTGCCAAGCTGTCAGCTGTGGCTTGATGGGTGTGTTCCTGTCCCTGAAAATCTCAGACAAGGTGTAGGACACGCGTGAGCAAACCACTGAGAACACCACCTGCCCATAGGTTTGGAGTGTTGTTTCTGTCCCTCCCTCTTGTAGCCTCATGTGCTCCTCTGTCCTCTGCTTTGACCTCATACGCTGTGCACCCGGCTGTGGCTGTGGCAGGGAGAGACTTTCTGGGGGCCCGGTAAAAGTCTTATCAGGCTTTCTGGGTCTTCAGCTGGTATCAGCGCTGAAAGCCCCAGGTGGTTAAACAGTTGCAGGCTTCTCCATGGTGCTTGCTTTGTGGGCAGGTAGGTGAAGCTGCTCAACGGGGAGGGGACCCTGTGGTGCAAGTGGATGCCGGCTACCATGGCTCAGATTTCTGGCTCTGTTGAGCACAATAGGAGGACCCAGCTGCCAGGAAGAGTTTAAGTTTCTCTGCTTAAGGTGTCTGAAGGCCTGTAGTACTTACTGCACATGCTCTGATGCAGGACCAGGACACAGGTCCCTTATGCTTTGGAGTGGTGCCTGGAGCCCTTTTGGGTGGCGTTGCCTCTCCAGGAGACTCCACGCTGCCTTGCAGTGCCCTCTAGTGTCTGGCAGCTCTCTGGATCCAGTCAGCGCAGGGGAGCATAGTGCTATTCCAGGAGCTTCTCCAGTTTGGTGGAATGATTATTTCTGTGACGTGGCTCAGGCCAACCAGGCCGTTTTGGCACGCACCACACTCATGGATGTATCTTCCCCCACCCCTCAAAATGGAACCTGGAACGGGTGTTTGACCCTTTGTTCTAAGGCTGTTTGGGTACACTAATTTGGCACTTTGCTCTGAAAAGTGCTGTTTTTTTCAGTTCCGGCTCTGCCCCGTCCTGATACATGGCCTGTTCTTTCAGAGATGCTGTGACTGTTTGCGATTACAATGCATTTGTTAGTGAAGCCTTGGATCTCCCAGACTTCCAGACTCGTGTGAAGGAGTGCAAAGAAAGCCTGTCTGCTGTACCAGGTAAGGATCAGCAACTCGTCTTGGATCGGTGTAATGGGAAGTAGGAGGTCACAGTGACCCACTGCTTTAGAGCCCAGACAAAGCTGTGAATGTGCAATTTTCCTGCTGCTTTAGAGGTGGTCTTAAGTCCTCCCGGAGCTGTGCAGAGGGCAGGCTTAGCACAAACTGGATTAGCTCACTTCAGTTGGATTTATGTGGTCCTGTGCTTCTGGTTTTCTAAATCTTCTGGGTTTGGGGTTTGAGCGCTGTTGGGGGCAGTTAGAGACGAAGCACTCATGTGATGTTTCTCTGAGCCGACCAGAGCTCTGCTTGTGTTGAATGCTGGCATAGCAGCCACAGTGCAAGTCCTGCGTCTGGGAGCAGCCTTGCTCTAGAACCGGCTCCCTGTGGTGCACTTTCCTCTGAATTCGGTTGTCCCGTTGGCGGTGAGGCTTTCATGGTACAACACAGCACTGCTCGTTCACTGTTTGGATCCTGATTCTGGGGAGAGTCGGGGCACCTGTAGAACAGGAGTCGCGTCCCTGTTGGACGGCCAGCTCTGTCGTGGGCAATAAGCAGAGTTCTTGTCTGCCTGCCTTTGGAGATGCAGTTATGCATTGTGAGGTGTTTTCCTGGTGGCGCTTGTTCTGTCTTCTGTCTTCCCTTGGAAACTTTGCTGCTGTAGGAAAGCCAGAGGCTGAGGGAGGCAAAAATGAACAGGCTGGACATGTAGACTCTGGAGTTACTGGGCTGTTGAACTAAATGGTGTCTGTCTGGGCAGTATGTGGATAACACAAATTCTTGATGTCTGTCTTCTCCAGGAAATGTGAGTGCTTATCCCGAAATTGTGTTCTTGGGAACAGGATCTGCAATTCCAATGAAAATCCGAAATGTCAGTTCCACGCTGGTAAATACCAGGTAAATCCCAGCGTCATGCTTCTGCTTGGAGAGGCCCGGTGTTTCAGGAGGGTGTTCCCCAAGGGCTGTTTTGACCAGTGTGTTGATGACACAGGGAGAGTGCCCCTGTTGGGGAGTCTGTAGGACTTTGCTTTCAGGCCCCTGTCTCTCTGTAGGTAGGGAAGACTTGAGAGCCACTTGTAAAGCCAAACATTTAATGTCTTAATTCATTTTACCATCTGCCCCAAGGGTGTGTTCAGCATCAACACAAGACCAGAAAGAGCTATGCAAACACAACAGTCTTTCTAAAGCCTTGGCTAGTAGGACTGGAGTAGCATTTAGAGGTGTAGAGCACTGAGAGCTTTCTGCCTTCCAACCTGTAAGATCCTTTCCCTGATGGGGCCTGGTCAGAGCTCATACAGCAGCTGCTAAATGTCTTTGTCACTTGTCTTGCCAGCTCTACCCGATCCCTGCTCTTGGATTGTGGAGAAGGAACATTTGGACAGCTCTGTCGCCACTATGGAGAGCAAGTTGACCAAGTGCTGTGTAACATAGTAGCTGTGTTTGTGTCTCACATGCACACTGATCATCACTCGGTAGGTTGGGTGTGTTGGAAGGAGCAGGGGTTCTGTGCAGGCATGCTCTGCTCTGTGTGATTCAGAGGTAGCTGCAGCTGATGAATGTAGGCTGCCATGCTGTTAGGGCTGCACTTCCCCTGTGCATTCCCCAGGCACTACCGAATCTTTCTGTGTTTCTAATCCCCTCTTCCTTCCCATTAGGGGTTCCTGCAGACTTGCTGGAACCGTCCAGTGTTGAAATTTTTAAGCAGTGTCCAACCCAGCTTCCTTCAGTGCTTTGCAATAAAGAGTCGCAGAAGGACCAGTGGGTCCCTTCTAGCCTGGGCCTGATCAGGGCAGGCTGTTTGCTGGTCTGCAGTCGTGTCTGGAAACCACACTGGGTCTGAGATGTTGGGCAGAGACCTTCTGCTCTCTACCTTTTTGGGAGCAGACACAGCAGCACTGGGAAGGGCTGAGGGGCTTGTGGGCTGCTGGCCACCGGCTTGGGGGTGTAAGCAGCATGTTGCAGTTGCAGCGGCTCAGTGCATTGCGGTTACTGCTAAAGCAGTAATGAGTGATTTCTGACTGTAGGTTTTCCAAAAACTGCAGCTCAGCGAGCTGCAGTAGCACTGTTGCCACTCACACCCCAGATATCTCTGACTACAGCTTGCTGTCTTGTATATTTCCTTGGCAGGGCTTGTTGAACATCCTGATGGAGAGGCGGAGAGCTTTTGTAAGTAGCGTTGTTGTTTCACTGCTCCTGAGCTTGCCTTAGAGTGAGGGGAGGGGAACTTCTGAGTAGTGGGAAAGCACTGTTATTTCCCTAGGTATTTCTTCTTTCTGATCTGGTGTATACCCAGTACTGACTTTTCCCGCACACGCCCCTTTGCTTTTTCAGGCAGCCCTTGGTCAGGCTTTCAGCCCTCTGTTTCTGATAGCTCCTGAGCAGATCATGCCTTGGCTACATGAGTATCACAACCACTGCGAATCGATTCTTGGAGACATCAAGTGAGTACCATCTGTGTGGTATGTGGAGAAATGTCCTTGCTGGGTCCTTACTCAAGGTAAACTACTGTCATCTGTTCCCCACACCCCTTTGTTGAAGGTGACTGACTCCTTCCACTGTGTGCAGAATTAGGATGTGCAGTTTGCCAAGGGGAGGATCGGGTTTGTTACTCGGTTGTGCTACTTAACAGAGGCTTACATGTGGCTTCCCTGCATGTAAGTTTTCTAAGCAAATTCAGGAGAGGGGAGTTGGGCAAGTGAAGAAAGATTCCTGGAAGAGAGAATATTTCACAGTGGGGAAGAAGTGGTTGGATGAGTTACGGGGCACTGGATAGTGAAAGCAGGGGGAGAAACAGATGGGTGCGCAAAAATGTCTTAAGGTGCTGAACTGGGAATAGGAGAAATAGGCGGCTTAAAGATAAGATCAGGTTTTACTTTGCAGCTGTCCTTAGTTCTCTCTTCTCCCCTCCCTCACAGAATGATTGCTTCCCAGTCTCTTGTGAAAGGCTGTGAGAACATCAAACCTAAAGCCAAATGGTTTGTCAGTTCTCTGTTAGAGAACTACGACTTGGCTGAGGTAAGCTCACGAGCTGGCAGGTCCAGTTGCTATGAGGGTCAAGAGGGGACGTGACGTCTAACGCTTGTATCCTTGTTTAGTTTCAGACTTGTGAAGTCCAGCACTGTAAAAATGCTTTTGCATGTTCAATGATCCACAAATCTGGCTGGAAAGTAGTCTATTCTGGTGACACAATGCCCTGCATGGCCTTAGTACAAATGGGTAGGTGACAAAAACCCTCTGCTTGAAGAATCTCTTGGGCAAAGGTCTCGAACTGTTGGTATCTGAAGCGGGCTCCCCCAAACTATTGGTGCTATGCCTGCGACACAATGAGGGGCTAAGGGGGAAATGAGAGTTCTTGTAGGCAGCTGAACTAGTCTATATTCAACTGAAGGTTAAATACATTATTATTTACACAGGGAAAAATGCTACCCTGCTGATCCATGAAGCAACGCTGGAAGATGGCATGGAAAAAGAAGCAATAGAGAAGACGCACAGGTGGGCTTTGTTCTGCTGCCTCTCGCTGTTAGGAAGGTGAAGATGCGGAGCTGGGCTTTGTCCTTGGTAGAGAAAGACCCAAGTCCTGTAGATGGTTCTGACGCACATAGAACTCTTCAGCACTAAAAATGGTGTCACTGCACCAGCTGTGTAACTCTCACAGCTCCTCTGGGTGTCCCCTGAGAGATATGGGGAAAGCTTTTTAAATGGACAGTAGTAACTCTACAAATAGACTAGCCCAAAGGGAAGGTCCTCTGCTGGGTGACCTTTCAGGACTAAGCTTAGGAGGTAGAAGAGTCGTCATTCCCTCCCTCCACCAGCTAACTGCATAATTCAAACTGTGTGTGCAGCCAGTGATGCTGAGCGCTGCCCCCAGCAAAAGTGGAGAGACCCGAGAGCAGCTTCTCAGAATGACATGTGAGTTACAGTGCAAGAGAGCTGGACTTGCTGGCACCCCTGGGACAAGTATTTGAGTCCCTGTCCCCAGTTTGTGGAGGTCTTAGCTGTAGAGCTCCAAGAAAGTACAGGCGCTTCCCTGCCCTCTGAGTCATTTGGAAGTCAGAGACTTACCACCAGTGCAGGTTGCCAGAGGAGGAGATGCCTGGGCGTGCCTGAAGCAGCAGGAATGCCGAGTGCCCAGCCAGCGTTAGTATCTAGCATTGGCTGTTGGTGTGGTGCGACCTCAGGTGCTTAGGTGCAAAGCAGCCTGCCCTGCCCCATCAGAGGGGCAGTGCTAGCCAGCCTGCGTGTGACCGGGGTACGTGGTGCCCTGTTCCTGTTGCAGCACGACTTCCCAGGCGATTCAGACTGGGATGAAGATGAACGCAGAGTTCATCATGCTCAATCACTTCAGTCAGAGATATGCCAAGATCCCGCTGTTCAGTGAAGACTTCAGCGAGAAGGTTGGCATTGCATTTGATCACATGAGGGTAAGTCGGGAGCTTTGAGCCAGACTGCGGGAAAGGTTTCAGTGTTACTTTGGGATGGCTGCTCATGAATTATTCTCCACTTGTAATGTTGTATCAATACCCCAGCTCCTTCTGAAGAGTAATCTTCTCTGCACCAGCTCCTTTTGCTGCTGGCAGCAGACATGACCAGCGTGGGGGAGGATGGGTGGCACAGAGTGAGACAGGTGCTGATGGCTCTTGAGAAAAGAGGTCTCAACACGCTGGGTACTTACCTTGTGTCACCTCTATTCTGTGCGTGCTACTCCCAGCTGAAGACCTGATTTTGCTTCTGTTCCCACTCCCTTCTCAATTGGTGTGCTGCAGAAGGCATCCAGGCACCAAAAGCTGCTGCTGTAGATTGAACAAGGTCGTAGCAGTGAGAAGAGCTCACTAATCAGTCAAAACTTACAGAGCGTTCACATTGTTTCTTGTCAATGTAAAGAAAATGTAAATAACTTGGCCTATGGGATCTGTGAGCTGGCTGCTGTAGGGTTAGAAATGATGACCTGCCTGCTAGTGTAAATGCAGCTGACAATCGTCAGCGAGGTCAGGGCTTCTCTGTGCTGGGGCTGCACAGAGGCAGAGGTGGTGCCCTGCCCTCTGAACGGGCAAAAGATGGGGGAGAAGGAAAACAGAAAGCAATTCTCATGCAGGTGTTCCTGTACCTGATGTATTTCAGGTACGTTTTGGTGACTTTCCAACCATCCCCAAGCTGATCCCGCCTCTGAAGGCTTTGTTTGCGGATGACATAGTAGAAATGGAGGAGCGGAAGGAGAAACGGGAGATGCGCCTTCTGAAGGAGACTGCTATAGCCTTGGACAGCCTGGCTGACGGCGAGAACAAGGAAGCGCCGTACCAGAAACGGAAACAAGCCAAGAACCATCAGGAACTACCAAACAAGAAGCTTAAAACAGTAAACTGAAAGAAACAAGGTTGGGAATGCTCTGCTCCGTAAGAGGTGCCTTGCTCTCCGCAGGCCTTGGGAGCGTGCAGGGCCAAGGGCTGCCCGCAGGCACCATGGAAAAAGGGGCTGGTCAGTGTCTGGGTTTGCTTGGTCATCGGTGGGTCTCCATGGGGTGACGCCACCAAGCCTGCTGTTAGCAGCACGAGTCCTTGCGGCGACACTACCTGCCCATCCAGTTCCTGTTCCCGGGCCTCGCCAGTCCGTGTGTCATTTTTCTCTTTTAGCCAAAAGTTCTTCTTGCTGAACTGTTTTAATGTTTGGTTTTATCCTAGAATCTATTGCTGCTGTTACATTATCAATTGCGACCTTTGCAGGAGATCTGGCTTGAGAAGCCCTCGAGGGGCTGTGGATTCACCAGAATAATGCGAATAAGGTCTCTGGGTTATGAGGAATGTAAGGAGGTATCAGAAGCCAGCTCATAGGAGGAAATTTCACAATAAAATGGGACCCGATTAATTTAGGGATATGAATGCTGCTCTGTTCCCATTTTATTTTGGGTTTCTCAGCTTTTTTTTCCCCCCATAAGATGAGTTTTCCAAAGCCTTTATTTAGAATCTGAATAAACCACTCAGCATTGTCCTAGAGGCTGTGTTTTGTCTAGATTCCTAATGAGGACTTAGGACAAATAGCTGAATTGCTGGAGAATGACCTCGGTTGGCTGCTGCTGCAGCTTTACAGCATTGGTGTAAAGACCAAGATCTCACCCCGGTGCCGGATCCTCGTGCCTGTTCTGGTTGTGTTTTGTGCCAGCAAAACTATGTCTGCCTCTGCTACCTGACATGCAGGAGCTTTGCTTCTGTCAGTTTGAGCTGGTACCAGCTGGAGGGGGCTGTTGAATGGCTCCAGAACAGATAACAGCATGTCCTCTGGAAGATCCCAGTCACAAAATCACAGAAGGCAGGGTCTTAAATATTCTTAATCTGAATCTGCTTAGTGCTTTCTGAAGTGAGATTACATCCCACATCCCCACAGCCAGGGGCATAGGTGGCACCTGGGCATCCATTTCACAGAATTGCAGAATCCCAGAAGGGTGGGGGTTGGCAGGGCCCTCGGGAGCTCATCCCATCCCACCCCCTGCTGGAACAGGCACCCCCAGAGCAGGGGCACAGGGCTGCGTCCAGGCGGGGTGTGAATGTCTCCAGGGAAGGGACCCCACAGCCCCTCTGGGCAGCCTGTGCCGCTGCTCTGGCACCCTCTGTCACCAGTCATGGTTGGGGGGGATGGGAAAGCTGGCGCAGCAGGTCTGTGGTTAAGGGAAGAAGCATTTTTGCGGCTGGCTGTGGGTCGGCTTTGCTTCCTTCTCGACCCGTGCAGTTACTGAGGGGGTTGGTAAGCAGGAGGGGGAGCTTTGCCCTGTTTAAAATAAGGAGCTTGGTTTCAGAGGCAACTTGAAGGCACTGGGCCCCCAAGCGCCGCTCTGCAATGATACCAGCACCTAGAAACAACTTAAGGCTTCATTTTAAGGTGATGGAAAATGAAAACACAAACTAGCAGCAAAGCATCTTTTTGATTAGCTGTGCTTTAATATGATGCTTGTCTGAAGAGGAAGCTGGGCTGTGGACACAGCTGGGCTTCTAAGGAGAGCTGGGGACCTGAGGGAAGATGGAGCAAGTGTGTGTTATGGTGCAGGTGTGAATATGCCCTCCAGGGAGGGCATGGCTATGGCTGGGGTGAGGCCGGCGGCCCCTGGCCTGCACAGGAGCCCTTGTCGGAGAAGCAAATCTGTCATTTCACAGAAGTAAAGAAGGGTCTTTTAGTTAGAAAACGATGACCGCCTCTGCGCACACAGGCGTCGATAAGGTGCGAACACCGCCGCGCAGGGAGGCCGTAGCGCACAGGCTCCAGCTCCCAGGCGCTCGCCCGTGCCCGGTGCGGGGAAGGGGCCCGGCCCGGTGCCCAGGGGACCCGCGCTGCCTGAGCCGGGGCGGGGAACCCGCTCCCGGGGCGCCGAGCGGCGCCGGCGCGAGGCACAACCCGGCCCGCGGCCGGTGCGGGGCGGCCGCCGCTCCCCGCCGAGCCGGGGCCCGCCCTCGCCTTCCCGGCGGGAGCCCGGGGGCGGCCCCTCGGCGTCCCCGGGGCGACGGCGGCTCCTCCCCGCAAACACGGGCCGGCGCGGATGGCGGAGCCGGAGCGGGGCGGCGGGCGGCTGGGGCGGAGCGCGGCGCGGGCGCTGGGGGTGCCGGCGGGGCACTGGGAGCGCTGGGAGCGCTGGGCGGCGGGGCCGCCGCTGCGGGACTTCCTGGCGGGGGCGGCGGGGCGGGCGCTCCTGGCCTGGCGCGGCCCTGCCGGGGAGCCGGTGCTGGGGCCGCTCCCGCCGCCCGCCGCCGCCCGCCCCAAGGCCGTCTTCTTCCTCCGGCCGCCCGGCGCCAGCCCCGGGGAGCTGCTCTGCGGGGACCTGCCGGCCGATGCCCTGCGGCACTTCGCCGCCCTGGTGGAGGAGGTAAGGCCCGGGCAGCCCCCGAGGCGGCGGCCGCCCCCGGGCCGGGCGCTGCCCCCCGCACTGGTCCCGGGGAGGATGTGGGTCCTCGCCACCGGGCTCCTCGGCCCCCCTCCCGTCTCTGCTGATGTGCCCATACCCTTAACTCTGCCCTTCACAGCACCCCCGGGCCCACGGGGGTCTTTAGAACTCGTTTAAACATCCCAAATCCCCATCGGATCAGCTCTGGGCCTGTCTAACAGGGTGTCCTGTGGGACTGATCTGTGTCGCAGAGGTGTCGGGGCTGGAAGGGACCTCTGCGGGTCACCCTGCCCAGCTCCCTGGTCGAGCAGGGCCGCCCAGCACTGGTTGCCCAGGACTGTGTCCAGAGTGCTCTAAGTATCTCCAAGGATGGAGACTCCACAGTCCCCCTAAGCAACTCCCTGAGTTCTCAGTCACCCTCACAGTGAAAAGGTGTTTCCCAGTGTTCAGAAGGAGCCTCCTGTAGCTCAGCACCTGGTTACCTCAGGTGGGCTGATGTTTTCCCAAAGGCATCTTCAAGAGGTCCCAGTGCTCTCCCTGTCCCGCATTAGTAGCCTAAGGCACACAGTGTTGTCTCCATTCATTCCTGACAGCCTCTGACCTGCAGAAGTCCCTGCAGCAAGGCTGTAATGGGAAAGCAGGGGACCTGCTTGATTTAAGAAGCTCTGGAGATGCTGTTGGTATATTAAGACGGTGAGCGATGGGTTGGACTCCCAAGAGCAGGCTGCCCAGCTGGCTATCTTGGGACTGTGGGGTAACACGTTATGAACGCAGGGAGCTTTTGTTCTGAGATGTTTGATGAGCCCCGTGGCCTTGGTGAGGCTGCACAAACAGTGGTTTTTGCGTCGCCGTTTTGTTTGTAACCGATGGCAGGCAGCGTATGATGGACATTGTAAACACCACCCACTCCACAGAGATGTTGGGGTAGGAACACTTTAGCAGATCCTGTTAGATCCTGTTCTCTGGCCACCTTCAGCAGCTGGGGTTGTGCATCCTGACTGCGTGTTTGCAGGCTCTCCTCTCCCTGCAGCCTGCGCAGGCAGATGCCGCGCTTCCGCAGGCAGCAGGTCGTGCCTGCGTTCGGTCCCACTTTCCTCTCAAACATCACTTGGAGGAAAACGGGGTGGTGGTGCTGGGCCAGGAGGTGGGTCTGCGTGAAGGTGAAAAGGGTCCCGAATCGCCTGAGGCTGGGGACCTGCGCTGCCCTGCCCGCTGCGCGAGCACTCCTTGCAAAGAGTCTTTTATGAGTGGTTTTTAGGACAATCTTAGAAGAATTTGACCAGTTAAAGAAACAGTTTGTGTCAAACTCTCCGTGGGTTATTTGGGACATCGGGAATAGACACACTGAAACTGTGCCTTTATTCAGTGAGGAAATGCAGCTGAGCTGCAGATCGCGGCCAGGACGACCATGTCTACTTGTCGCGTTTTAAACTCTTGCGGTGGCTGAAGGGAACACACCTCTGCTGTGTGGAGCTGGTGGTTTGTCGTGGGTCCAATTAGCATTTCAATAAACTAATAAGAAAACAAAGTTACCATTAGACCAGTTACAACATGGCTAGTACTAGTAGTCTGCATGATTTATGCAATAGAGAAAAATCTTGCTAATAATGCAGCTAGAACTGTGGAATCTGAACTGAGCGGTATGTGCCTGTGTTCCCTGGGGTTGTGCTCCCCCTCCCCACGGCTCCCTGGGCACAAAGGTTGCTGAGGCTGGTTTTACCCAGGTCACGGTGCCAGTCGTGGTTACAAAGAGCCATCAGCGTCCTGGGGTGCACCGTGGTGGTGCTGGGCTGCTTTATTCCTTCTCAATTTTGTGTCTCTTTGTAGCTATTTTCATACCTTTTTGTATCACAGCCTGCTCCCACCTCACAGCCCAGCTAGAGCTGCTCCCAGCAGCATTCCCAGAGCCTGGTGACACAAAGGGCTGTTGTTTGTCGCCAGGGACAACCTGGCTTTGTCAGGCTGTTGCCAAAGGCTGGTCCCTGAGCAGAGCCAGCGCTGGGTAGGTGACAGTCACTGCGTTGCTATCACAGCCCAGACAAGCCAAAGCAGCTCAGGTCCAGGCAAGTCCAGCCCAGCCTTGAGACCCCACACTCTCCGGTCAGCACAAGCCATGGGGACTTTCATTGATAATGGCAAAATGATATTTAGTGGGCTGCAGCTTTGGAAAATAACCTAAAAAGTGCCTGTGCTCAAGACCTGCAGTACAGCTGGGATGGGGTCCTAGATGACCCTCATCAACAGAAGGTCTCAAGAAGTACCAGAGGACCTTCCCTTTCAGCACGCTGCGGATTGCCATCACAGGACAGCCTGTGGGTTCTACCCAGCCCTGCCAGTCTTGAAAGGTTGCCTGAAGCCTGTGTCCCTGCCTGCCTCCCCGCTGCTGGCAGTGAAACAGGGAACAAACACCTGGAGGTGTGAGGGCGAGGGGACACGAGCCCATGAGGCTGTCGCCAGTTACCAGTTTGAGAGGCTGGGAGAGCCCAAGGACAGGGCTGCTCACTTTGCTGGTTTCCACCCTTCTCAGCTGCTTGGATTTGGGGATGAGGGTGTACTAGTACGCAAAGGGGGCTGTGGAGAAGCCTGTCCATCGTCACCTGCCCTTGTTTTGCACACGCAGGGAACTGCTTGGGACAGCAATCAGTTTGGGTCTCCAGGTTCAGCCAAGCAAGGACCTCAGAGCCCCGTGGCCTGTCCATCTCATGCAGCACTATTTTCTCCATTGTTCTTTCGTGGTTCCTGCTACAGGTGATTGTGCCCATCCTGACAAACCAGAGGAACCATGAGGGCTGGCCACAAGTGGTGTCACAAGACATTATGCGTCACGTCCACAGCCTAAAAAGTACTGTTTTCATGGTTGTTGGCCAAGTAAATGGCAAGACCTTGCTGCCTCTTCCAGCTGGCTCAGAGGGAATCGAGGATCTTGACCTGGAAAATGAGAAATTGTGAGTACCACCCCTTGCTCTCCACTGGGTTTTCTCCTGCTCATGCGTGTGCTGTGTCTTGTGGGGTTTTCTCACCCAATCATCGTGACTCTTCTTGCTCCCTGTCACCTGCTGCTCATCCACACTGTCAAGATGGGTGCATTTTTTTCTCCCTGCTCTCTAGTTTATGGGCTCTGTCTTTGGGGGCTGTGCAAACAGTACAGGCAGGAAAAGCTCAGAAAGTGCAAAGGCACGTGGGTGCACAGAGAAGCAATCAACTGCTTGGGCTATTGGGGAAAAACCCCAAACCCTGTGGGCAAAACCTCTCCTGTTTTCCTGACGCCACTGAATGGGAAGGCAGGATTCTCTCTTTTTCTGGCTTCTGTCTGCCAAAGCACACCCCCAAAATGCTCTGTTTAGAAGTTAAATGACTCACGTGTTAGTGATTCATGCTGCCTGCTTGGTCAAGACTGTTCTGGCTCCCTTTAAAACTGGATTTATGGTGCAAAAGTACTGGGAAAACCACCCACAACATCCTGGAAGTTTCTGAGCTGTTCATGGTCCCATAGAGAAATTTGGAACCTGTTGTATCTGTCCTTCTGGAGAAGCAGCGTGGCTTCCCAGACACTCACTGCATCTCCTTGTGTTTCTCTTCAAGAAGCAAATGGACAACTTTGATAACTTTGGTTCTCTCCATCCATAGTTAGACCTCCCTGGAAGCTGTCATGATTCTGAAGTTCACTTCCAGTCCTAGAGGGGCAATCCCCAGGAAAGCCACCCCAAACTTTCTGGCTAGTTGGGACATCCATGGGAGGCTGGGCCCCATGTGCAGCTGGTCCTTGTCCTGCAAAATCTTCAGCAGCTGAGGAATCCCCATCCCTTGCTAGCTGATACATCTGGCAGGGTGCTTGCATGGCAGCTGGGAGAACTTCCACCCTGGTCCTCCCAAGAAACCAGGGAGGTGTCCAGAACTGGGAGTGGAAGAAGTTTGACTGTTGTAGTGCTACAGCCTGGCACAGGCCAGGATAACTGAGTCTGGAAGGTCCCTAGAGGCAGATGTGTTTCCACATTGTGTGGTTGTCACGTCTGGGCTGCATGCTTGCCGGAAAGGTTCCTGGCGGAGAAGGCCCTGGGGGTGCTGGCTGACAGCCGGCTGGGCATGAGCCAGCAGTGCCCGGGTGGCCAAGGAGGCCACCAGCCCCCGGGCTTGTGTCAGCACTGGTGTGGCCAGCAGGAGCCGGCCAGGGATGGGGCCCCTGTGCTCAGCCCTGGGGAGGCCCTACCTCGAGTGCTGGGCTCAGGGTTGGGCCCCTCGGGACAAGAAGGCCCTGGAGGGGCTGGAGCGTGTCCAGAGAAGGGCAGCGGGGCTGGGGCAGGGTCTGGAGCACAAGTGTGCTGGGGGGCGGCTGAGGGAGCTGGGGGGGTTTAGCCTGGAGAAGAGGGGGCTGAGGGGAGCCCTTCTCGCTCTCTGCAGCTGCCTGAGAGGGGCTGGAGTGAGGGGGGGGCTGGTCTCTGCTCCCAGGTCACCAGTGACAGGGCGAGAGGGAACGGCCTCAAGCTGCGTCAGGGGAGGTTTAGGTTGGGTATTAGGGAAAATGTCTTCCCTGCGAGAGTGGTCAGGCCCTGGCACAGGCTGCCCAGAGAGGTGGGGAGTCACCGTCCCTGGAGGTATTTAGAAGATGTGTAGACGTGGCACCTCAGGACGTGGTTTAGGAGGCCTGGGGGTGTTGGGTTGGTGGTTGGACTTGACGATCTGAGAGGTCTTTTCCAACCTTAATGATTCTGTGATTCTATGAATCTATGGGACCTCAGGAGATGTGTTAGTGAGCGCAGTGGGATTAATCACGCCTGGGACAGTGGGTGGGATTGTGCAGGAAGTTTCTGCTTCCACGGTGGTGGGGTGACCTGTCCTAAACATGCCAGCCCACTTTGTGCTGTTTCTCTCTGAATTAAGTGAGTTAATGACTGTGGGGAGATATATTAGATTTAGGGAGGTGAGCACTGGGAGAGATAATCTTGCTGGAGGTATGGCTCCTCAGGTCAGACCCTGAACACAAAGGGAACTGGTACATCTGTGACCAGCTGTGCAGAGAGGTGCCAACAGGCTCTTCATTTCCACCATTCATTTTATGAACGATGTGTTGTTGCCTACACTGCTGCAGAGCTGCATCGTTTTCTCTAGGGTGTAATTCCTGTATTAAAACAACAGCAAGCAAGCTCTTACATGATTTGATGGTTTTGTGGTTTTGAAATGTGTATCTAGATCAACCTGAAGAGCTGGCATAGACCAGCCCAAAGCTAGACATAATCTGTAAAATCCAGCTGCCCATGGGGTCATTTTACACAGGCACAGCTGAGCAATGTACATGAATAAGTGGAAAGCAATGTTAACTGCGTGGTCTGTTTTCTGCAGCCTGGAGCTGATAGATAAATCTCTTGTACATGCCACTGAGTCGGCCATCATAGACTGGAGCTACCAGATCCAGGGAGCACTGAAGAAAGAGTCCTCAGAGCTGCTCCTGCAGGGCAGCAACCCCAACCCAAAGGTGGAACTGGAGTTTTGGAAGAACAGGTACCCTGGGCAGCCTGGCCAGGGCATGGGGGGCACTGGTGCTTGTTTTGGGTAGAGGGAGAGTGCTGGTGGCAGGTAGAGCTATGGCTACGAGATGAGAAGAGCTGCCTGCCTCAGGTTCTTGTAAAGACTTGAGCTAAGGAAAATTGTTCCTGCACATAAAATAATCATGATCTGCAAAGTGTCTGGGAGGTCACTGGGCAGCCAGCTGTGGTTTAACCTAGCCTCAGCCCAGGGTCTACGCCTTGAGGGAACTTTTTTGGAAATACCCTTTCCATCACTGTTCACTAGGAAGCAGCCACAGGAGTAAGAGCTGATGGACAACTTCTTGTAGGGCCTTCTGGAAATGGTGCAGCTCGGCTGGCTGCTGTTCATCTATTGATGCCCAGAAGGGTTTAGAGGCTCAAGAGCCAGGGACTGGAAGTACCTCCTGCCCTTTGAAAACCTTTGTGCCACGTTGGGACAGGCTGACTCGGGGCAAAGCCCTGCCTGCTGGAGAGCTGTTGCTAATGCCTGCAGAAACACCCGATGGCTTCTTTCAGCAGTGTCCTGCTGGCAGCAGAGCCGCTGTTGTGGTGAAACCCAGCGCTGACTGTCTGTCCTGTAGGGTTTGTCCGTGCCTCCTGCAGGAGCTTCCCCCCATTTACTTTCACTGATGGGACTCAGTCCATGTGTAGCTGGAGGAAATCCTGGATCAGGCCCAGGGGAAGTGAGTGGTGTGACGGGACAGCTGATGCTCCCCAGCGTGGGCTTGTAACGTGCCTTGGTTGCTGCAGGTGTGATGACCTGGAGTGCATTTACAGTCAGCTGAGAACAAGGAAGGTCAGGAACATGATGGAGGTGCTGGAGAGAGTGGAGAGCAGCTACGTTCCGGCCTTCAAATCTATGCTCATGGATGTTGAGGCAGGTGAGACACTTGGGCAACTTCACCACATCGATGTGATGAATTCTGGCCTTTGTTCATAGCGTGGTGTTACTGGTTTCAAGCCCAGTGTGGCTGTAGTGGCACTGGTCATTCGGAGTTTGCTGTGACTGTGGGGTCCGCAACCACGTCACAGGTCGTCTCTCTGGTTTGTGGAGTAAAACTGGTCTGCTTGTTCTTCATCCAATGCTTTTGTTTCCAGGCTGGAACAATCTTCACCACTGGTCTATTGAGCCAGCCCCTTCCCAAAGGTGCTGTGGATCTGGGAATTCACCCTGCTGTAATAAAGAATTCACATTAATTCAGCAGGACTCAACCCAACCTTTACCAGCTCCTGTGGTGTCAGTCTGCAGGAATGGGGCTTCAGGGTAACAGGACAGATCTCGTAGCCAACTGAAACAACCCAGGACTTTGTTAGACTCCTATTTCCCAGGCTTTGGCCACTGCAGCCAGAACCTCCTTGCCAAAGGAACAGCAGTTTACACTTTAGGATGGGGCCCTTTGGGCACGAGGATTTCAAGGCCTCTGATGAAAGCAGGCAAGCGCTGTCACCTGTGTCACACAAGAATAAAGCAGGGTCCCTGCAGCTGCACACAAATCCGGGCAGAGCTGGGCAGGGGCAGGGCTCTCCATCTTGTGCCATAGCAGTGTGGTGGGGAGCTCCGTTACCTGCGAGGGTAACGTGGGGGGTGGGGGGATGCGCGGGGGGCACAGCCTCCCGTCCCATGTGTCTGTCCGCATCCCCATCCTCCCAGGGCTGCAAGGTCTGCCCAGCCCACGGCTCCCCTGGCCACCTCGGCAGTGAGACTGTTGCAAGGATTGCGGTGGGCTGTGTGACCTGTAGGTGGTGGTGTGCTGCAGCAGATCTGCAGTCTCCTTTCCTTTATTTTGCCAGTCTGGCACAATTCAGTAAGACAAGAGAGCTTTGAGGAGAAAAAGGAAAGGACTGCATTACCCAGTTTAGGGAATTAAAGCCCTTTTCAGTTTTTTTTATTTTATTCCTTTTCATTCATGAGAAGACTTATAAGGAAGGAAGGAAGGATTTGGGTTTTTTTGCCTGTAGGTGAATCAAAATTCTACCTTAACAAATGCAGCTTTCTTGAATCAAGCATCATCTTTTTTCTGGTGAGCTTTGCGTAGGGGAGTTCAGTTCAGCCAAAGGGAACACCGCAAATCCCCTCTGTAGTGAAAACCAGTGTCGTCCTGCTGCTCCATCCCCTGTAGGCCAACATAGCCAAGCCTTCAACCAAGCTGCTCTCTGGCTAGACGAAACCATTCGGGCTTTGCTAGCTATGCGTGTGCTGACAGACAACACTGTTCTTCACCCCTTCATGTGGAAACATTTCATCTATTAAGGATCTGTGTCTCAGTCCACACTGTGCAATTTATATGGGCTGGAGAAACACCCCTTAAATAAGGAGCCAAGAGTCAGACTAATTAACGCTTTAAGAGTCTAATAAAATACAACATATATTTGGTTTCAATCTGATTACAGCAATACTAACCCTAATTGGATAACTTGGACTATAATTCTTAATTTCCATTACAACACAGTTCAGATTTGTGTGCACCTGCATTTAAGTCTCTGCCCCTTGGTGTTGTGCCCTCCCTGCTGACGTGGTGGTGAGGCTGTTGTCTGTCGCCTCTGCTGGGAAGGCAACGCTGATAGTGGCAGTTTCTTCTTCCATGGTGTTGGGTTTTGGGGGTTATTTTTATAGGCATTCAAGTATTTCCATCACTTCTCTTTTTGCTGGTCCACGGGTTTAATTGCACAACAATCACCTGGGTTTATTAACGCTTGCACTCTGGAATAATTCTTCCACACAGCTGTACAAAGCTAAGCTAAAGTGTTCAACTCATTGGACATTAGTTAGGTTGCTGTTGACAGGTTTGCTGTTACAGTCAGGACAAGTGGGACCGTGGTCATCTGCCCACTGGGCAAGGGGCTACTAGAGCCAAACCCGGGCTCAAATGAGCTCAGGCCAAGACCTGGGGCGCTGTGTGGCCTGTGGTGCTCTATAGCAAGGCCTGTAGCCTGCTCCTGTACTTTCAGTGCTGCTGGGCCCGTTCCCCATGACTCCCTTCGCAGCCGCGGACTCGGCTCTGCACAGAGCCCTGTCCCGGCTCCCTGCCCCTCGCCATCGCCTCAGTTTATTTCCTGTTCGGGTTCCTGCCGTAGGTGAGCAATGTTCAGGGCTGAGCAATCTTCAGCACACAGTTAGAGCGTGCTTTGTGCTTGTCAGGACTCTCTCTTCCCAGGCACCTTTCCATCTCGCGAGGTGGGGCCAGCATCCCACTCATAACCCAGCGCACCACGGCTCGGTGGGTCTTACCTCCTCTCCTGTCTCTTAACGCAGCTTTGACGGAAGCTCGGGACATTGACCTGCACCTGATGCCACTCAAGCGCCACTTGGAGGACATAGAGAGGGTTGAGTTCAGCGAGGTGAAGCCTTTCCTGGTGCCTCTGCTCCATGTGGTGTGTTTGATCTGGGTCACCTCCAAGCACTACAACGTGCCTGTGCGGATTGTTGTGCTGCTCCAGGAAATCTGCAACCTTCTCATTCAGCAGGTATGTGGCCGTGATGCCTGTCTTTGCCAAGGGAAGTTTTTTAATGGAAGTCCCCCCTCTCCTCCTTTCCCCCACCTTTCCCTGGCAAAGTGATTCTTTAGGTGATGTTTAACTTGAGAGGCAGGTTCAAACATGTTCAGTGCAAGAAGTCACCGTTTTCTGTGACGGCATAAGTGACCTCTCAGGTGTGATTCTGCTCTTCCAGGCACTCGTGTACCTGTCTCCAGAGGACCTTCTGAAAGGGGAGATGGAAGAGAGCCTGGGCAAGGTACAAATGGTCCTCAGCATCCTGAACTCATTCAAAGGGATGTTTGAGGAGAGAAGGGAAGAACTGCACACGTATTACGAACCAGGCCAAGAAGTGAGGGAGTGGGAATTCCATGCCACAATGGTGTTTGCAAGGCTGGACAGCTTCCTGAGGAGACTGGAGATGGTGGAGGTAAGACTCTTATCCTGAAAAGCATCACAAACCTTCAGGAGAACTCTGTAGCCGTGAGCTCACTTGCTGGCATCTTCCCTTCCTGTGCCTTCACCTGATGCCAGGGGATGGGGCCGCTCTCTTTGCTGTTAGATCTCCTGTTACAGCGAGGCTAGGGCCTTGTTTTACTATGTCCTGCTCAGTGTGTGTGCAAGCTACGCAGGTGTGTCCTTCTGGTCAGGTTCGTAGGTGTGTCTTTTGTTTCCAAGAGTCCTGTTGGACTCCTTGCTCCTGTTGGGGCAAGAGAATGGGGTTACTGGGGGTTGTGGTTTGCACAGCCTCCAAATAAAGCAGTGCAGTCTCCCAGTCCTCCAGTTGCCACCAGAGACACCCTACAGCGGGGTCTGGACTGACTCAGAGAGGGCACATGCTCCCCTTGAGGCTGGGCACCGCGTGACTGTGCCACATGGGCAGGGACGTGTTCCTTGCCAGGTCATCCCTTCACATCCTGATGGTCTGTCCAGCTGGGGGCTGTGGCTCAGGGGTGTCCCTGTTTGCCAAGGCTTGTCACTATGAGGTGCTCACCTGAGGCAGGGATGTCTGGTGTTACCCCTCAGCTCCCAGCATGGCCGAGGGCTCCTTGTGCTGGCTGGGATGTTATTTAGCAGAGAGCAGGTCTGAACGTGCCAGGGAAGCCCCGTGCAAACAAGCGCTCTCCGTGCTCTCCTTGTTGGGCGGCTGTGTCTGGAGACCACAGGCATACGGGCACGGTGCACACCTGCTGTGCGGACGCTGTATAAGCAGTTACAGGACACATTCATCTGCTGTCCACACACTTCCGAAGTGAATCTCTTTGTTTGTCGTTGCCATGTTCCCGGCGTGTAGGATCGGATGTACAGCAAACAAGCTGCCGGCATTTGCCTATTCAAAGGAAGGTCTGGGTTGTTTTTCTCCCTCTGTTGTTCTTTGCAGTGGGACAGGAGGTTTTACTGGTTTAAACACGCTGTATATTTTTATGCATTCTTTAATTAACTGTGTTGAAAACCATCATGACTTATGTCTTTTAAAACATTCATGATGATGGTTTCCAGTAGCATCTGATGTGCAGTAACCAAATTATGCTGGCCAGTGTACGGAGGAATAACTGCAGGTCGTTGTGAGAGCAATATGTGTAGCTAATTATGCACTGTCACTCTGCAAAGGCTCTGGGCACTGACTGCTCATTGCTTGGATGCTATGGATATGGACTACAGGAAAAAAAAAAAATCAGGATGTTTTGAGCTGCACATGCACTGCCGTGGTGGCAGAGCACTGTGATTTTTGGCCAGTGCTCATGTCCTCCTGCCCTGGCTGTCCCACACCTCCAGGGACAGTAAAAGGCTGCAGTATATGCAGTCAGAGGGAGGGCCTGTGGAGTGAGCTGTAAAATAATAATTAAAAGTGTAGCACACACCCGCCTGTCAGTGGGGAAAGCTTCTGTCTCTCCACCTCTATTTCCCCCCAGCTCTTCCTTTCAAGCGACCTTGTAAGACAAAGCAAGGGGCAGCTACTATTTCTGTGTTATTTTTGCCTTACAAAGCATTTGTTAAAGTGAATGAGCTCTTACTAAATAGCGTGTGTGCATTTGTTTGAAAAATTTCATAAAAGCTGCAGTTACGCTGGTGCACGAGTAGCCCATGAACACGTGGAGAGAGAAGGTTCCCCTGGTTCACCTCACTGTTTTGCATTGCACCTCTGTTGTAAAACCTGCCGCCTGGGTCGGCTCTCTGCTTGCACCCTGTTCTCTCAGAAACATGGGAGGGGTCTCAAAGCAGCGACTGTTCAGCTGTCAGGGACCTGCGAGCAGCTGCTCCCTTGGCTAGAGGCTGTTCCCAATAAGCCCAGCCGTGTCAGGAGCTGTAAGTGCGCAGCATCTCCCCGCTCTCCCTGGAGCATCCTGGGGCGGCGCCTGGTGATGCCTCGGCGTAGCGTGGGTGGCTCTGGGCCATGGGCTGTGTCCTGCGCTGTGACACGTTCAACGACCCCGTCAGAGAGGCTGGGTGCTGCCCATTTCGGGGTGAAGCTCCGTACCCGCTTTGCTCTGCATTCGGGCTTGTCCCTGAGCTCAGAGCGAGGACAGCCACCGGTACGTTGCTGTGCTTGAGATTAGCGTGTTTCTCCTGGTCCTCTGAGACAATGGACGTTCAGCCAGCCCCTGCTTAGCCCTGCCAAAGGGATGGATGGGGTGGGGTGGCGGCAGGGCTGCCCGGCGCTGCTGCCACAGCCTGGTGAGGGGGGCGTTCTCCTGAGAGGTGGCACTATGGGATCAGGCCCTGCCAGGCTGCGCAGAATGGGAGGGGAAGGACTGTGTCCCCATCTCAGCAGAGAGGGCCAGCTGGGCAGGCTCAGTAACACCCCCTTGGACACACAGAAGTTTTACTGAGCAGGAGCTTTTGGACAGTTCTGGTACCTGTAAATATTAGACATCTCCTTTTGGTTAATACCTTAAAATCGGGATTCTTAGCTATGCTGGATGACACATCAAGGTGTCATGTGTTGCTTTGATAGTCCCCTATGTGCCCTTAAAAGGAGTTTTACAGTTAGTGTGGTATTTCCAGTGGCAGCAGCAGCTCCCACTAGGGAGGGTCTTGTTATGAGCAGCTGTTGATGCCCAGGACGGGCAGGATCTGGCTTCCCCCTTACCATTTGTGCCACAGCATGAGCACCTGTGGTGTGCCTGGGGAGGCCCCTCGGCCCGGCACTGAGCGCAGCTCACTGTCATGACAACTGTTGTCATCTTTTTTTGTGAACGTGTAACCTGTGTGTGCCTCCATTGGCTTTGAAGGATCTCCTGGCAACCGCCTTGGACCTGATGAAGCTGGAGAAGATTGAGTTCAGCGGGATTAAAGGGAAGGCCCTGGGCCGGCAGGTCCTGGACATGTACGAGGAATTCCAGGAGGCATACAAGGTGTTTGCAGAGCGAACCTACGACTGTCTTAAGCTGACCAACATGGTAAGTGGGACCAGCTTGCGGGAATGCCGGCACCGTGTGCGTGTTTCCAAAGCAGCGGGTTCCTCTGTGGTGGAGCCCTGGCTCATGTGCAGTCCATCTTCCCAGAAAAGTCCAAGACTTCTTCCCAGCTCCTCCCTCCTTTCATTATGATCTAATCTGTCACCGTAGGGAACAGGGAGCCGCTGGCCTTTCCTGCAAAGATTTGGGAGTTCTTGCTGGTCTGTATCTAGCATATCTTGCTAGTTCAGGACCTTAGACCAGTGCAGCTGGGAAACCGGGATTACCATGCCTTTTACATAAGCTTTCCCTGTATGTGGTGCTTGCTGGGGTGTACGAGCTGTACCAACATCCACGTCTCTTTGCCTTCCTGCTCTCGGTGCCTAGCCTGCCTGGTGAGGGCCAGCTCAGGTAACCTCTGGGGATGTGTTTGCTCTTGTCTAGATGAACGCATGGCATCTGGTGCTCTCAGAATTCAAGGACACTGTTTTATTATCAGTAGTGCTTTAACTAAAGGAATATTCCCAGCCCTCTGGGTCATGGCTCAGTGGCCATCCGGATCACAGATGCTCACATCAGCACGTGTTGTACAAACAGGACAAAGCAGATGTGCTCTGGGCCTCCTTACCCTCTATTCAGAAACTCCTGCTCTTGGCTCTGACACAAGAGCAGTGTAGCCTGGGTGAGCTATGAATGAAGGATGGGAATGGCATTTCTGAAGGGACCTGTGTCCCATGGTTGTGTCTGATCTCAGGATCTTTGATTTCTTAAAGAGGGAGGGCACAGAAAGAGTGGTGAAGTTGGTCCTGCAGGAGCTGGCTTGGTTTTGGTGACCCCATGGCCTTTTGTGTGACTCTGAGTCATGCTCGTTCTTTCAGTGTTTGAGTTTTGCACCATTTGTTGCTGTCTAGAGCCTCTATTTTAGCTAACACATTGTGTCTGGTCCTGCTGCAGCTCAGCAGTGACAAGAGTAAAAGCTGTTTCCTTAGGCTTTGTCCTTTCAGATAAGAGACACATGGCCTCATTTTTAGTGGCTTTGTCCAAGCTAGGATAGAAGGACTGAAGTTTTCCAGTTTGTCAAGTTCAATCTTTGATTTGGGCTCTTTTACCTGCAGAAAAATAAACCTAGACTTTACCCTCAAACTTCAAAGGATTTATTACAATTGGAGCAAGAAAAGCAGTGCCGTCAGATGGTGGAAAATACAGAAACACAGACTGTTGAGGTTGGAAAAGATGTCTGGAGATCACCTAGTCCATCTCCCCTGCTCAAAGCGGGCTCAGCTAGAACAGGACTGTGACCAGTCAGGTTAAATATCTCCAAGGCTGTAAACTCCACAGCCTCTCTGGGCAAGCTGTGCCAGTGTTTCAAAACTGACTTTTTTGTTGCCCCACTTGCGATCAACAGCACAGGTTTGTTTTGGCTTGAAAGCAGATTGGATTTGGAACTCAGAAGGTGCACCTGTGGGTTTTCTAGATGATGGTGTAGTTGTCAGGCCAAGTCAGTGTGGAAAGGGTGGGGAAATAATCCATCTTGCCTCTAGGTTGAGGTTAGTGCTTAGTGGACTGTGGAAAGCCCTCGGGACCAAAGGGTGCACCGCAGAGAGAGGGCCATGATCTCAGCCATGGGACAGTACAGAAACGCTCTCAGGCTCTGGGGGGCTTTGCCACGTTGCAATGGCTGAAGGTTGGCCAGAGGAGCGGTTTAATTCATGTTGAATAAGAATAGGGGAGAGGTCTCTGGATCAGGAGGTTTACAGGTACTTTCCCGGTGCCATCCGGCAGCCTCACGGCTTGCTGTTTTGCCTTCCCACAGGAGTTTGAGCAAGACGTCTTTGATTTCCAGCAGAAAGTACAAGACATTGACCGGAGGCTGGGCACTGTTTTCATCCAGGCTTTCGATGATGCCTCGGACTTGGAGCATGCCTTCAAGGTTTGTCTGTCACCTTTCCTTTTGTAGAAGGGAAATCAGGGCTCCTGCAGTTTTGCGCCAGTGAGAATCACACAGAGGAGGCCAGGCAGTGCCGTAGCTACAGGCACACAGGGCTGGTGTTTGCCGATGGGAATGGGCAGTGGGACAATGAGCCTTGTAGCTTTTGGGCTGGTTGTGGTTAATGATCATGGAGTCCCAGAATCCCAGGTTGGAAGGGACCTCAGGGATCATCTAGTCCAACCTTTCTAGGAAGAGCACAGGCTAGACAAGATGGCCCAGCACCCTGTCCAGCCGACTCTTGAAGGTGTCCAACATGGCCGAGTCAACCACTTCCCTGGGGAGATTATTCCAGTGGTGACTGTCCTCACTGTGAAAAGTTTCCCTCTGGTGTCCACTCGGAATCTCCCCAAGAGCAACTTGTGTCCATCCCCCTTGTCCTCTCCATGGGACTCCGTGTAAAAAGGGAGTCTCCATCTTCTTTGTAGCTACCCCTTAAGTACTGGTACACGGTGATGAGATCCCCTCTGAGCCTCCTTTTCTCAAGGCTGAACAAACCCAGCTCTCCCAGCCTATCCTCGTATGGCAGCTTCCCAGTCCTGTGATCATCCTGGTGGCCCTTCTCTGGGCCCCTTCCAGCCTGGCCACATCCTTTTTGTACAGCGGGGACCAGAACTGGACACAGCACTCCAGGTGTGGCCTGACCAGTGCTGAGTAGAGTGGGATGATGTCTTCTTTCTCTCTGCTGGCAATGTCTTTTTTGATGCAACCCAGCATCCTGTTGGCCTTCTTGGCTGCACCAGCCACTGTTGGCTCATGTTGAGCTTTCTGCCCACCAGGACTCCCAGGTCCCTTCCTACATTGCTGCTCTCCAGCCAGGTGGATCCCAGTCTGTGCTGCACTCCTGGAATATGTTTTCCCAGGTGCAAGATCTTACACTTCTCCTTGTTGAACTCCATAAGGTTCCTGTTGGCCCACTCTTCCAGCCTATCCAGATCTCCCTGCAGAGCAGCTCTCCCTTCTGGAGTGTCTACTTCCCACTCAGTTTGGTGTCATCAGCAAACTTCATCAGGCTACACTTGATCCTGTTACCCAGATCGCTTTTAAAGATGTTGAATAACAGTGATGCTAAGGCTCGTGGGTTCCTCAAAAGTCATTAAGCCATGGAGCTGGCAGCAGTGTGCTAGCTGAAAGCTTTGGGAGTATTTCTGCTCTTCCCATCAAGAGACAAACAGAATAGACCTTTGTTCAGTTTTAGAAAGAGTAGTGAAAGAAATTACTCAAATCAGGCTTTTGGATGCCAGTTGTTTTGTGTCTCTGACTGTGAGTTGGAGGAAACTATGCTTTTTCTAGGATTTCCTCGTGAAAACCACTATTAAAAACCAAGTGATTATAGTTAATATCAATTTGTTAATATTGTTAATACATGGATGTATCTCAGTTTTGGGAGCTGAGGCTTTCTAGAAACAAGGCTGTTTTGTTTACCAATTAATCTATCCTGCAGAAAAAGCAAATGGTATTTTCTGAAAAACTTCAATACAAATGTTTGTAGGAGAAGACTACAGAAAGTGATAGTATTTATCTTTCTAAGGTTTTTGAAAAAATAGCAAATTTTGAAGCATCTGAGGTATGCCAGTTGGAATATGGTTCACCCACAGAGGAAGTCTGCGGATCTCTGTAACAAAGGGAGGGACTGCGTGGAAAAGCAGGACAAAGAAAAGAAAATTCCCTTTTCTAAAGTGCCTGTTGGTGCAGACTTCTGGGCCATTAAGGAAAATCCCAGTGGGTGTCTCTGCAGAAGTTGGGGTTGTGAATTTTTTCCCCTTTCTTTCCTTGCTTTTTTTCCCTCCACAGTTGCTGGACATGTTCGGGAGCCTTTTGGAGCGACCAGTGATTGCTGCAGATGCTGCTGACAAATACTCTGTCCTCATCAGCATGTTCAGCCGTGCCCTGGACCATGCTAGGCTGATCTACTCCAGGCACATCCAGGCAGAGCTGGAGCTCGGTGGGTGACAAGTGCTAAGTAAAATTAATTTCACAGGAAATTGGATTTAGATTAATTTAGCGGGGGAAAGAATTTTCTTTTTCTAAGGAAACCGAGATTCCCAAATTGCAAATGATTTCAGTGTCTAAAGCTCCTAGTGGGAATGGAAGTGCCTGGGAAAGCTTTGTTCTTAGAGTTAAAGCAAATAATCTGTTGGTGGGAAAAACATCCTTTTTTAAAAATTATATACATGGTATGTGACTGGGAATGAAGACACATGCTGAGCTTTCCCAGCAAGGCTGCAACAAGAGGTTTCTCTTCACGCTTGTGTACTGCCTTGAACACCCCATGGGACTTGCAAACCCACTCATGGGCTCCCGAATATGAATTGATTACATTTCCCTTGTAATGCTTTAAATGCAAAGTATGAGAGTGAAACTTTGTAACCAAGCATTTAATTAGCCTTTTCCGGGTTTATTATTTCCCATGGATGTTGGCACAGGAGGGGATGAGCAGGCTCCTATCAGATTATGAGGATTAGAGTGTGACTTTTCCAACAGCAACCTGTTTACTTGCCTCAGAAAGATTGTGCTGGAACCAGGCAAGTCCAGAAGAGGCAACACTGCTGGAGCCAGTGCAGGTTAACGAAGGGAGAGGTTGATGGAAGACAAGCCCATCATTTGCTGTGAATGTGGGGAGTGTTGTTCTGTGGGTGTTGGATAAGATGGTCAGAACCAGCTCCTGGTCAGAAATCCCTACCTCAGTGTTTGGGGGTAGCAGGGAATGCATCCCGGGGGAAGGATGCCTCTGTATCAGCTCTGTTCTAACATATCCCAGGCTTCTCCTTTTGATCTCAGGTCCTTACTCAAGGTCCAGAGGCACTAGGAGACTTGCCCTGGCCACGGACCTACATCAGTGTAGCAGATGCTTGGATTTAAGGAAGGAAGCTGGGAAATCAGAGCAGTTTTGCACAGATAAGTTTCTGTGGGTGTGTTTTGGGATGACAAGTGCAGTGCTCAGTCAAATGCAGTTTCACTGTGCCCTCCCCAGGATCCCCCCCTGTGCACAAGAACATGCCACCAGTAGCTGGAGCGCTGGGCTGGGCTCAGGAGCTGCGAGCACGCATCCAGGTGCCATTTGGTCGCGTCAGGCATATCACACATCTGTGCGTATCTGTTCCAGCTAAGTTGCTTTATGACCATCTTGATTTCTTTTCTCTAATAAATCTGATTTTCTTTCTGTGTTGAACATTATCCAATGGTTATAGCTGAAATAATTCTTAGTCAAAGAGGTGTGAAGCAATTGCACTGGTGCTTTTCAGCTTCCTTGTGATAATTTTTTTTTAAGAAACTTATTAATTGGATTTGTTTTCAAGTGGTTAAGAGGCACAGTGGGATAGTACTTGGGCTACTCAGTTTTCAGACATAGCCTTAGTTTGCAGTTGAAAGAGGTATCGGAACCGTTCCTGCTGCCATCCCACTCAGCATGTGCTCCAGGGCCTCCCTGGGAGCAGCCTGGGCCTCGGCTGCCAGCCCTGGTCCTGGCATCATCCGTGAAGGGCAGGAAGGGGCTGGAGTGGACTCGTCTACGATGGACTGATGGAGCTGAGTTTCCAGGTTGGCGAACAAATGTGGGCTTGGCTGGGCACTGGCAGAAGACAACTTGCTCAGCATTAAACGAAGGAGCAATCTCCCAAGATCAAGGAAAGAAGCTAGTGCAGGAATACTTATCACCTGAATGTTTGTTATTATGGGTGGTCTTGGAGAAATGTGTCCCCACGCTCGCAGCTGTCGCATCTCATGGCATTGTATGAGACAGCATTTAAAAGCCCTTTAAGCAAAGCAAAGGACAACTGAAGGTGCTCCAGGGAGTGCACCTTGTTGCTTGCAGGAATAGCTTTACTTGTGCTGAACAGGATTCTGAGTAAATGGACCCACTTTTTTTTATGTGCTTGACCACAATGAGCCATTTCCATCACTGTGCAGGATTTGTAGCCTTCTCTAAGTGTGTATTGCCATTAAACAAGTGTCTTAACTGCTGCAGAATAACTGCACTTAAAGATATCAGTGCAATGAAACAGGCTCTTGGGCCGTCCCCAATGCAGAGCCCAAGTTATTGTGTCTGGTTTGAATCTGAATGGCAAATTTTGTAACCATGAAGAAGGACCCAGATCTGCATTTTGCATTGATTTTCTTTGCTCTGTTTAGAGCAGTTAGTAACATGCCCTGCAGTAGGGGTGATGTGATGCTGTTTCCTACGTGCAACTTGAAAGGGAAAGGGGATTAAAAAGGAGAAATGAAGATGGTTTAGCTGGTGTTTGCTTAGGGGTCTTGTTTGCTTCCAGAAGGTTTGATAAGTGCTTGCCCAGTGGTGTCTGCTCAGGCACTCTCCTTTGCTAGGTTTTGTTTAGGTTAATTCGGATTTTGTCAAAATATCCTCCAAAATCAACAACCATTTTCAGGAAAGCTTGGATATTGTAGATGAAACTGTGGGGAAGAGACGGCCTTACAAGAATTACCGTGGCCAGCTGTTTCCCTGGGTTCAGAGGCAGTTGTGCAGCGTGGCCAGGGCTCTGCCTCCCATGCTCCAGGGTGCCTTTGCTCTTCCCTGCCCCTACAGTGTGAGGGGCACAAATCTGGCATCGCAAAGAACTGCCTCTAGCAGGAGCCACGTGCTGCTTCCTTCTGAGCCTCTTTGACCTCAGGAAGTGATGGCAGGTAAGCGGAGGTGGCCTTGCTCCGTGCAGATACGGAGCGTGAAACTCCCTCCAGCAGCACTGCGTCCTTCTACCCCCTCGTCTGTGGTTTCCATACTGCAGGTTGCCGTGCAAACACCTGAGAAAGGGCGCACGGGGGCTTGGAAAGCCTTTGTGCAGTGAAATGATTTTTGGTGATGTGGCAGGGGTGAAATCCAAGGTCCGCAGTCAGTTAGAGGCTGCCTGCAAACTGGTGGGTGATCTTGGGAAGGGGCAAACACAGACTACAGCTTCCCAGAGCTGAATGTAATGCTGAGCTTCTCTGTTGTGCTACCAGCTGCTTGGACTCCGCTGAAGGAAAAAGGGTGATAGAGAAGTATGAAGATTTGGTCCAGCTGCTCGACGGGTAAGTGATGGCTCAGCCAAGGCTGTAACTATATGAAAAAATGTTCTCCTCTTCTAAGCCACCTTCCAGCGCATTTCCCAGCTCAGGGCCTGGCAATGTTGGGATGCTGGAATAAGCTTCTGCTGTAGAAGCTGCTGTCATGGAAAACCTGGGCTGGCCAGAAGTCTCAATCCACTTGTGCCCGTTCATGGAGTGGCTGTAAGTGTGTATTCCGCAACTCGGAGGGGGATTCATTGCCCCTGACTTAATATCTTAATATCTGATGTTGAACCTGAACTGTTCATTCCGGGCTTTCCCTTGGGAAGAGCCGCCTCCGAAGGAAGGAGGTGTCTCTGCAGGGCCTGCTCTCCCCCAGCAATGAAGGGAGCTGCGACGCGTACCGCAGGGCGGTTGGAGGGAGCCCCACACCCAGTTACCAAAACAAGGGCTTAATAATTATGGTACAGCCTTTCAGAAGGGAGCAGACCAACAGGGGATCCTGGGTGTCTGCAACAGCGGTTGCGTGTTCTGGGTGACGTTTCCCAAAGCGCTCAGGTGACAACCTGACCCAGAAGAGACCTTGTTGCTTGGTGGCTGGGCTGGGCATGACGTGAGGTACCAGGAGCCCTGCTCGGCCCTGTGTTTCCATCCCCAGTAGTGTCACTGAGCTCTCAGAGACCTGAATTTCCCCGAGGCTGAGGGTCCCTCTGCAGTGATTCTGAGACAAGTGAGGGCAGCTGCATCCACCACCGGCATTTGCGCAGGTTTAGGCACCTGTCCTGCTTTGGAAATGCCCGCTAGCTGCTTATCTATTACTTTAGCCTAAATTCTTTTGAAAGGCTTTCTCAAATCTGAATGATCTGCTAAAAATAGTTCTTGAGAGATCTTTGCCCTCCTGACTTGACACTGTCACTGGTTTTCGGGTGTTTCTCTTTGAAGCCACATTGTTTATGGAAATGGCATAGATGGGTTTTTAATATTCCTTTTTGTTTTTCAGTCCTCAGAAGCGGACTTGGCTTTCATCAGGTTATGTGTCTTGGTCTGCTGGCTTGGTAGCTACATGGTGGATGTTTTGTTTGTTGTTTGTTTGGTTTTTTTTTTTTGGGGCAGGTATCAGGAGAAGCTCTACGTAGGCTGGTCCCAGACAGTCTCTGAAAAATCACACTACAACCTCACTCAACCACTCATCCAGCGAGATCCAGAAACCAAACTGATTTCGGTCAATTTTGATCCCCAGGTAAAAATCACTGCCTGTTAGCTTTCTTCCCTGCCTGCAGGCATGTCTTCAAGCTGCGCTCGCCGTGCGGGGGAGCTCTGGTGGGACTGGTACCAGATCTGTTCTGCTGGGGTCTGTGGAACCCCTTCTGTGATGGGTAACATGAATTTACCATCCTCTTTGTGGGCCCTACCTCCTGGTAAAATGGCAGGATTACAGTTTAAGCAGAGCAAATTCTAGTTAAAGCCAGTGGCAGAGAGTCGCTGAGTAGCCAGGTGTTTGACTGGTGTCAGCATCTCCAGACCGGATTTGATACTGGTGTGGGGAGTGTTGGGGCATCATCTGCAGAGGTGGGTTCATGTCATGTGTACCTGAAGTCGGAGCTTCCTGAAAGGTTTTTTGGTTACTCCAATGTTGTGGCTGTTGGATTTCCTTTATTGCAGTGCGTGAAGCTTACGATAGATTTAAGATCTTTTCTCTGTCCCCTGAAGCTCCCCTAAAGCCTGTCTCCAGCACAGGGAGGACTGACCGTCCACCTTGCCCAAAGCAGAAGCAGGGGTCGAAGCCAGCGGTGTGCATAGATGGACTGAAAGCTTCTGGGGCCTGGTGGGAGCCAGGGTTTGTCAACTGTAAAAATGCCATTTGCTGGGGAGGCGCTGAATCTCAGGGGCCCGGGAAATGTTGGCATAAAAAACTTGCCCCGTTCCCTGTTAAAGGAAAGCATTCAGGTTTTAGAGGTCATTCAAGCTTGGCCCTCAGTCAAAGGACTTGTCCATCTCCTCAGAAGCTCCTTGCTAAGGCGTGAGCCAAATAGCCCCAGGGGATGTTTTCCACCCTTCACCCTGGTGATAGGGTCTGGACCCTGTGATGTGCTGAGCATGCCTGTTCTCAGCTCTTATACCAGTCTTTGAGTGCTTCTGCACTGCTCCTCCCAGGTTTCCACACTGAGGACTGCCTGATGACCAGTGCCTGCTTAGCAACCCTTTCATGCCCTCCAGAATGGAGGAGCCCCTCATTTTGCCTAGAGGGAGGATGTATTTGCAACTCTTCAACATGAAAGAGTCTTCCAGAGCTCACCTTCCATGGAGGAGAGGGAAAGAGGGGAAAACCCCCTTGACCCCATGCTGGGGATGTCCCAGACATTGCAGTGCAAAGAAGGGAGGGGAGTTTGGTTCTATCTCACTTGCGCTCTTCCTCCCTCAGTCCCCTGGTTTTTGCTTTCCTCCCACCCCATCCTGCTTCATCCACCTTTCCAGGATGCCCCCTGCACCCTTCTTCAGCCCTTCTTTCTTTCCTTCTCTTGTCATCATGTCCATCGCCACTTTAGTACTGTACATACTCAGCGTGTCACGATTTACCTCCTGACTTGCACTGCCTGTTTCCCCCTTGCCGGCCCTTCAAAGGGAGCGTGCTTCCCGTGTGCCTTGGCCCGTTCTGCTGCACGGTGGCTTTTGGCTGACGTCAGGCAGCGGTGGAGAGGTTTCCGTAACTGCCACCCAGGGCAGTGACAAAGGCTCCTGGCCATGCCGTCCTTGTGCTTGTGGCTCCACCTGCTTCTGTTTGTACCTGCAGCTTTCCAGTTTTCTTACTGAAAGTAGGGGCAGGGGACTAGGACCAGAGGGCATGAACTGGATGGGATCAGAGAGAGATTTCTTCCCCACGTCTTCACAGGAAGGGATGATACAATCTGCCAACCTAAGGGAAAGGTGATTTTTAGGGAACTGCTCCCCAAGCTTGGACGCAGCCAGGAGGGGCCTCACCCCTGCCATTGCCCACACAACGTACCAAATTTCTGTCACCCTGCCAATGTGCGCAGTTCCAGGAGCATTTTACTTCTCACTAGCCACTAAACTGAGCAAAGATTTTTAGTTTAGAAGTGATGTATTGCACTTGAAGACCTCACTGCTAAGTCTGTTGCAGGGACTCATTTATACTTGGGTTTATAATATAATAATGCTCCTCGTTCTGGTCCCATCACAACTCAAACATACAGTGGCACTGAGGGCTTTTGGTTGGGCTGGGAGGAGCCTCCAGCAGACGTCTTTGGTGGAAGGTAGCCACAGGAGGATTTGAGTCACTGGGTTTGGGGCCGTGTTTTTTTGTTGTTGTTGTTTAGTTTGTTTTGTTTAGGGTTTTTGTTTGTTTGTTTGTTTGTTTGGGTTTTTTTTTCTTATTGCCAGTCAGCCCAGCAAACCAACAGAACTGGAGCCATCCTATCTTTCACTTGGATAACCGCTAAGTTCCGCTTGCAGGCACGATATTCCTGAAAGACTCTCTTGATGAGGATAGATGAGAGGACTAGAGATCATCATGGCTTTTAGAGGATGCATAGAGTTTGCTGGCTGGGTAATTAACAGAGCTGTGTGTCTTTGGTTGGGAAGAAAACCAGAGGCAAAGATCAACGGCAGACGGATGGTACAGACTAGGAGGTGTCCAGGCCCTTTCAGAGCGTGCTGCTTTGCAAAAAAGCCAGCAGGAAACCCCTAAGATGCTCCAAATTGATTGGAGAGTGTCTGCCTGGCAAATGGGGAGGGTTGCCCCCTGTTCAGCTCTCTGCCTTGTTTCTCCAGCTGGTTTCAGTGCTGAGGGAGGTGAGGTACCTGTCTAGCAGCCCGATGGGAGCCATCCCACCGACAGCAGCAGAAATCTATTCCTCCAAGGAATCATACCGGCAGATGGTGGCCAGCTTGGAGCTGATGGTGAACAGATACAACAAGGTCCTGAAGACAGTTCTGGAGGTCGAATACCCTCTAATACAAGGGCAGCTGCGGGATATTGACTTGAAGCTGAAAGAGGCAGAAGAAACTCTGAACTGGAAGATGGAGGGTGAGCTAGCTTTGTTAGGGGGAAAGAGCGCTTGGGTCTCATCAGATGCCCCCTGTGCCCAGCCTCCATCACCTGGTTCCCAACTGCAGTTCCCAGCAGGGCATGTGACTCTCCACCAGAGCCAGCACTGTGGAGATGAAGGGCAGCCCCCAGCTTCCCAGCTCCTTTCCACATTCCCTTCATCTGCTGGGGTTGCAGACAGGATCAGGCTCCCTTCAGGTTCAGCCTGGGCTTTTAGGGAGGAGGGGCTACTCTGTAAGCAGTGCCGCCAAGGAGATGCAAGATTTGGGTTTGCAAGAGCTGGCAAGGCTGGGGTTGAAGCATCTGCTCACTGCCTGTGCTGGCCCCCTTGTGACAGCCCAAGTGACCCCTTGTGTGGCCACATGCCCGTGTTCCCGAGGCACTGCTTTCTCACCCATTCATCCAGAGAGTGGGAACCCCTGGCCCAGCCATCTGGCACTGGCATGGACTTGTCCCCGTGAGAGGCAGGGCCACCTCGTTATTTCTTCCAGAAGGAGGGAATACGGCAGCTAGAGGTGGGTTTTGTGCGCACCGTGACTTTGGGATGATTTAACCAGCGTTCTTGCTTGATCAGTTTTAACTGCAAAGCAGAGTGGAGGAAAACAATTTGTTTCCCCTTGGTGAAGGCAAACTGCTTACAGGTGGAATATATATTTCTGTCATCTGGCCTGTGGTATGAACAGGAACAAATGTCCTCCCGTGGGCACATGCAAAGCAGAATTCCTTACGCTGAACCACTCTTTCTCCATTGCACAGTAAAGATGAAGGGATTTTCCTGCAGATGAACCCGAAGTTCCCTACATCTAAACGCAGCCCTCACTGGTACCTGGGGTTGGCACAACCCACGTGTTAGTGCTGTGGGTGTGAGGTCCCTGCTCTGGTGCTGGTGGCAGGGACACTCAGCCTGTGGTCCTCACCCTCCCCGTGCTGCTCTCTCAGCAGCAGAGTGCGGGAGATGAAATGTGGGTAGAGTGAAGCAGGAACTGTCAGATATCCCCACGGTGCTGGTACTCCTGGCAGAAAGCAGAGGCTGCGGCTCTCTGACCCATGGCTTGTTGGGGAAAGAGGGAGCTAGAAGTGGCTCTGTTGGTTGAGATGTAAAGTCTCTTGTGTTAATGGTGGGTGGAGAAATTCATGAGACCAAGGGGAAAAACTCAGAGACTGGTGGTAAGGGTGCACAAGACATGGCCCAGCAGCTCTGAAAACATGTAGTCAGTCATCTCATTTTTTACCAGGTATCGGGCATCACATCTCCATGGTGATGGACAGCGTCCATGACCTTGAGTGGAGGATACAGAAAGCCAAAAATAATGTTGAGGAGATCCAGACGACTGTGCGATCGTGGGTGTCACCCATATTCGAGAGGAAAAATGGTAAAAGGGAATCGCTGCTAAGCCTAGAGGACTGCCAGGACCGTCTGGAAAGGCATTACAGCCTTGTCAGAGAGTCAGGGCAGAGGATTCATTCGCTGGTGAAGGTGAGGAGAGACCTTCTCCAAGGGTTTGTTGGCTTTTCATAGGCTCTGTGTGTTTCCCAGTTATGTTGAAAATGTCCAGGGCTGTTTCAACTCATTTGAAAATCTTACCCAGTGTTAATTAACAGCAGCTTTGATGAGTGAGCTGGTATGGCTGTGTGGTGTGGAGCTGCTGTCTGGGCACTGCTGGGGGCACAGTTTGGGGCAGGAATGGGAGCAGCCGCAGCCCAGCCAAGGAGCCTGGCTCCAGCAGTTCTGGCTGTTGTGGAGCCACTAGAGGGGAGTCGTGCATCAGGCTCTGGGGTCCTGCTCAGAGGAAAAATCCCCCTCCAAAATGTTTACCTGAAAATAGAGGCAGCTGGCTGCGGCTGACCTTTCAGTTTCAGACTTGTTGTGCCCCTGCAGGAGCAGGAGGTGACAGTGACCGTCCGGGAGAAGCTGAGTGACAGGAGAAAAGCTGCTGTCCGAAACCTCCTTGTTTTCCAGTGGCTTTTCCAGGACTGAGAGTCCTCTTTGCAGGCCAGGAGAAAGCCCAAAGCTCTGCTCCTCACCTGCTCAGAGTGAGGTGCTGTGCATGACAGGAACAGCACCTTGGTCTGGAGGGAGATAAATTTTAGATCCAGCCCTCTCCTGAGGGTCACCATCTGGCCTCAGACTCTGGAGAGAACCAGCTGACCCTCTCCAGGACACTGAGCTCTTGTTGCTCACCTTGCCTTGCTGTCTGCAGTCAGCTCTGGACCCCTCTAACCCCCTTCTCTGCACACTGAACCTGTGGTGAGGGCTTTATTGTGCCCCTGTTGTTCTGCTGCCTCAGCTGTAAAGGCTCAGCCACCTCCAGCTACCACCCAAAAGACCTGGGCACTCCTAGACTGGCCAAGGAGAATGTGGGGGTGTGGTTTTGGCAGGAGGGCTGGCACCACTGGTGTGGTGGCACTGCCAATGCTGCTCACAGGGGCAGGACGAAGGTCCTGGGGACGGAAAGGCACCGTGGCCCAAAACTGCGTGTCCCCATGCCTCTGTCCTGCTTGTGCTGGCCCTGCCTAGAGGGGCAGTGGCAGAGGGACTGAGATCTGGTCTGCTGGCCTTCCCCTGGTTGTTCAAGTGTTCCTGGGGGCAGGTGAGTCTTGAGGATGCTGAGAGAAGCACAGTGTGGGTTTGGGTATATGCACCAACAGGCAAAGGCAGGACAGCCTGTCCCATTGCCCTTCTTTCACCAGGAAGAGGCCTCTGGAGTAAAGGCTCAGTAAAACACCAGTAACAAGGGGACGTTACCAAATACAAGCCCAGGGAATGGTGAAGGGAGGGTGGTGCTATCAGAAGGGCATTCCCACAAAGTTAATTCCTGTGAAGTTCCCCTTCCTCATGCGTCAGCTCAACGTGGCCAGGATGAGTCTGCAAGGGGTCAGAGCTTTGGCTTGCTCCATTGAGAGTCCAAGCACCCAGCTATGAATGATGTGTCAAGTTGGGGAGCAGCAACTCTGGGGTTGGCTCAAGCCCAACTGGCAAGGCTACGTTATCCCCTGTGTGCCAAGCTGCCATGTCAGCGCTGGGAGTGGCACCCTCTCCTCTGCCCCTGTACATGAAATGCTGCCAACATCGCCCCCCTGGCCACAGGCAGTGTGTGGTGATTTGTGCTCACTGCAAGCTGGACCTCATTTTTTTGAGGCTGTGCCTCTGTTGAAAGCCCCTGGCAGGCTTAGGTTTGGAGTGTTCAGACGACACGGCAGCGCAGGGGGCAGGATCCCAGCGGAGCACGGAAGGCTGCTGGGAGGTGCAGGGAGCGGGGACACAACCTGGCTGTGGAGGGATGGGAAGAGGAAACTGAAGAAGGATGGGTCTCCGCTGTGATCCAAAAAGCTCTGAATTTCCTGACTGGGAGCTTCCCCTGAGGAAGGGAACAGGATAAGCTGAGGAGGGAGGTTATTAGCAAAGCCTTTGTTTTCTGATCCCAACCTTTATCTGGTTTTGTGTGGTTTATTTAAAATCTTTCTTGAATGTAAAAGTTCTCTGGTCCTGGGATGATCATTTGTAGGGCAGAGGTGTAAGCAGTCCTTGAAGGCCTCATGCACTTAAGGTAACATTATATGCACCACCAGGGTTGGGTCTTCATGCATTGGGATGAGCCTCTGAGACCCTTGAGTGCTCCCCGCCCCAGGTGTGCAAAGCAGCCTTGAGCCCTGTGGCCTTGGAGAAGAGGGAGGAGAACGTTGCAGAGCTGCTAAGCCTCTTTTGCCCTCCATTTTTACCTTGCAGTTATTTTGAGTCATTTCAGATGACAAAGCAGCCCTTAACAGAAGGGGCAAATCATGTCCATGCCACCAGCAGCAACATCTGTCTGGTTTCCCATCGCTCCATGAGGCTGGTACCCATGTGCTCACTGACATCAGACCTTAGCTTGGGCAGCTCTCAGAGGACAGACTCAGCCCCGCTGTATCTGAAGGCATCTTCTTTTTCTTCCAGGAAAACCAGAGCCTCTTACTTGCAGACCTAACATCTGACATCTGGAAGGCCTATGTGGATTATGTGGATGAGATAGTCCTGGATGGATTCTTCACTACCATTGAGTGCTCGCTCAAGTACCTCCTGGAAAACACAGGTGACTGCTGGTTCCTCTCCCCTGGTCGCGATGGCTGCTTTAGCCTCACCAAAGGAAGGTTTCTGTTTTGTGCTCTCCCTCATGCCTAAGATTTGCTGTCTTCTTCCTGGCTTTCTGCTGTGCCTCTTGCACTGCCTGCACCAAGTGCTGGGGGAGCCTCCAGACAGGGTGGGCGACTCCGTCTCTCCGTCACTGGGGCAAAGCGTTGCTTAGGGTGGGGGTGTGTGGGGTGTGGAGAGGTCGATGCACGATTTGCACGATTAATGGGCAGACAAAATTGAGGTGTCATCCCAAGTCTGTCCTTGGGCACCAGCTGTCTACTGCCCTTCCATGAAGCATCAGGGTGATACCAACCTTCATTTGTGGAGAGTCTGAAAAGCCAGTTCTGCTGCTGAAAGGCATGAAGGGAAAACCTCAGTCCCTGAGCAGTAAAGCAGTGAAGAGATGAGATGGAGTCACTAAATCAGACCTCTTGCCTAAAGCCACTGTGAAGGTTCACTCACTCTGCTGAGAGCAGCTTGTGTCCAGCTAAAGCATGTCTCCAGGAATGCTTCCCTCCTGGATGTGGAGGCACACTGAGTTGGAGAACCAAATCCAGTTCTTCACCATCTTGTTAAAAACATGCACATAATTTCATGTCTGTGTTTGGTTTCATTTTCCAGTTGCTGGGATTTTTTCATGCCTTTCTCCACTAAATTAAAGAGCCTCTTGGTTCCCATTGTTTTTCTCCTCTGCAAGTACTTAGGCGCTGTAATTGTTCAGCTCTCAGATTCCCTTTTGATTAGCTAAAGAGCTTGGTCTCTTTAAGGCTTTCCTCCACAGCATTTTTTCCGGTCCTTCAATCACTTGTGTCTCATCTGTTCTCCAGTATCTCCTGTGGGTACGAGAACATCAGCTAATTTGTCAGCATCTCCTCTGTGTTGTATGCAGACATAATGTCACTGCACCCAGCGAGTGGGTGCCTGTGATCACACCTGCCTGGTGCCCCTGTGGTGCTTGTGTGTGTCTTGTGGTGGGATGTTAGTGGTGACTCAAGATCCCTTTCTCCCCTTGAAAAAGATCCTGGCATCTCTGTTCTTCCCTACCAGATTCCAAGGCAGGGCTCGCCCCCCTGTTTGAGGTGCAGCTGGATTTGGTGATCCCAGATTTGATATTCCATCCCTCCCTGGACCCCGGCACTAACGATGGCTTCTATGACATGGTGGAAAGTCTTCTCAATGATATCTACCGGATCTCATCACTGGTGCCCAGGGTGGCTGAGCACAGCGGCTTCCCCCACTACCAGGTCCGTGGCTGTGGAGCTCCCTTGCGCTGTGCGGCACTGAGGAGGTACCACGCTGCTCCCGCATCACTGTGATCTCCTCTCCTCTCCTAGGCGGACATGGAGGACATGGCTGACCTGGCTGATATGCGCCATGAGCTGATGGGACGTGTGCAAGCCGTGATGGCGGCCTGCTGCGATTACCGCAGTACCTTCGACCGCTACTCCTACCTCTACAGCGACGACAGAAAGGAGTTCTGCCGCCAGTTCCTTCTCTACGGGCACATCCTCACCGCTGCAGAGATTGAGGCACATGCAGAGGATGGGGTCCCTGAGACACCTCCCACGCTGCAGCAGTTCAGAGACCAGATTGATTCCTACGAGAAGATCTATGAAGAGGTGAATCACATCGAACCCATCAGCATCTTCCAGAGCTGGATGAAAGTCGATGCTCGGCCTTTCAAGGCATCCCTGCTGAATGTGATTAAAAGGTGGAGCTTGGTGTTCAAGCAGCATCTCATGGACCACGTTACGCACAGGTAAGAGCTGTTCCTGCCTCCTCTCCCTGGGGCCTGTGCTGACCAAAGCGGGTTTCTCTTGTCTTGGCTTTATCGTTTCACACTGATAGGCTAATATAGGAGCAGGAGAAGGGCATCCACACTGCATGCCATCTCCATTACAGCCCCTCTATCTTCCATCCCCTGGTCTCTCCTGGGAACTGGTACAGCTGAGTGTGTAAAGTGGAAACAGCTATATGGACTTGGTACCGTTGACGTCCCACGAGCCGATGCTCCTGGGACCTGCTGTGCGGTGTTAGATAGGATGTCGGTTTGCCCATTCATCCTGATCCAACTAAACTAATCTCTGCTAGGGCTCTGTGCTTACTTCGTTGAATTTGAAATTAGCCATCAGTAAAACTGCATTAATGCCATGAGATACTTGCTCTATTTTGAAATGCATTGCTCTTTTGAATGCACTCTGTGTAAAAAACGTAATTTGGGTTGCCTGGCATGAGCAGTCATGGGGAGGCAGTTTCAAGGTTACAGAAAGGAGGAGTTTTAGATGTAAGTTTTGAATTAACATGTGTTCCCTGCTCTGAAAGACTGCTCAGTCGCCAGGCCTGTGCAGGATGATGCGTCAGGTGATTTATTTGAGTAGTGGCAACTAAAGGCTGTCATAAGCCTTGGACACTTACAAAGAAATATTTACAGGCATAGGTAGTAGTGAAGGCTGCTGCGTGTGGTGGATTATATGATCGCTTGTGTTCTCTTCAGCACCATAGTTCTGTAAGGTAATTTCTGTGCAAAGAGGTTTTTATGTAGTTTAGAACAGGCATTTAGGAGTTCTTATTAAGAGTGTCTGACTCAGCAGTTTAGTCTTTGTTAGGTGAAGTATTTAAGGATATATTTTGGCTCAGCAGCATCCACAGAATTTAAGTGGGCACTTAAAAAATAAGTGTTTTGAGAAGAGGAGAATGGTTGTGCTGGAAAGGAGCAGAGATCCAGGAGGTTTCATGCCTCTGCCAACGGTGCCCAGTACCTGGTGAGATTAAGAACAGGGTAAGCAGGTAGGGAAACTTCTCCAGATACTCTCCTTGTCTCTAACGATTTATAGCTCAAGGACTTTGAGAGACAGGGGTCATGCCTTTGTATTTAGAGACCTGGATGTTTTTTTTCCTCCCACAAATGTTTGATTGTTTTTCTTAATTGCTGTGACTTTTTATCTTCCACATACTCCTGCAGCGGGGAGTTACCCTGTGAAATGAGGCAGTATGGGAAGAAGAATCCCTGTTTGTTGTAGCTTTGCAACATGTCAGGTTCATTTGGGGATCTTGAATTCTTGTATTGGAAAAGACAAGATTAAAACTGTCCTTTCAAACTCACTCTCTCCGGACCACTTCTGAGCTCGCAGGTCTCAGTCATACTCCTCCTCAGATACCTTTTCTCCAGCTGGAGAAGTCCCAACCCATTTCTCTGTTCCTTGCAGGAAGCTGTACCACGTCTATGGATCCCTTTGAGCATGAATTGTGGTTCTGATGCCCTCAGCATGTTGCCGTGTAATAGGCAGGGTTAGCCGGGCCTTTCCCCCGTGCGGGCCAGTCCAGCTGCCTGGCCTAAGGCTGATGACTATTTCAATAGGAACCGTGCTCATTTTGTGCTTTCCTGCTTTGTGTTACATAGCTTGGCTGACCTTGACGAGTTCATAAAAACCGCCGATAAAGGGTTGAGCAAAAAGGTTGAAAAAGGCGATTACGATGGCTTGGTGGAGATTATGGGTCATCTCCTGGCTGTTAAAGAAAGGCACGGTGTCACTGATGCCATGTTTGAGCCATTGAAGCAAACCATTGAGCTGCTGAAAATATATGAGCAAGAGCTGCCGGAGGAAGTCTATAAGCAACTGGAGGTGGGTGAAAACTTGTGGTGGTCACGCCAGTTTGCCGAGTAGCAGACAGAGTGTGTGCAGGGATGTTTAAGACCCCGCTCCCTGTCATTAGAGGGCCTCAGTGGATAGTATTTTGCTATTGTGCCATGTGCCTTAATAGCTCTAAATTTTGGAGTTATATTGAGATTTTTCTTTTAAAGCAGAGATTAAGCCTTTTGTTATGTATGAAAAACATAGAATTGCCTGCTCCAACTCCCAGCGATTACTCTTGAAAAAAAAATTAATGCATTTTCAAATACATCTGTTAATTAGGTTGAATTATAATTATTTTAAAATAAGCCAGTTCTTGGCAACTGTGAAGATGGGAAGGATATAGCGCTGGCAGAGGAGTTGCCTTCTCATAGGAATTCAGTCTTCCACTGGGTCTGTAACGCCAAATCTGCTTGACCCAGAGGACATCCCTGGGAGCAGGTTATGAAAGTATTTTGGCACCTTTCCACATCTGGCTCTGATGAATCAGTTTTTGTTTAGGCATTCCTTCCGTTTCTGGAAAGGGGACCATGAGATGGAGGTTAGAAGAGGCTGCGAGGTGCCCAGCCAGCCCTGGGGAGCAGGAGACAAGCGCTGGCAACAGCTGAGATGTTACAGTGGCGAAGCTTGTGGCTACGTGCTGATGGATACCCCATGGTCGTGGGGCGCTGTGGGCAGAGGGGTCTGTGTAGGACACAAGGTTTAAAGCAGGACCTTTTGGGGAGATGTTCCTGCCTTATGCACCTGTGCAGCAAAGGCTCCAGTTCTCTTCTGCAGGCTTGGGTGGGCTGAGTAGGGTTTAGCAATCCCCTGGTTTTCTGCTAGTGCAACCGTGATCCCTGGGTGCTTGGGCCACCAAATCTGGAATAGTTAAGGGTCCTAAAGACACCTGGATTCCTACAGACTCTCTGAAAACCAGGAGAACTGCATTGCATGGATGCTCTGGCTTCTGCAACAGCTTCAGTCCTGCATAAAACATGGTGCTGCAGGAAATCCAGCTCTGCTAATTCCTCTGCCCAAAAGCTGCTTGTTTGGTGCCTGTTTGTGCAAGTACATTCAAACAACTGATTTATTTTTCTGATAGAAGAAATGAGGGATGTGGGGCAGCCATTCAGATGCAGGAGATAACAAACCAGATTTGTTCTTTCTGGCAAGTGACAGCAACACGTAGTTGAATGATTCATTCACTGCTGGATACTGGAAAACCAGACATAAGTTCCTCTAGGTACCGCTCCCTCCATGGCCACGGAGGTGGATGGGCTGGAGTCGGTAGTTTGTATGAGAAGGACAAGGAAGCATCTCCATATGTGCCCTGATGTGGTCATTGATAGGGATTTCTACTGAGACTGAAACATGAAGTGCCAGAAAGAGACCTCTCGGGAGGCACTGGCCCTGCTCTGGCTATCTCTGCTGCCCCCAGGTTATTTCCCTTCTTTCCATAGTGTTGCTGGGTTTCCATTTATCCCCTCAACTATGGGAACTGGGATGAAAAGAAACCCAAAGTCTTTCCTGTGGGCACATAACATGGGAAGTGGGCTGCCCGAGAGCAAAGCACTAGGACCTGAGGACAGCAGAGCCCTTGGCTGGTGTCAGTGTCTGGGCTGAGGATATGGCCAAGAAGCCTAGGGAGAAGAAATAAAATCCCTTTCTGAACAAAATCCCAGGTACAGAGGGGGGATTGTCAGCAGTGCTGCGCATTTGCAACTTGGATGCAGACCTGAGAAAGAAACCAATCTTATTTAGTACTAATCTTATATACACAGGCTGGAGGGATTTGCCCCTGAGAGCTCTCCAGAAGTCCTTCAGGTATAACACCTTCTGCTCTAAGTCCTGGCAGGAAATTTCCCAGCTATATTTTATAATTAGTTCTGGGAAGCCAGGCGATCTGACGAGCTTGCATCCACAGCCCATCCTCCTGCCTTCAGCCCTCCCAGCAGGCTCCACGTCCCGCTGGGCTTGGTGTTAGGATCAGTGTTCTCTCTCGAGCATTGGACCACTCTGGGAGCCCAGGAGCTGGTCTGGGACCCTTCTGAAGTTACTGAGCATGTTTTTACAATCAGAGCAGCCAGTTATAAGGTCTCGGTCTTCATTATTCTTCAAAATTGTGAATAACTCTTAAGTTTTATCCCAAATTGAGTGTTTAGCCTTTGCATCACAACAAAACTTCCTTACAGTTTTAGACCTGGAATCTTTTGCCTTTTCTGTCCTGTGATTATCCATAAACATATCAGCTGCATCTTATATTGGATATCAAACACTGCCTACCAGCATTTAAATTTTGCTTGCAGGAGCTGCCAGAAAAATGGAACAATATAAAGAAGCTGGCAATAGCTGTGAAACAGCATGTGGCTCCTCTGCAGGCAAATGAAATGACAGCTCTGCGCAAGAGCTGTGCAGCATTTGATGTTGAGCAGCACAGGTTCAGAGAGCGATTCCGGAAAGAAGCACCTTTCAGGTATGAGCAAATTGTAGACTCGGAGAAGCCCCGAGGGATAAAAAAGCGTTATGGGATCATCTCTGCATGTCCTGAGGGCATATGCTTGAGCCCTTGCATACATTTCCTACGTCCTCACAGTGTTGTATCTGTTATGGCTGGGGTTTTTGTCCCTGGGAACGCTGGCCAGTGTTAGCAAGAGATTGAATTTGGATGCTGAGTGCGCAATATCGCTTTGAAGTGGCGTCAGTAGCACCATGTGGCTGTACCATCAATGTGTACTTATAGACGCTTCATCTCTGCTTTGTCTCTTAGAGGCACTGTTTGTTTTATGTTTTCTTTAGAAGTTGTTATAATATCACTTATGAAGAATAAACATTTCTTTCTAGGTTTGACACTGAAAAGCCTTATCAACTGCTGGATGCAAAGCACATTGAGATTAAACAAATGGAGTCAGCCATGACCTCGATTTATGAATCAGCTGGTCTGTTTGAAGTCATGGTGCCAGATTATAAACAACTGAAGCAGTGCAGGAAGGAGCTGTGTCTTCTCAAAGAGCTCTGGGATATGATATCCCTTGTGAACGCTAGCCTTGATGACTGGCAGACTACCAAATGGGTGGATATTAATGTGGAAAACATGGATCTGGAGTGTAAAAAGTTTGCAAAAGAGATTCGGAATTTGGATAAGGAAATGAGGGCATGGGATGCTTTCACTGGGCTGGACAGCAAGGTGAAGAACATGCTGACAGCCCTGAAAGCTGTGGCAGAACTTCAAAATCCTGCCATTAGAGAAAGACACTGGAATCAACTGATGCAGGTGACGGGTGTGAGGTTTGCGATGGACTCGGACACCACACTGGCTGACCTCCTGAAGCTCAACCTGCATAATTTTGAGGATGAAGTTCGTGGCATTGTGGACAAAGCAGTGCGAGAGATGAGTATGGAGAAAGTCCTGAAGGAGCTAAAAATGACTTGGAGCACCATGGAGTTTCAGTATGAGCCTCACCCCCGGACGAGCATCCCATTGCTGAAGTCAGATGAGGAACTCATTGAAACTTTAGAAGACAACCAGGTGCAGCTGCAGAATTTAATGACATCCAAATATATTTCTTTCTTCTTGGAGGAAGTCTCTGCCTGGCAGAGGAAGCTGTCCACCGCGGACTCTGTCATTTCTCTCTGGTTCGAAGTGCAGCATACATGGTCTCATTTGGAGAGCATATTCATAGGCTCAGAAGACATACGGGCACAGCTTCCCGAGGTATGAAACCCAAAATCCTATTCTTCCTGTTTGGAAATTGTTGAAGAGCCTCCGTTACATGGAATAGGGTTATCTCTAATGCCACTTTCCCCCAAGCAAGGCTTTTTTCCTGCTGCCTTGCTTTTTTGGAGGCTCCCTTGGTAGTTTCCCTAGTGCTGCCCCAGGATGTTTTTGTGCTGTAGGTTGTGTGTGAGCCATGCTGAGAAGCTGATTTTCTTCCCTCCACTGCTGCACAGCAAATACAGAGTTCCTGGAGACGGAGTGGGAGGCTAATAGCTCCCTTCTGTGCTGCGGGCATGTGCCCTCTTTCCTTGGAGGGGAGAGGACCAGGATAATTCTCAGGCATTGCAAAACATCAAACTAGAGCCCGACCAGGCAGCTTTGGCAGCATTCCCTTCTCTGCCTTCAGTGCTGGTGCAGGGGGAGAGCAGCTGCTCTGCTACTCCTGCTTTGGGAAATGGAACACAGTTGTCACTGGTGACCTCCTCAGGAGTGTGAGTCCAGCTTCCAGTTTTATTCTAGATTCTCTTGATTATTGTCTTGGTTTAGCCCCAGTCAGCAACTAAACACCCCGCAGCCGCTCGCTCACTCCCCCCGCCCCGTGGGATGGGGGAGAGAATTGGAAGAGCAAAGGCAAGAAAACTTGTGTGTTGAGATACGAACAGTTTAATTATTAAAATAACAATAATAGTACTGATAATAATAATAATTATTATGATTATATTAATAATGATATAATAAAATGAAAATAACAAGAGAGATAAATGAAGCCTGGAGGGGGAAAAAAAAAAGGGAAAAAAACCCCACAAGCTATACAACCGCTCACCACCAGCCGACCGATGCTGCCCATCCCTGAGCCGTGATTGCTGCTTCCCCCGGCCAAGTCCCCCCAGTTAACCTACTGGGCATGACGTCATATGACATGGAATATCCCTTTGGCCAGTTTGAATCCACTCTCTTGGCTGTGCCCCCAGCAGAGCATGGGGAGCTGGAAAAGTCCTTGACTAGTGTAAGCGCTACTTAGCAACAACTAAACATCAGTGTGTTGTCAACATTGTTTTCATACTAAGTCCAAAGCACAGCACTGCACCAGCTGCAGTGAAGAAAATTAACTCTATCCTAGCTAAAACCATGACAATTATTAAGAAAATCTTCCAGGCTGGTTCCTTGCCCTGCTGGGCCACTCGCGGCCATGCTGAGGAACCTGCCCTTCACTCATGAGAGAACTGCAGTTGACTGCCGCTGCTGTCCCCCTCCGCATGCCGCGCCGCTGACAGCACTGCGGGGCACTGACAGCCCAGGCGGGTGTGCACAGCCCAGCGCCGCCCGGACGACAGCCACCCTGTCTCCATCCCTTCCCTCTGCTCTGCTTGGACTCTTCCTCCATCTGCTTTGGAGAGCTCTGGGCACACCTCGCTTGCTGGGCAGTATATACAGGTGCTAATAACCAGCACCCTGCAGGCTGCACCATGGGCCAGCAAGCTGTTAATATCCAGCAGCTATCTAATGGCACGTAGGAAATCACATCATGATTTAAATCTGCATCCTACTGGGCAGCTGTCTGCATCTCAGTACCCGTCTGGCAGGAGGCAAGAATCAGCAGCCTCTTCCCTTCCCTAGAAGAAAAGATGAAGCTTAAAGCCTCTGGAGGCTGGACGTCCTCAGGATGCATCCAGGGCTGGGGGAGGATGTGCCAGCAGGGCGTGCGGTGCCCATCTGAAGCTGGCTACATGGCTCGCGTGCAGGGAGGGCTCAACTCTCCAGCCAGAGCCTGGCTACCAGGACAGAGCACAGCTTAATGTGGAATTGTTACCAGGAAGGCTTGGAGCACTTTTATCCAGTGTCCTGGCTCACTCGGGAGGCCTGGCTTGGGAAGAAGGGAGGAGCAGAGGCATTTTGAACATAGCTTTATTTATTCTTCACTGTTAACTCCAGAAATTCAGGGTCCCCGCTAGGTGCAGAGCATAACTGTTAGCATGCTCCTCTGCTGCCAACAAGGGGTTTCCGTGGCCTTACTCAAGGCAAGGAAGGGCTGTTCTCTGCAAGTGGCATCTCACCCATACCAGGGGTGGGCACTGAGGCTCCTACACTGTAGCAAGAGGGGAAGAGTGGACTCAGACGGAGTCGGTAGCCTTTCCCCTATATGGGAGCATCTCCTGCTGCTGTGGCTGGGGAAACTTGGTATTTCATATGGGCAAGGGAGAGGAAGAGTTATGAGGAGACATTCAAAGGGGAATTAAATCCCATGAAAGTGGCTGGTCCTAGGCATTGGCTTCTGCATGGATTGCTTTATCCATGACCCCTGTGGGTACAGTGAGAAGGCAGCGAGTGCCCGACTGGAGGCATGTTTTGGGCACATGGCTGGAAGAGCCCTTCTGAAATGGTGGAGAGGCCCCTCTGCACTGGACAGGAGGCTCTTTGCAGAGAGTCTTTCCCCTCAACCCAAAGGCAGAACCCAGAGGATGGGATCTCTTAGCACAAAATTAGTGTTTTACCCTGAATGTGTTCCTTGTATTGTTTTTTAGGACTCCAAACGCTTTGAAGGGATTGATGTGGATTTTAAAGAACTGGCTTATGAAGCTCAGAAAACCCCAAATGTAGTTCAGGCCACCAATAAATCAGGTCTGTCCCAGCAGCTGGAGGATATTCAGAGTAGGTAAGTAGAACTTCAAAAATCCCAGGATTTTGCAGAGATGGGGATCAGTTCTAATAAGTTTATTTAACCTGTGCTCCAAGGATCTCTTCCTAGACTGTGCGTTCCTTGCATTCACAAGTCGCAGCATTTCTGACCTTTCCTGAGTCTTTTTATTTGTGATCCATCACCCTCAAGCCCCCAAAGTGAGTCTGGCTTTGTGTAAGTGCAAATTCTCACCCTGAATATTGATTTGCATACGTACAAAGCTAGGCGTTCAGCTGGTTTTAATAACACATGGCCTCAATGCCACCCTAAATACGACGTCTTAAGTATCTATTTAGCAGTCCAAACAGGCATATCTGCAGCAGAGCTGAGCCCATGTTATTTAATATATGAAATTATCTCTGTGTGTATACCCTTGACACATGGTGTAACTAGACTCTCTGCGAAAGGCCTTAGTGTCATGAGATGGAGACACTCCTCACTTAACGTATGAGCTCATCTACCTGGAACACACTTAAAAGTTAATGATAGTTGTCGTGTCAGTAATAACTCTCCATTTAAAAGAAAGATTTATTTTATTTTTTTAATCAGATAAGGCCAATGTTCCTCACAGAGGACTAGCTGCATGTTATTTATGAACTTGGTAAGCTCAGCAGCAGTTTAGCATGTAAACACTGAAAGATTCATTTCAGATCAGAGCAAACAAGTTTCTTTTCAGGCTTTGCAACCGCAAAAAGCTGAGTAGGTCTGAATCAGACTTTAAAATGTGGGTTATTAGAATAAAAGCAGTAATGGAAACTTTCATCCCAGTGTGAAATCACCTATGGCAGTTATGAGCTAGTCTAAAACAGTAGGTCAGGCTGCAAACCCTTTTAGCTTCTTCCACCTGTGTTTCTGCTTTTTTATGAGGCTTCTCTGACTCCTAGGCTGTTTGACCCCGGGAGTAGAGAGATGTCTGTAAGTCACTATGTGCTATGTTGATCTGCTTGGAAAAGGCTGTGGAGGACCAGCCTACGGGCTCAGCTCATGTCTGGCATTTCCCCATGGAAGGCGAAAATCTGCTTGATAACCCAAACTGTAGCGTGAAACATGAAAGGATATTCAGCCACCTGCCCTGGGCTCTGTTCATCTGCTTTGTCTCCCCAGGTTGTCCCTGTGTGAGAAGGCTTTGGCTGAGTATTTGGACATGAAGAGGTTGGCCTTTCCCAGATTTTACTTCATTTCTTCTGCAGATTTATTGGATATTCTTTCCAATGGCACCAACCCACAGCTGGTAAGCCTTGTACTGCATCACCTTTGCATTTTCCAGCTGTCAGTAATGTCATGGTGGAAGATGCTGTCTTGGGACTCTTCTGTAGCTTATCCTTTCTCGAGTTCTTTTTCTCCCACCCTCACTTGGATTAATAACCATTCTTTCACAGCTGGCCTTCATCTGTCATCTTTGAAAGGCAACATGTGCACTGTATGTTGTCTGATCTAACCCTGGTGATGCTTGCAGATGGTTCTGAAAGCGTTGCAGAGTAGAGCTATGTTTCTGACGCCATAAAAACAGTAGTTTGCTTCTGCTGGGATACAATGAGGTTAGAGAAAATCATCTTTCTTGAGGATGTCAGCCAAAACTTGTTGCTGACCTTGAATCCCTGACCTGGGATGCCACCAAAGAGCACCTGCTGTTTAAAGAGCCACAGACCGAGCATTCAGACGTGGAAGTGCTGACAACTGGTGGCTTGGAGACTTCCCTTTTTTTAGCTAGCAGGGGCATTTGCTAGTCAGCCACTCCTTCCTTCCCCCACACAAAGGCCTTTGAGATGTTCTGATTATAGGGGGAGAGAAGAACACAACCTGAAAGAGGTAAGAGAACTGGTGGTCAGACAGTGGCTATGGCCAAGGCAAGCTAGTAGATCTCTTGGGTTGCCATCCACCCCAGCGCAGCTCAGGGCCATGTTGGCTATCTGACCTCCTGCACTGGGCTTCTGCATCATCTGACTGAGGAAGCTTCTCCTCTCCAGGCTGGGTTTCTGGGGATGGTGCCTGAATGCCAGGTGTGCGGAAGTCACTCCAAATTCCTCCTGTTGACTTTGGTGGATTTCTGGATCACCCTGTGGAGGAACTTGTAGTAGAATCATAGAATCCTTAAGGTTGGAAAAGACCTCTCAGATCGTCAAGTCCAACCCCCAACCCCACACCCCCAGGCCTCCTAAACCATGTCCTGAAGTGCCACGTCTACACGTCTTTTAAATACCCCCAGGGACGGTGACTCCCCCACCTCTCTGGGCAGCCTGTGCCAGGGCCTGATCACTCTCTCAGTAAAGAAATAACCTTCCTGTTTTAGGAAACAGCTTCACTGTGTTCTCCCCGCCGTTCCCCAGAGGAGCACAGACACCTCCTGTCCCCCAGTGGGCAGAGTTTAGAGGATTCAGTCCTGCAGATGTTTTTCCATACAGACCAGAGCAGCATTAGGGGTGATTATTAGTGCTGCAGTAGTTGCTGTCAGGTAACCTCGGCCGCTTTGCCTGGCAATGCTGTGCTCTGGCTGGCCTCGTTTGGGGTGCATCATTTATCCTGAGGTTGGAATGTAAAACAAATAAAAACGTTCACAGCAAATGGAGACTGTCAGATAAGGAATGAATTCCTTATTCCATTTTTCAGTAGCGAGTAATCTCACCTTCTTTAAGCTTTTCATCATTTTCAGCATTCGTGTAAGCACGTGAATGGAGCAGGCTTGCACGCACGTTTGGAAAGGCTGGTTTTTGCCATTGACCTTTAACACCGCTTCTATCTGTTTGTGCTGGTGGGTGATTTCAGCCCGCAGAGTATCATAAGTACATAGGAGATTGATACTTAAACTGGAGAGAAAAGAAACACAGGAAGCAAAGAAAAGATATTGTGTTGAAATGTTCCATGGAGTAAGAAGTTGTTCCTGGCGTTTTCTGTTATTCAAAACTATTAGCGGTAAAATCGAAGTAAATGTCAAGTAGGATCATAGATGGATACACTCTCAGACTTCCCATTGTAGTTTCAAAGTCTGATAATTCGTAAAGGAGGATTAGGTACACAATGATATTATTCTCTTAAACTGGGTGCTGAACTTGTACAGCATTCGGGGGTATTCAGGGCTCCAGTGGCAGCATTGCCCCAAGTACTGGAGTCCATCCGAAGCCCCCCAGACTGGCCAGGGTCTGGGAACAGACAGAGGGGATTTGTGAGCAGAAACTTCTAAATGTAAGAAAAGGTTTCTATGGTTTACCTAAGATTTGAAAGGAGATATGCTTATTGGGGGAAGCTTCTGAGAGGTGCCTAGCACCTTCCAGGATTTGGCCTTGCTTGAACTTGCATGAGAAGACCTCTGAGCTACGTCCACCCGCAGGACAGCTTGTGAGGAGTGCTGCAATCCTTTGTGAGTCAGTGAGTAAGAATTAGACACGTCCACCCGTCTTTCTCTGAAAGCATTAGAGCGCCATGTATCATGGGCTGTTCTCATTTGTCATCCCACCCATGACAGTCCGTCCATCTCCCTGCCTCTGGCTGTGGTTGAGAGAGGCAGCTCCTGTCTGGGACAGCTTTGTGAGCTGATTCTGGCCATGAGAACCTCAGTCCTGGGAGAAGCCTGCCTTTGCTGGCAGTGGCACGTGACACACGACACACAGAGTGATTTCGTTTTGTGTTACACAGCGATCTAGAAGAAGAGTTGGTGACCTGCTCAGCAACCAGCAGGCAGGTGCCGATGTTGAGAGCCTGCAGCAGCGATGCTAGCATCTCCCTCTTGGCTTTTCTAACTCATCCGGGTGTGGACAGGATGGGACTGAATTATTCTTTTCCTGCTGGAAGAGTGCTTTTGGTCAAGATGAGGGTTTTGTAGAAGGTCTGGGTTGTTGAGCTGTTTATCATGGGTCTTGGGTAGAAACGAAGGTCTTTCTTTTCCATGGAGGAGAATTCAGGACTCTTCATTGGCACAAAACTGGTTTCTAGTAGAGAAAAAACCAGAAATATTCATAGTGAAGAAAACTCTGCAGTGTGCTGAGAATTAGATGAGGCGAAGCAATGGCTAGAGACCTCTCATGAAATCGGGGATGGGAGGTCATGCAATGTTTGAATGTTTTCTGTGCTTTTGCCCTGCATGAGATATTTCCCAAGGGGGAAATAAGATTTATTGAGGCATATCTGTTCTCTAAATAATGTGGAAATAGGTGGAAGTATTGGAAGAGACAGCAAGAGGCTTGTGTTGGCTGTATCCTGGCCACACATGAGAAGATGTGGTGCTCCCAAGATGTCCAAGGTCATGCTTTGTGAACATGATTGTGCCTATGACATGTATCCATGACAAGTGTCCATTCCACTTTTCCTGTCTCAGTCGCTTTATTTATACAATTCCTTTCACAGGTGCAACGTCATCTTTCCAAACTCTTTGACAACTTGGCCAAGATGAAGTTCCAGCTGGACTCTGAGGAAAAGGCAACCAAGATTGGCCTGGGAATGTACAGTAGAGAGGAGGAATATGTCAGCTTCAGTGAACCCTGTGACTGCAGCGGGCCGGTGAGAGGGAAGACCTTGTCTATCAAAACTGTCCAGCGGAGTCTGCTCTCCTGCCCCTTGTGTGGGCAGCTGTTGCCAGGACATAGAGCTTCACTGCTCTTGCTTTATGCGTGAGAAAGGCTGGAAGAGGTGGTGTGTAATTTAATTCCTCCTTATGCCACAGGTCTTGGCCCTGCTCTGGATAGGTCACTAAGGTGGGGCATAGGTGCTACTGTGCACAGTGAGAGAAAGGGCTGTGGCCTTTTTCTAACTAGGTTTTTCTATTTGATTTTTTCCAAGAAGTTTTGAAGGTTAGTCTCACAGCTTGTTGAAAATAGACCAAGCTATTCCATAGTACCTCTGCATGCCTATCTTTTGAAAGAGAAGGCTTTTTGCCCTGTTTTTCAAATGTTCCTTCCTTCATAGGATGAGTTAAAGCACAAAATTTAAGAAACAAAGTACTGCTCATCTTATCTTTCCCTGTAGTTGCGCCTTTCTCCATGGACTATTATAGGAAGTATGTAATACCAAGCTACTGAGCAACCCAGTGATGGAGCTTGCTGCATTTAAACTATCTTCTCAGTGAGGGCTTTGCCTGTGAAATATTAAGTTCAGCAGGAATTGTGTTCCCAAGTTTGGCAGCAGCTTTCTCCTGCTGCTGGCAGATTGTGCCCAAGTCCCATGAGTGATTCTGTCATGGCCTGGAGGTGGAATGCGCTGAACTAAATTACTCGTCGGTGGAGTTCATTCTGGTTTCTCCTGTAGCTGGAGATCAAGAAAAATCTGCCTTGCATTCTTGGTGTCTGGAAATAGATGCTAATCCTGCAGTACCAGAATTGGCTAAATCCACCCAGTCTGAAGGAGACTGAGGCTTGTTTAACTCGAGAGTTGAGATGCTTGTCCCACTCCCTACCTTCATTAATTACCAAAGGCGCTTAAGAAGAGCAAATGTGTTACTGTGATTTCATCTCTTCTCCAGGTTGAGGTCTGGCTGAATCACGTCCTAGACAGCATGAGGGCTACTGTGAGAGATGAGATGACAGAAGCTGTCATGGCTTACGAGGAGAAGCCGAGGGAACAGTGGCTCTTTGACTACCCTGCCCAGGTATCTGCCACTGCTCCTCAACTCCACTCAGGCTGGTGCATGGGAAGGGTGGCACTTGGCTCCCCCTTCAGTCCTGCCCTTCCCTTTGTCTAGTAATGGCCCCTACCTATGGATGGGGATATTTCTGGCCTCCACTGCGCTGTCTGGGAGGGAGGGAGGGAGGGAGGAAGGATGGGGTTCCCAGGCTGAGCTCCATGCTCTGATTGGGGCTTCAGGGAGGATATGCTCTTGGCTGGGTTACAGAGCTCCGGGGTTTGGGCAGTGCCTGCTGCATCGTGCAGGTCACAGGAAGTCTTATACACCCAGAGGAGCAAGAGGTGCAGCAGAAAAACAGAGTGGTGATGCTTAATGAGAGAAAAGAGCCCCTCAGATGCACCTCTGACAGCCTCATGGTCTCCAGCTCTTCCTCCTCTGCTATGTCAGGCATGTGAAAGGTGCTGATTTACTAATAAGTAGCTGCTAAATGTGTCTGCCACTGATATGATGTTTTAAATGAATGTCACAGGGCAGATTCCTGTTGTCCTGTCTGCTGTGACTACTGTACAAAAAATACTTAAATTCATGTCGTGGGTACTTCATCCTTGATCTGTCTGTGGGTCAGACACTCTTGAACGTAAGGAAGCTCCGGTGTTTTCCCTGATACTGAGCCAGCCCTTTTCCCTAGGTGGCTCTTTCCTGCACCCAGATCTGGTGGACAACTGAGGTTGGGATTGCCTTTGCCAGGGTGGAGGAAGGCTACGAGAATGCGATGAAGGAATATCACAAGAAGCAAGTGACCCAGCTGAACACCCTTGTTACCATGCTGATTGGGCAGCTCTCCAAGGGTGACAGGCAGAAAATCATGACCATATGCACCATTGATGTACACGCTCGGGATGTGGTGGCGAAGATGATAGCGCAGAAGGTTTGTGTTTGCAGCTCAGCATGGTCCTGTGTTGGGCATTGGAGTGATACAGGAGTGATAGAAAAACCACAGGCCATTCAGATCACTGCCTGTCTCAGTGGGAGATATGTGACTAAATTTACTTCTACAATGTTTGCAGTGAGGAGGCAGAAAGCCGTTGTAAGCCTGCAGTGCTGTTCTGTGTTATGGCCATGCAACACCAACGGCCTTGTTGTACTTGCCACGTTCCCACCAGGAGAGAGAGTGAGGCCCTGTGTCCTGTTGCCAAGGCACCTGTTGGTGGATGATGGCGCTGTGTTGGGAGGCTGCTGGATGCAGTCTCGGTTATGTCGTTAGAGAAAGTAAGAAAAAGCATTCAGGCTTTTCTTTCTGAAGCCTCCTTGGTCTGGTTGTGGGGCCACAGGGACTCCTTTGGGACTCTCTTGTCTTGCACACCTTTCCCACACCACTCCCCTGTCCTCGACACTGTGCGAGGTTTCCAGCCCTGCAGGTGGGTAGGAAGGTGCCCTGAGTGTGCTGGGTTGTGCCTTTACCCTCATCCGTGTCCTCTCGGAGGCAGCCAGGCTGCTCACAGGGTTTCTGACTTCCAGGTGCAGCTGGGCTTGGTGGTGCCTTGGCCCAGTTTGTGGTGAAGCAGTTCATTTGCTGGGCCCGCTGGTTGCACAGAGAGCGCTGTCCTTGGCTGTCCTTGTTCCCCTGTCCCCAGCCCGGTTCCCTGGTGCTGTCTGTGGCCCCTTCCCTGCTAGACAGCCTCTGCTCCTTCTCTCACTCTGTTGGCATTATAAGAGTCTTTTCACAGCCTGCTGCTTCTTAAATCTCCTCTTCAGGAGTGTTTTTGTGCTCCTCTTTCTCTTGGATATTCATTTTTTCCTATCCCATCAGTGTGGTTACTAACTTTGCTTCTACCCTCAGTTGATGGGAGACAGGGAGGTGATGTTTCTCACCACACCTGCCTTCACAGTAAGGATCAGGTCCCCGATGAAAAGCTCATTGCAGTCACCATTTTGGCATCTGAGCTGTGTGTGCCTGGCAGCCCTGGCCTCCCCGTGACGGTGCTTGTGGGTGCGTTGCAGGTGGACAATGCCCAGGCGTTCACTTGGCTGTCGCAGCTCCGGCACAGATGGTCGGATGAGGAGCGGCACTGCTTTGCCAACATCTGTGATGCCCAGTTCCTGTACTCTTATGAATACCTTGGCAACACCCCTCGTCTGGTGATCACTCCACTGACCGACAGGTAAGTCCCTGGGAAACACCATCATAGGTAGGCTCTGCCACGCAGTTAAAGAAAGAGCTGCTGATTTAGTTTGGACACAGGCATTCCTCATGTTCTTCCTCCATGTCCCAGCAATCTGGTGGCAGAGCTCTAACTCTCACCTGGTCTGTGATTTGATGGTGCTACCCTCCGGGATATCTCTGCCTCAGATCCCGGGATGGGATTCAGCTCACAGATTAAGATGCTCAGTTGTGGGTGTCTGCCTGTGCACAGGATGCCCATGCCCCATAGAACTGGTGAGTCTAGAAAGCTTTCATCCCATCTTGAAGTAGACATCTACCACTTGATTCAGTTGCCTCAATGCGGACACCTAGGGTGACTTGAGATGCTCTGCGTTGTCCCACCTGGCTTCCAGCTGCCAATATAGAAGTGTGCAAATCTCCTGCGGACCTCTTGTCGTATCTTTCCACCCTATGTGACATTTCAGTAGCCAGGAGCATCTCAGGTGGCTCTAGTCACCCGTTAGTCAGCTGAACCAAGTGTCCATGTATTATCAGGTTTTGTTGTCCATATTGACTACAGCTCCGTGGGTTATACAGGGAGTATGGACACCCACATGTGGGCACCTCCCTGGTGTCCATCATGGGCATGATGGAGAAGCTTTGGGGCTTGCTGAGGCATTGAGTGGGATCATTCATATGCCATCTGAGCAGGTTTCTGTCAGTGATGGGGAATGGGATCCTTTGGGATGAAGAGCACTGGGAAACAAGAGGAAGGTCTTTCAGAAAAGCTGGCTTCTTCTCATACTATCTGGGACATGCCCAATGTCAGTGAGGGGTGTGAGGATCCAAAGAAAGCACAACCCGGATGTGAAGAGGCTGGGCAGACCCTGGTGGAGGATGAGTATCTCTTGGAGAAAACACAGTTGCGCAGAGGTGGTAATCAATGCCCAAGAGGACTTTTGGCTTAGACATGTCCCCTGCTCCTGTACAGCTTTTCAGAAGAAAGGCTCTCCTGAGTGCGCTGCCCTAGTGCCATTTCTCTGCAGCCCAACAGTGACCTGTTGGACCAAGTCTCAGTCTCTTTCTTTTTTTCCTTCATCCTTCACTGTGAAAGATGTTACATCACCTTGACCCAGTCACTGCACCTGACCATGAGCGGAGCACCTGCGGGCCCTGCAGGCACGGGCAAGACAGAGACTACGAAAGATCTGGGGCGAGCCCTGGGCATCATGGTGTATGTGTTTAACTGCTCCGAGCAGATGGACTACAAGGTACTGCTCCCACCTCGGCCGCCACATCGGGCTGGGGATGCTCAAGGCCCAATGAAACCTGAAGGATGAGAGTAATCCAGCTGAGATTGCTTTGATCCATCACCTGTCCTCAAATCCCTGCTATGTCCCTTTCTGCTGGACACCTTTTTTGCCTCCTCCTTTTTCTTCTCTAAGACTTGCCCAAGGTTCGTCAGGAGGCAGAGACCTGAAATGTGCTCTCTGTCTCGTTACGCCTTTCCCTTCCCCTCCGCAGTTAGATTCCATGTGAAATGCTTCAAAAATTTTGGCCTGTTCAGTTGAGACTGAGGCTCTGCTGATACTTCGACCTTGGTCGTTTCTTCTTGGTGAGCTTGCAGGCTGACAGGCCCTGGCATGGGAAGGGACCTGTCCTGGTTTTCTCAGGATCCTCTCCCAGAATAAGGCCAAAATGTGCTGAACCTTCAGCCGCTGCAGAATGCGGACTCGTTAGGCTGAGTCTTGCTCTTCACTGGTCTAGCATGGTACAGCGCTTTTGGTGGCCTCAGATCATATTTTATTCAGCTTATGGGCTCTCCCAGGAAGTGGGGCCATCAGTAATTCAGCACAGGTGACCTTTAAATAAAACTAGTGCACAGATATATTGAGAAAGCGCAATTAGCAAACCAAGTGGCAAACTGTGCAGAGCTATAAATATTATAATTGAGTTATGCCTGCTGTTTCCATGCACTTTTCTAAATACCCACAATAGACTGTAAATTGCTATAAATAAACGGGCTGGGAAATAAAGTTCATTTTTTGCTGGAGTTGATTCCATTTGTGATTTCACTCTTGTAATTTTTTTTTTTCCAGTCTTGTGGGAATATTTACAAAGGCCTTTCCCAGACAGGAGCCTGGGGCTGTTTTGATGAATTTAACAGGATCTCAGTTGAGGTCCTTTCTGTCGTTGCTGTACAGGTAAGCGGAGAAATGCTTGTAAATAAACACAAACAAGGCAGAGCCATGCTGCAGCCTTTGGAGTGGGGGTAAATATGGAGAGTGAACGTTGCCAGTTATAGTTCCACGTGTAGGCAGGTGAGGGATTATATCCCAAGATTAATCACATGAATATCACAGCACTGACAAAATGTAGCAGTGATGTGCTGCAAATGTTTTTGTCACTTCTTTTCTTCCCCCAGTTACAGTATTTGTATTGAGGCAATTATTTACAGCATCTTTCCCCAGAGCAGTGTACACTGTGGCTCTGTAGATGTTCCTCCTGAGGAAGACACTCGTATAATTAATATGCTGCAAGATAATTGCAGCGTATCATTTTAGGGAGGAGAGCTGCCTTGAGTTATGGCTACCCAGCCTGCCATGTAGGGAATAATTTTCATGGAGGGGAAGGGTGGTGTCTGGGGCAGACCCAAGTGTCAGCTGAGTGCAGGTTTTAGGACCCCAGTGTCTGACTGAGGTGCTGAATTCTTCCTAGACCCCTCTTGGGCTTGGTATTGCAGAAAGAAAGATCTAGACCCCAGAAGTTTCTACACTTCTGTAAATGTTTCGGTCAAAGACGATCTGAGCCCCTCCATGAACTCCTCGCTCTCCTCATCTCTCGCTCACTCATAACTGGTACCTTACATGATATCCCAAAGAAGGCCCAGGCAGATACAGGAGTTTATGTATTGTTCCCTCTCAATTTCTCTTCCATCAAGTTCTAGTTCAAAGTTGTCATTGAAGAAAGTCTTTGAGGATCTTAAAATAAAAAGGGAAGTTGAACAAAAGAAGCCCAGATATGACTCAACTGCTAATGATTCCCTCGCTTCTGGCTGGAGCGCGGCATCTGAAGAAAGCAGCATGGCTGTCGTTCCATCACTGTGTCTCCTGGCTGCTGTTAGGAGTGTAACCATGGCGATGTTTAATTGGCTGTCTTAGTCATGCAGCTAATGTCGATATGGTTCCTTACAGAGAAAAATTCAATTAATTGCTTAACTTTAAGATGGCAAACAGCAGTAGGGTTAGAGTAGAGAGAATAGTGAGATTTCTCCCTTGCTGAAGTGCTGTTTGCAAGAAGGTGATCTAGCTTTAATAAGCTTGCTCTCTTTGGAAGGTGAGGAATGAGAAGAACAAAGCTGCAATCAGGGAAATATAAAAGACAATACAATATTAGTGAGGGAAGGTGTCAGGGGAGGTCTTTTGGCTTCTGCCGTGTGGTTTTGATTTTAAATTAAGTATCTGATGTCCTAAAATCTTTAAAAGCAATACCAAGTGATCAGTTTGCAATTGAGCTGAGGCCAAGTTTACTGGGAAATAATGCTCCTCTTCTGAGCCTAGCCAAGGAACAGAGCAGGGGCAGGAGGTTTTTGGGCTGTCATGAAGAGCAGTGGAGTGTGGGGAGAGGTGAAGATGGGTGGAGGGAATCAGGGGCCGGTATTGTGTCAGACTCTTGGGACCGCATTTGGGCGTTGGCTCTGTTGTGGGTGCCTGGGCAGCCCTGCGTCTCATTCAGGCGCCTGGCCCCCTGCTAGGTGGAGAAGTTGAAAGAGGTGAATTAGCCTTTGGTAGTGTTTTTGCTGTGGGATGTGCTGAGAAGTGTCCCACAGGTGATGCTAAAAGCCAAGGTGAGATGCAGGCAGCTTTGGAGGCGTTTCCTTCTCCTGAGCTGCTCTTCCTCACCTGTGTCCCTCATTGTCTTACTTTTTTTTTTACTTACTTTTTTGCACAATGGTGCAAATTCTTGCAACTCCTTCACAGTTTGACTGCTGGTCTCTTCAGCTCTCTTTTCTGCTTTGTCAGAGTTTGGCTGTCATAGGAGATTGACGTTGCCACATAGATTTACTCCAAACAGTGTATAAAGCTTTATATGGTCGGTAAAATACCAAAACAGAAGAGTGATAAGCCCCAGCCATCATGGGGCCAAGTGGAAGGAAGGCAGCACTGTCGCCTGGTGTGCTGAGCATAACTGAATGCCAATACTATGACACTGTCCTGTCCCTAGGTGAAGAGTTTGCAGGATGCAATACGGGAGAAGAAGAAATCTTTCAATTTTCTTGGAGAAGAGATTAACTTAGTTCCCTCAGTAGGCATTTTCATCACCATGAACCCTGGTTATGCAGGGCGAACCGAGCTACCTGAGAATTTAAAAGCTCTCTTCAGGTGAGTCCCGGTCACGGTTTGTGACCTGTATTATAAGACTGGCAGAAATTGTCTTTTGGAACATCCAGCTTGACTTCATTTCCTTGGGGAATCCACTTGCGCTGGGGATTCACAGATAGTTTCAGCCTTGTGCAACAGACCCAACCCTGGGTCTGGGTTTGCACAGGCAGGGCAAAGGAGCTCTGGCCCTTGCGATGCAGAAGGCAGTGTGTGATCTGGCTCACTGGAGACGACCTGGAAGATAAAGCTGCAAATCCACTGCCCCTAAGACCTGTAGTCAGGAAATACTTGTTCTGCAATCTTTTCTTGCCTGTCTTTTTAGGCCATGTGCGATGGTTGTGCCAGACTTTGAGCTGATCTGTGAAATTATGTTGGTGGCCGAGGGATTCATTGAGGCCCGGGCGTTAGCCAGGAAGTTCATTACTCTGTACCAACTCTGCAAAGAGCTCCTGTCCAAGCAGGTGAGCCCAATACTGTGGTTGGATGGTACAATGAAGCCCTCTGGTCTCCAAAATCAGCAGGAACATGGCACTCTGCCACTCACCTCCACGGCTGAAGCTTCAAAGCTTTTATTTAATGACCGCATTTGCACTAGCTGCCAGGAGAAGAAAAGGTTTGTGATTATCAGAGCAATGAAATTTTTGAACTGCTTTGCTGGAGAATCTGCAGGGTCCAAAGCATTTGACCAGGTGCATTAATGAGAGAGGTTTTTCAATGGGCTCAAACGATACCATGTTTGGGGAATTATTCAGTGACCCTTTGCTTTCCAGTCTCTTAGTTCCTATTGATTCCCCTGCCTGCAATGGGTTTATGATGTCTGTCCCTCTCTGAGCTCAGCCTAACAGTTCCTTGTTGTGTCAGGTATTGACCAAGTAGGGTCAATTCCAGTGTAAAGCTCTAATTACTCAGATTTTTCCTTGTCGTCATTTGCATAGATCAAAGCTGGGTCCAGAGAAGAGTTGAATCAGGACTCCAGAGGGAAAACCTTATCTTGGCTGTGCCAGCATGAGGCTGGGTGGGAGATGCCTTGTCACAGAAACTTTGTGCTGTGTCTTAGAGGTCTTGCTGGAAGCCGTGGCCCCTCACATAAATCAGCCAGCTGCCGAGCTGCGCTCTGGAGGCTCTTAACAGAGCAGAAATATAAAGGGTTGCTTGTTGGCTTAAGAGTTCCTCTTTGTGGTTCTTTTTTAACAATGTCCTTATTGGCCCCTGCTTGGTGCACTGCCTCTGGGACCAAATGTGCCTGGTAATCTTGTGATGGGCAGGACGGAGAAACCTGGGTATTTGGAGCCTTATAATGGACTAGCAAATCTTTCACCTTGGTAGCTCCTGCAGATCCAGGGCTCTGGCTGGCCTTGCTTTAGCTGCTTTATGATTTAGGTGAAACAAATTGCTTAGGTCTCCAGAGTGCAAGTCTTTCTGCTGCCTTAGTGCCAACTCTGAGCCTGCGTGATGGTATGAACAGCTGAATTGAACTGACTCTTTAATACTGTCCCTGACAGGAATCTCACCTGCTGAAATGGAAATCAGGTAACTCGGGCTGGTGGAAGTCTCTGGCCACAATGAAAATATCAGATTTAGCTGTATTTCCACTGCTGGCTTCTCTGGCAGTTTGGAGCTGCTTGTCCTTACCCCTGCATGGTGCTGTACTGTCTGAGCACAAACTCATCCCTCCTTTCTGCTTTTTTTTCCCTCCCCACGTAGGATCACTACGACTGGGGCTTGCGTGCAATCAAGTCGGTGCTAGTTGTCGCCGGCTCCCTCAAACGAGATGACCCGGAGCGACCCGAAGACCAGATTCTGATGCGCTCACTTCGTGACTTTAACATCCCCAAGATTGTGACCGATGATGTGCCGGTGTTTATGGGGCTGATCGGGGATCTTTTCCCTGCGCTGGATGTGCCTCGGAAGCGAGACCTGAATTTTGAGTCGTTTGTGAGGCAGGCTGTGCTGGACCTCCGGTTGCAGGCTGAGGACAACTTTGTGCTCAAAGTAAGACCAAGTAATCTTCTGCTGTACCTACACCACTATTAAATCATTTGGGTCTTCTCAATCACCTTTGCTTCTACAAAAGAGGGCTCTGCAGAATATTCCCCTTGCAGGCAGACCGTGATGGAGGACAGAGTCAGCTAGGCTGAGTCTGATGCAGTTGCACCTGCGCCTAAAGCCAGCACGGGCTTTGTCCCTGAGTTTACAAGGGGACTAACTCTTGTAGGCTCATGAAAGCACGGCCCCTGGAGAGCAGAGCCTCATCGGCTGATAGCAGATGTAAATAGCACTGGAGGTTTGTCTGCAGGCTGAGGATTTCACCCACTGTGATTAGAGGGGCTAGACCAAACTTGGTATCAAATCCGTTTGTGTCTCTGGATCACGTCTTTCTAAAGAGGCCAAATGGGAGCTATTTTGTAGACCTGAATTTCAGTTTGGCATCTTTGTCTAAAATTTGGGAGTGTTTTTTCTCAGGTGGTGCAGCTGGAGGAGCTGCTGACAGTCCGGCACTCTGTCTTCGTGGTGGGTAACGCAGGCACTGGCAAGTCTCAGGTGATGAGATCCCTGAACAAGACTTACCAGATAATGAAGCGACGTCCTGTCTGGACAGACCTCAACCCCAAGGCAGTCACCAATGATGAGCTTTTTGGCATCATTAACCCAGCAACAAGAGAATGGAAAGATGGTAAATGTCTTTTCATACCTGAATCTGTAGATAAAGAAGGATATTTTTAATGAACTTCCTGAGCAGCAGCAGGATGACTGGTTCTTTGTATGGAGGTCTGAAAGCCCAGGCGCTTGTCTGCTGCTTCACAGCCATGTGAGAGTTTGTTGATGAAAAGATACCTAGGATGTTTTAACTTTTTGATCTTCAAATGGGAAATATAGGATAAACCTGCTTTATCCTAGTGCCAGAATAATTATCATGTCCATTAATACCAACATTTACCAGTTCCTAAATGGGGCAGGCAGTTTTTTGGGGTTGGGTGGATTGGTGATGGAAGAGAGTTCCCACCTACCCTATGATGTGCACTGGGCCCCCCCCAAATGTACCATCCCAAGGTTTCCATAGCTGATAGCACACAGGCAGCAGCCTTAAATGGTGGTTTTCCACTTTATGTTGCTGCCCGCCCTCTGTAATACACCAGCATTTGCCAGTCTGTTGATCCTGATTGCTCCTGAGGAAAAGATGTGCATTTAGAACTTGCTGAAATATTACAGAAATCTGGAGTGAAAATGTTTGGTTGTGACTGATATGTAAAGGCAGCTTTGATTTACGCATGTTGCTGGTTTGGGAGGTGTGGGGGAGGTAAGGGAAGACATTGCCATAAATCATCCTTGGCCAGAAGTCTGCCAGGAGACGAGCTGCCACCCACCTCCCCTGGCCCCCACCACGGACCTCTCCTGAACCCCTGCTTTGTTCCAGTGCCAGGGTTAATTTGTTTTTAATTGTAATTAGGGACCCTAAATCAAAGTGCCAGAGGGGTGTGCAGGATACAGCCTGACCTCTGTAGACTGGCTGCAGCAGTGACCACAGATCGAGGGCTGCGGGTGGCACTGGACAGCAGGAGGGACCTTTTCCAGGTGGCTGTCCCATGGTTTCTAGCCTGTAACGTTTCAGGGGAGCTTACAGGACTCCTCCCTGAGGTTCGAAGGCAGATGTTTTCTGCATTAACCATTCCTGAAAATTTTGTTTCTTGTTGTCACAGCTGAACAAGAGATGATGTGTTCCTTTACGGACCAGCCCCTTCTTTTTCTCTTCCCGTTTTCATCCTGTCACTCCTTTCATTATCAGGAGTTGAACAGGTGATCCTTGTTAGGCGGTAAAAGGTTCCAAAATGAATCCTAAAAGTGCTTTTTGTAGAACCAAACTCTTCTTTCAAATCCCAAGACCGCGCTGTGCACAAGGTGCACAAGGTTAGGAGAGAGGCCCTTTTCTCTCCTCTGCTGTCGTGATGTATCTGAGGGAAGCACTGATGCTCTGAGACAGCTGAGACAACAGCTCTTTCTGATACTAAGGACATTGGAGCGGTTTCCAAGGCATGTGTCCAGCGTGTGAGGAACCGAGTCAGCAGAGCCAGTGAAATGCTATTTTTCTGACCCAATCTCAGAATTGAATACCTGTTTCAGGTGAGCTGTGCTGCATTTGCTGTGCACAGGCTTTGTCTTCGGTCATACAATGCCACCAGCTGTTCCTGACCTGGATCACGGAGAAATAGCTTGTTCTGGAGGAAAAAAAAAAGGGTGCTTGTCACAATTCACCAGAAGAGAGGCTTTTTTTTAATGTTTGCCTGATGTTTTTTCATGAAGACCTGTCTCTCCCTAGGTATTTTCACGTGTAGAGGAGAGCGATAGTTTTGTGGAGTTTCCATTTGCTCTGCAGCACTGCTGCTCTATTCCCAGCCTTTTTGCTCTTCTTAACATTCATTATTTACTTCCCCCGAGACACTGTATCCTCTCTGTCTCCTTGATTTTACTGACATTTTGTTCTGTCATTCAATGTCATTCTGTGCTTGTTCTCCTCTCAATCTCACTAAAGCCATGACCCAGCGTTTAATGCATCTTGATTTCTCTGATATACTTTGAGCCTCAAAAAACATTTGTAAGAATTTCCAAGGCATATTCGGATGGTTTTCTCTGCATGGTGTAATTCATGCCTTCTTTTGCTTCTGAGTATCTGCCCTTCACTTTTCTTATCCCTTGTGATTCTCAGTGGGAATGAAGTCGTGTGTAGGTCTGCAGTCATTTTCAGTGGTGGTAACTGGTAATGGTTTTTTTTTCTTCAAAGCAGACGAGACCCTTATTGTGATATAGTAAAATTTATGTACAGACACACAGAGTTTTGAATACTTAAGAGGAGATAATTAATTAGGGTAATTTTTAATAAGTTGCTAAACAAAACTGTTAGAGCAGGTAGCATCTTCAGTGTTCATCAACACATTCCTGTCACCCTCCCAGGACTGTTTTCATCAATCATGCGAGAGCTGGCCAACATCACACATGACGGTCCCAAGTGGATGGTACTAGATGGAGATATTGATCCGATGTGGATTGAATCTCTTAATACTGTGATGGATGATAATAAGGTAATGAATATGAGTTAAAGAAGCAGGTGTTCCTTGACTGTGTGGTGTGATTCAGCCTAGGAGAAATGCAGACGCTGAAATAGCACCTCCTACAATAATGTAACTGTGTTTCTTCAGATATACCGAACAATACTGCACAAAGGAAATGGTGCGTGAGGGAAATAGCTCCAATAATGTTTACTTTGGAATTTCCCTTTTCTGGAGAGTTGGGCTCATGAGTAACCACAGATGTCTTGATCACAACTTCAGGCCCTTTAAAAATAGAGTGGGGTCATAATCCTACACCTTTTTTCCCTACGCTAAGGGAGTGCTGTTGATTCTGGGTCATGGAAGAGAGAAGGATCATTCTACTACCTGTTAGAAACCAGCTGCTTTGCTCAAGAAACTGGGCTGACAGCCATGAAGCTTTTTAGTACAAAGTGCTGAATGCTTTTCATTCCTGTCCCTGGGGGATGCGTTAGTCTGTCTGTCTGTCTGCCACATGCAGGTGTTGACCCTGGCAAGCAATGAGAGAATCCCTCTGAACCCAACGATGCGGCTCGTCTTTGAGATCAGCCACCTGCACACAGCCACCCCAGCGACCGTGTCCAGAGCGGGTGAGTCCTGGCCTGAGTTTCACACTGGCATTTGGCACGCACCAAGCAGGATATAGTGCCATTAACCAGTCTTTTGTTGGCCAGCTTGGTCCCTCTTGAAAGTTCCCAACCTGGGATCACAGCTACCTTTGGTGGACAGGGTAGGCTCCTAAAGCACATGGACAAACTGAGGATCCTGACCCCAAATCCATACAGGAAGCTGTCGTCATCTTAGAGATGTACCCAGAGATCTCTGACTGTTGGTGGGTGATCGTGGCTTCTGCACTGCCAAGAGAGTGCCCGGGTTGTACAAAGTCCTGTATGGGCTTGATGAGGAGATGGACAGTCTCTATCCCAAAGACATCCTGATCTTCTGGAAAAGTGCATGAAGTATGGGAGAAGGGAATGAAGGTGTCCCCTAGTTTTGCACATCAGGAAATGGGGCCCAGAGCAGTAACATGACCACGTTCTGAATTTGGGACAGGGTCATGAAAGGTGTCCTGGGGCACCCAGGCATATGTGACAGAGTTTTCGTTGTGTGAAAGTAGCTGAGTAAATCTGCTGGAGGAAAGGAATAGTCTCTGCTGTGTCCTTACTATATGTCCTCTCTTACCCTGGGCCTGAAGGGATCCTGTACATCAACCCGTCAGATCTGGGCTGGAATCCCCCCGTGAGCAGCTGGATTGACAGGCGAGAGATCCAGTCTGAAAGAGCCAACCTGACCATTTTGTTTGATAAGTATTTGCCGACTTGCCTGGACACCCTTAGAACAAGGTACCGTCTGAAGAGTGATTGTGTTTGTGCTGGCGAGGGCAGGGGGACACCTGCAGCTTTCCAACAGCCATGGCGTGCCGGGGTTGTGCTGCATGTGGTGGGGTGGCTGGTTTCCTCCTTGCTGCCGAGACCTCTGAGCATCGTTGGCTTAAGCTCAACAAAAGAGCAGGGTGAGGTGGGGGAGCCCATCCTTTGTTGGTCAGACCTAGTTTTCATCTGGTTTTCATCAGATTTTGATTTTATTATTCCTGTACTTCTTGTACCAGTTCTGTATTTCTTGGAAAGTAAATCGAGAAGATTCTAAAGAGAAAGACTTTTTGGTCTTCTGATGTGTCAGGCTAGACCTCAGTTCACTCCACAAGTTATTTTTCAGTAAAGCAGATGTCAGACCACTGACGAAGGAATGTTTTCAGTATGTGGTGTGGAAGGTGGAGAGAACAGATCCTCTTTTATCCTCTCCCCACTTCTCTTCCTGCCCCTTGGTGATGAGAAGGAAGTTGGTGATCGTGGGAGAGGGTGGGATTGCTCTACAAGCAATTCTCTCTTTAATTTCCTTCCTGATGTATTTGGACAAAATGAGGTCAGTCTGTGTGGGCACCCAGCCTGGGCATGTTTCATGGTTGGAGACCAATCCAATGAACATGAAGAACTTGCATATTTGGGAGGGCCCTGGTGTTCCTTGGCTTGAGATGGCTTCAAAGCGGTGCCCGCAGAGAAGTCGTATGGTCTTGCTTATCATCACGAGAGACAGCTCTCTTTTACTCATACTGTGGTGGTGACTGGCCAAAATAGAGTCCCAGCAAACTTGAGTAGGAAGCTTCTCCCATCCTCTGCTTCTTCCCATAGTTGCACCTTAATTTAAAAAAATTACAAAAAGAAAATCGGTGTACAATTGAGCATGGGAGTTGTCAGCCACAAAGGAGATGTGTCGGAAGGGGCTGTATTAGTGAAAGCAGTGGTCATTGCAAGTAGGAGTTAGACATTTTACTAGGGAGCTGCTCCCTGGCTGACCGAGGTGGTTATAGCCGTTGGCAGTAAAGTGCATCGGACATTTCCCACTCTATTTGCTGAGCATTGCAGCAGACCGTGAAATCCACAGGATTAGCTGCAGGCAGCCCTGAGCTGAGTATTTTGGTAGCTTGCTTAATTCAGAAATTGTAGAACCAACCTTTCAAATAGCTATAATTACTTTATGGAGGACTTCAGTGCTGCTACAATCTTAGTTTGGAATTCTGTAAGTGTAGCTTAAATGAATGTAAAATGGCAAGATGAAAGGGTTTATTTTATTACTCCTCTATTTGACCACTTTTGAACTCATTGTGTTCACAGGAAATCATTGCCTTTAGCGAGTCTTCCATTTTACTTCTTTCAAGAGGATCAAAGTTTTAAAATGCTTGAAACTTCTGATTACTGTTATTACTTGTATATGTGCCAGTGCCGGCATGTCCAAGGGAGAGAATGGGAGTTCTCTTTATTCCTGTACCCAGGAATATGACATGCACTGCTGACAAGTAAAATGCTAATATTCTGAAAAAGCATTTCTAGCCTTGCCTTCCTGGGTTGTAAGTGACTGTGGTGCTGGACCCAATTATAATTCCCGTGATTTCAACTCCCATCTCTTAGATTTAAGAAGATTATTCCCATTCCTGAGCAGAGTATGGTTCAGATGCTGTGCTATCTCCTTGAGTGCCTCCTGACGGAGGAGAACACACCTCCTGACTGTCCCAAGGAGCTTTATGAACTTTACTTTGTCTTTGCTGCTGTCTGGGCCTTTGGTGGATCAATGTTTCAAGACCAGGTAAGAAGGAAGATGCCACTTCAGCATCTTTTACACAGACCTTTTTTTTTTTTTAATACTTTCCAAAACCCAGTGCTGTATCAGTAACACTGTTATCCCGGGGCTCTCAGACAGGTGATAATAAACTAGAAACTTGAACGCAACAACTCGTTTTGCGAAAGCCCTCGTTACCCAGGGTGCAACAGCAGAGGAGAACGGCTGAGGGGTCAAGGGATAAAGGTGGAGGGATGTTTGCTTAGGCAGATGCATTTCGCTGGAGAGAAACATTAGGTTAATTCATAGAGGCCTGTGGATGTGCATAATGTGATGAAATTAAGACTGACTTACCAGATGAATAGAGCAGTGGAGCAGCCTTTCAGCCATCCGGCCGTGCGGGTAGATGTTGTGCTATATAACACAAACCAGCCGGTGCTCTGTCACCACTGAATTTTATTAAACATAGGTGAATGTCAAGAATTGGCTGTCCTCCATTTCTGATAGAAGTACATAAGCAAAAGTGGTGGTCAGCAGGGCAGGACGGGCTTTGGGGGTTATGTACTTCCACGTAAGTAGAAGTAGACAGTGGCTCTGCTCTTTGCTGGGAGCGTGCTGATGAGGTGGAGGGTGATGGTTCTAGGCACTCAGCTTGAACTCCCCTCCAGGCAGCCAGCTGTTGGGTGGTCTGGCATGAGCTGCTGGGCTTGGTCAGGCTGTTGGGGGATGGATGTCCACACCCAAGACTGTAGTGCTGGAGAGCACAATCCTGAGACCAAGATCTTCTTGGGCCAGGAGGATTAATCAGGCCATGGTTCACTACTGGGGTGTCTGACATTTGAAGTATGCTCATGTCCAAGAGGCAGAGGAAGGCAGGGCACTACTCTCCATGCGGCTTCCCACAGAGCATCTCTTCTACAGATTAATTGCAGCTGTCAGCCTCTGAATCCATCAGCTTGCATTAGACAAGGTGGGTGTGATCTCTTGCAGGGTGGTATTATTATAACACAGTTTTCTCAAGGTCAGCATTCGACACTGCACATTTTCAGGCCCCTTTCAGGTCTTGGCCCTTAAAACATGGGAGAAGCACAGACATTTCTAGCTGGGCTCAAACAGCTCCTTTGGCAGGAGCTGTAGCATGTGAACAACAGGAATCTTGGGAAAGATCTCCTCCAGACTTGCCTGGGGGAGGCAGGGTCATGCTGCTGCCTCTGACCTCCCTGTTCTCTATCACTCCCCAACGTCTTGTGTGCAGGAGTGGAGAAACGTGCATTTCCTTTCGCCCCCGTGCCCCTTTCTGCCCCATTTCCTGGCCACGTGGCTTGGCACAGTAGGTCTGTCTCTTGATTTCCAAGTAAATGGAAAAGCTGCTGCTGTTTTACAACTTCCAACTGTTAACAGTAATAATGAACAAGAAGACAGCGGGCTGTGTGTCAGAGCCCTGCTGCCACCGCTGCCGACATTGGGGCCACCCTTGGCTCCGTTCCACGGTTTTGTGCCCATGCTTGCAGGACGGCTTTCCACCCTCTGTTGTCTTTGCTGTTTCCAGATTGATGGCTATGCCTCAAATGAAAACAAACAAACAAAAAAAAAACACAAAAAAAGATAATTTTGATGTGACTGGTTGAGGGGCAGGCAGGAGAAACCTGAGGCACTTGTAGAGGGGACTAAGAGAGCTTGTGGCACCTGAAGACCTAGGTTTTGAGTACCGGGTTTACAGCAAGTAGGACAGGGAGCCGTGTGAGTAGCTTCAAAGCCTGTGGGTGGAAGTACACGTGGCATCTCCTGGGACTGCTCGCTCTGGTTCTGCCCGATCCCTGCTGGGAACCTGTCGGATAGTTGCACCTCTTGGTCAGAGGATACCTCGTCCCCAGGTCTGAAGAGTGTCACCCTGAGGTGTGGTCTGCCCAGTGACAGGACAGTGCTGTCGAGGGCTCAGAGACCCATACCTGGTCTCTAGTGGGCTTGTGGCAAGCTCTGTTTTGTCTGGTCTCCACGGACCTGACAGCAGAGAGCCTTCCCTGGCTTGGGTGGAGGTACTGCCGTTCTCAGGGGCTGCCTAAGTGCTCACTGTGTCTCTTCGTGTTTTTTCCATGTGCCTCAATGCTAGACCAAAAACATCTACTGGACTCTTCACCTTTGCTTCATGCCAAGGAGCAGATGTTTCAGGAAGTGATAAAAAGCACCGGTCAATCTCAGCTTGGTGCTCACTTGGTGCCATTGTGCCTCGCGACCACTGAATGGCCTGTGCGAGACCAGCTTTCTTGGTCCTTGTGGAGGACTTGGCCCTCCGTTTCTTATGTGCCAGCTGGGGAATACTCAGCCCTAGTGTTGTCAGCGCAGGGTGACTTAAAAAAAAAACCAGTGCAACAAATCCTGGGAAGCGCTGCTTGCCATTGCTTCAGCAGTACAAGCTGCTGCCTAATTATAGGAGCTTATATCTCCGTGAGCAAGTCGGCTGGAGCGCGGTCGCATGGCGGATGGGCACTGCGTTCCCCACGCCGTAGCAGAGCCAGTGCTGGCATCGCAGGCTTTGCTGCCTGCCTGGCTCCCCGGGGGCGGTGGCCTCGGCGCGGCGTGCTCTTGCTGCTGCGCGGGTCGCAGGAGAGGCTGTGCTGCGCGGGCACAGCAACCCTCTGGGAGGTTTGACTTTGAGGCTGGACTGTGCGTTGCTGCTTGTGATGCTCTGTAAATGTCAGAGCTGGGAGTGAGCGGATACAGCAGTCCGAGCGAAGGGGAGCCTGATGAAAAATGATCCAATATAAAATCTGTTTATTGCTCTCCATCGAAGGTGCCCTTCGTGCTGACCTTTTGCTGTCGAAATGTCAGGAGAAAGAGTCTGGAAGGCTTCCCGCTACTCCGCACTTGTTGGTGGAGAGCGGGGCCCCTTTATAAAAACGGATGATAGATTTGCCATTTCCAGGCTCTGAAATTAGTGGAAATCCATGTGGGGTTTTTATTAAGGAAGCAGTTTGAGTTCGACACCGCTCTGGCAATAGAGCTGGGGCTGGAGCAGCTGCACTTATCTGCTCAGCTAGGGAGGGCGGGCAGCCCATCACAATGCAGCTGCAGGCCGTTTGCCCGCGCAGGGGTAAAGGCACCCTTGTGAGAAAGCTTTTAGCAGTGATGCACGTCCCTCTCCACTGCAGGCTACTCTGCTGCCAGCGCCGAGGAGTTATAACAACAGGAGAATGGAGAATTACAGTTATTCTGCCTCCCTGAATAGCACGAGACTGCAAAATCACAGATACTAACAATGTGTTTTTCAAATCCTCTGGTCTTTGGATGGATGGTGGCTTGGGAAACTTTACAGAGGACACTTGGTTCAGTTCAGCTGCAGACCCAGGTTTCCTGATGGAGGCTTAGCAGTCTGTGGGCAATGTCTTGGCGGTCCCACCTGGACTTCTGGCCTGGGAAAGCACGTTGAATGGCTATGGGGAGGAGAGACACACAGATGACCCACGAAGAAACTGTACTGTTAAGACTGCCTAATTTATTCACCCAGTATTTCACCGACAACTTTTTAGTGGCACTTTCCCCCTCCTTCCCCCACCCACTTCTCCCCGGGGCAGAAGGCTGTAGTCCCCATTGTCTGGAAGCTGTTCGGGTGGAGTGACCTGCCCAATGTCATACAGGAGACCTGGGGCAGGGGAGGGGACTAAGCACATTTTGCAAGTCCTGACCAAGCATCTAAAGCAAAACTGTCACCCCAGCTCTTGAAAAAAATTAAGATGCTCAAAAATCTTCATGCATAGGAAGATATAATGGGGAAAGACAAGAAAGTGGGTGCTCCCAGGGTGATATGGCAGAGCCAAAGGGGCATGGTCATAGAATGATAGAATCATTTACACTGGGAAAGTTCTTTAAGATCATCAAGTCCAACCATTAACCTAACACTGCCAAGGCCACCGCTAAACCACGTCCCCAAGTGCCACGTCTACAGGTCTTTTAAATACATCCAGGGATGGTGACTCAACCACTTCCCTGGGCAGCCTGTGCCAGAGCCTGGCAACCCTTTTGGTGATGAAATTTTCCCTAATCTCCAACCTAAACCTCCCCTGATGCAGCTTGAGGCCGTTTCCTCTCGTCCCATCGCTGGCAACTTGGGAGAAGGGACCAGCCCCCCCCTCACTCCAGCCCCTCTCAGGCAGCTGCAGAGAGCGAGAAGGGCTCCCCTCAGCCTCCTCTTCTCTAGGCTAAACCCCCCCAGCTCCCCCAGCCGCCCCCCAGCACACTTGTGCTCCAGACCCTGCCCCAGCCCCGCTGCCCTTCCCTGGACACGCTCCAGCCCCTCAAGGCCCTTCTTGTCCCGAGGGGCCCAAACCTGAGCCCAGCATTCGAGGTGGGGCCTCCCCAGGGCCGAGCACAGGGGGACAGTCCCCAACCCTGCTGGGTCCCTCTCTGGTGCTTTTGTACACCAGTCTCTGTAATCCTGCTTCTCCAAAACATTGTGGCTTGAAAAGAGGCCAGATGACAAGAACTAAGTATTAATAGAGTGGTGTGATTTATGGGGAAAGGCTTTAGTATGCATGCTTTAACAAACCATGTCCACAGATGTAGACAGATGTTGTGTCCTTGTCTGTTGGAAGACGTAGGCACCAAGAATCAATCAAGCAGCCTGTTTAGTCATAGTCACATATTTCTCTTTTTCAAATTGATCCATCTATCTAATCTCAGACATCCCGAGGGTGATCAACGCAGAGGATGAATTATTTAGGCGAACAAATAGGAGTGATGAAAAGAAATTAAGAAAATAAAAAAATAGCCTTAATAACAGGGAAAAAAAGGATGTTTGTTGTGCTGTGCAATATATTTTAAAGACCAGCCCCACTCTGGTGGACTGGGACAGATAGCATTCTCCATCACTAATGAATTTCTCCAGACGAGCATATTTTCTCCACTTTTTGTCTTGCAGCTTGTGGACTACAGAGTGAACTTCAGCAAGTGGTGGGTGGCAGAATTCAAGACTATCAAGTTTCCCTCTCAGGGCACGGTCTTTGACTTTTACATTGATCCAGAAACAAAGAAATTTGAGCCTTGGTCTAAACTTGTTCCTCAGTTTGAATTTGATCCAGAAATTCCATTACAGGTATGTGAACCTTGCATGCTTTTTGTCTGGGAGGAATACATGCATTTTGGTGCCTGAATGTGGGCATTTCAGTGAAGTCTCATTAAAGGTCAAGCACTTCCTAATAAAGATGGCATCTTTTTGAGGTACAGCTTAAGTACCCATCTTTCTTTACTGTGCTTTGACTGTGAAGATGCATCCTCCATCCATCTTCCAAATATGAGTGATGGCCGTGGGGGGCGGGTTCAGAGCCACCCCCCGGCAAGCAGGAGCTGTTGTGCCCAGGGTGCAGGATGGGAGGTGCGTGATGGGGGGAACCTTTGGCCAAGGAGCGCAGCCTGCAGGATGTGAGACAAGGTGGTGACAAAGCCCCTGAGACACCATGTCGTCATCCTGTGCCTGGCTGAAAATAGAGATGTTTTTATGATTTGGACAAAAAAATGAGTTTTTGCAGGTAGTGGATTGCATTTGCCAGCTACACTTTTCTTTCCTTTTAAAGTGCCACAGTGGGTAGATCACTTGTAAAAATTGTTACCGTTTTAGCAAAATGTGTGTTTTGGGGGAGATCCAGATGCTGCTCCCAGCATCTGTCTGTCAAGATTTCATCTGTACACACAGTTTGATTTTAACGGCTAGCAGCGGCGTATCATTCCTTTCCTAGTGCAATCTAGAAACTGGGGTCACCCCACTCATTCCTGGCTCTCCCAATTTTACTTCTCCCAGAACATGGCTGTGGGGTCGTGGCAAGGATGGGGACTCTCACCTGCTCGTTCTGCCCCTCTCAGGCTTGCCTGGTGCCCACCACTGAGACGGTCCGCGTGCGGTACTTCATGGACAGGCTCCTGGAGCGCCAGCGCCCGGTGATGCTGGTGGGCAACGCCGGCACGGGGAAGTCTGTGCTGGTGGGGGACAAGCTCTCCTCACTGGACACGGATGCGTATGTGGTGAAGAAGGTCCCATTTAACTACTACACCACCTCTGCCATGCTGCAAGGTAAGGCAACGGCTGAGCCACGGGACCTCTGGCTGGCAGGTTACCAAATTCCCAGGGCATCCAGCGAGGATTGGAGTGGGACGTGCACTGTGGCGCTCCGGGGAAGACCTGTGGGTGCCCTGCCTGTGTCGTTTGTGGGCACTGCACTGACACCTGTGGACTCTTAAATCCCATCGTGAAAATCTCAGCTCAGCAGACCCCTGGTTTTGTGGAAGAGGATATTTTCCACCATGAGGATTTGAATTCTGAACAACACGACTCTGGTTCTGGGCTGTGCCAAAGCACACGCTTAAATCTGCTGCTATTTTGTACCATAGCTTGTACTTGATTTGAGGTGTGTCTTTAATATGCTTGAATTTAAAGCCCATGCTGAATAGGATGGGTTTCTTGGCTAGGATCCAAACTGTTCAGGGTGCAGTGATGGGAATTGCATCCCGGTTAGCAGTGAGGATGGTGCTAATGGGCGTGTGCAGGCTGTAAGCTAGGGCTGCCGGTTCCTGGTGCTGTCCTTCACGGCCTGCTGCGGCCTGATGTGCTCCCACGGAGCAGGTCCCGCACCCCACCTCCCCAGGGGCACAGGCCTTGCTGACCTTGGGGCTCTCAGGGCCCCAGGGAACTGCTGGAGCTGGGGAAGCCCATAGGAACATTGCTGGTGACGGTTTTGGCACGTCAGTGAAAAACGCAAGTTTGAGACCAAGATGGAGTCAGTTTTGCGCTGTAGTCTCTTCAGAGGCAAAGAAAAAGGAGAGAATCCTTGAAAAATTTCTCATTTTGGAATGATGTTTTCACTTTGAGTTGACATAAAGAGAGATAAAATAACTTTTTACATGTATTTATTAACCAGAAATGAAACAACAGGGTTTGTTTTGAGTTGAATAACAGCTGTGGGTCACCGTAAAGCAAAATGCTTCCTTTATATAGCTTGGTTTGACCCAAATGGCCTGAGATCTTTTTGTTCCCCCAGCCCAATACAGCCCTTCACCATCCATGAAGCGCTGGTGAGACCGAGGATTTAACCTCCACTGTCTGGGTTGCTCCTGGCCAGGCGGTGCCAGGTGGGGAAATGCCCACAGCCCAGTTCGATGCCGAAGGCAGTCAGTGTCTGGGGCTTTGCCTGTGCTCTGCCAGGCTCCCAACCCCGCAAACAGTCTGTTGGAGCCGGGACTGATTCCCTTGCAGAGCAGTGAGAGCACAGGCTCAGCTGTGTCATAGGGCCAGTGTCAGAGCTTTTGGGGGCAGATTTGCAGAGTTTCTGGCCCGCTGGTGCCCACCCTCCCAGGCTCTCCTGCCTGCGCCGACCAGCCCCACGGGATGGTGTCTGTGCCTCTGCCCACAGTGTGAATGTAAATGACTTGGGTGACATGTCCTTCAAGCAAAAAAAAATGGGTAAAATCTCACCTTTTGGCCAGTCTTGCAGCCCTGAGGGGTGTGATGGTTAGAGACTCCCTTTCCCCCTCCCAGGTACTTCTTTCCCTGTGTGGGGCCTTTGTAAAATGCCCTTGAGCTGGTAAATGGGCTGAGCGCCCTGTCTGTCCACCCAGCTGCCTGGGTGGGCGAATGCACGCTCATTTATCTCCATCTGGACGGGGCGAGTGTGTGCAGGTGTTGAAATTTATTCAGGCAGACCTGGCAGCACGTCCCTATTTACTCTGGCCATGAGCTATGGGCTGAGACAGCGATTTTCTTCCTCTGCAGAGGGAAGCAAGTCATCTTGTGTGGGGATGAAGATGTGGCTGTGAGATTTGCATTGGGAAGCATGATTTATACTGCTTGGTCCGGTTCCCTACTGCTCATTTTTTAGAGTTAATTTGTCCCTTTTTGTGTAGTTTGTCAGTTGGTTCCTTTTTTTTTTCCCCCTCAGCAGGCATCTCTTTAAATTTGTAAAACATGGATACAAAGCAGTTTTGGAGGTTTTTTTTTTTTTACTTAAAAGCCTGAAAGCCAGTAATTTCTTAGACAAGGTGCCTGTTGGTGCAGAGATTTATAAGGTGCAGAGCATAGAATCACAGAATCATAGAATGGGTTGGGTTGGGAGGGACCTTTAGAGCCCATCTAGTCCAACCCCCTGCAGTGAGCAGGGACATCCCCAACCACAGCAGGTCACTCAGAGCCCCGTCCAGCCTGGCCTCAAATGTTTCCAGGGATGGGACATCGGCCACCTCTCTGGGCAACCTGGGCCAGGGTCTCACCACCCTCATAAGTAAAAAAAAATTTCCTTATATCCAGCCTAAATCTCCCCTCCTTTAGTTTAAAACCATCCCCCCTTGGCCTGTCACAGCAGGCCTTGCTAAAGAGGTTGCCCCCACCCTTCCTACAGCCCCCCTTTAGGGACTGAAAGGCTGCAATAAGGTCTCCCCGCAGCCTTCTCCTCCCCAGGCTGCACAACCCCAGCTCTCCCAACCCGGCCTCGCAGCAGAGGGGCTCCAGCCCCCGGAGCATTTCTGTGCCCCCCCGGCCCCGCTCCAACAGCCCCGTGTCCTTGTGCTGAGGGCCCTGAGCTGGACACAGCACTGCAGGGGGTCTCACAGAGCGGGGCAGAGCCTGCGCTCTTCATGGGAAGAACAGCTATGTCGTTCAAACCACCCTCCCAGGCCCTGTGGCTTACAGGGTGCCATGTGCATAGGGACTGAAAGGAGCCAGACACCCTCTCTGCCCAAACCTGGGGCCAGTTTCGGGTTTCCTTTGGTGTGTTGTGGCTGAGGGTCCCCCTGTGGCGCTTGTTGCTCTCTCAGCCCATTGCCCTGCTCTCTGGTCCCCAGCCAGCAGGCAAGAGGAGTCGCACTTGCTGAGCCTCGTTTGCAGTGACTGTTTCTTGCAGGTGCTAATGGGAGTGTGTCAGGATCTCAGAGGCAGGGACATGGGCCCTTTGTCATTATTGTGAGACACGGCTTTGAATTAAAATGCAACTTTCACAAACATGTCACTTGATCCCCAGTAACCGCATTTCAGTGTGATGAATCTCCTGCATACTTGTTTAACCTCAAAAAAAGCTGATTTTATATGTTAATTAAGGACTAATTAAATTTAAATTAAATGCTTATTTGAAACACTTAATTTAACTTGCTACCAGAAACTTCAAATATTATGGTTTTATTGAAGAGGGAGAGAGACTCCACTGAGGAAAGATTAATCATTTTTCTTAGCACAATTCATTCCTTTGTGCAGCAACTGTCTATGACAAGAAATCAGCTGAATTTTGAGTAGTGGGAAAGCCAAGCTGTCTGCAATGCACCGAAGCAGTAAAAAAAATGATGCGTTAAAAGATCTGTGGTCTGAAAAAAATGGAATATAAATCTTCCATAATAATTTCTGCGCACGATAATAAATGGCTTAAGTGTGCATTTTCACAAGGAGGTTTTTCTAAAAATTCCCAGTCCCATTTCATTTGCCAGTCTTCCCTAATTACAAAGAATTGCTACTTACCATCCTGCTCTACAGCACCTTATAGGTCTGCTGACAACCCAAACCGGTGTAAATGAACCAAATTCTGCCTCCATCTTCGGGCGAGCAGTGAGCCCCCGAGAGCGAGGATGCTCTCCAGGAGAGCACATGGCAGAAACCCCATCCCAGGCAGAGGAGAGCTGCTTCTGTTTGCTTTTCCACTTACTGAGTCAGTAAAGGTTGCTCAGGCTGCAATCAAAGGAATCAATACCCTATAAAACATTATGTGCAGCAACGCGGGGTGATTTTTATTAAATATCAGCCCAGCATTATAAATATTCCCCACATTTTATAATCTAGAGCAACACGTAAGATCAGCCTTCTGCTGAAACAAATTAAAATCTTCCAACGCTTTGAAATGAGAAATTCTTCACTCTGTGCTTTCCCTTGCTTATGTAGGACCCTACTTAAAACTAGGTGGTAATTTGGCAGCTCATGTTGGAAATGAGTCTTGTCACATTACCTGGAGTTTTGGGTAATGCTGGGAGGGGATCAGGGAACTTGTGGGTATTTGGTGCATTTAAAGGAAAAATATTATTTTGTTTGTCCTGAAGATGTCCAGGAATTAGGCCCCAAAATCATTTATTACTTCTCTCTAATGGGGGTAAAAAGATGCACCTATGCTCACAAAATCGTCTTTGCTCATGGGCTTCTCTGCCTACAGCATCTCCTTTTTTTCTTCCTGGTACCCAGGCACTGCTGCCCCTGTTAAGGGCACGGTCGGTGTTTAGCTGGGACAGGTGGCAGAGGATGCTCCTGCTCTGTTGTGTGGATCAGAATAACTTCAGCAAGCAAGATTTCATTTTTAAAATTACACAGAAGGGATTCCAAAGGCTTTATCTCATGTGAAAATCTTTTGTTTGGTCTGAAGTAGACCCATTTTGTAGACTTACTTTTGCTGTATTTTGTTTGAAAGGAGGAACTGAGAGCTTTCTGATTTGGGTCGAGTCAGACCGAAGAGCTGCCCAAGGGTCCCTGCCAGACCCAGGCAGGGCTCCCCGCTGCTCTATAGCCACAGCCCCGCTGCTGGTGAGCAGCATCCTGTGCTGAGTCCAACTCTTCCTCCCCGAAAGCAAGAAACAGCCCAGATGCCAGCTGGAGGGGGCTGGGGGCTTCCCCCTGTGCTGCAAGATGAGCCCTGCCTGTCCCGTGTACAGCTCAGCTCCGCTGGGGGCTGCTGTAGCTACGCACAGCACGGCATCGGGCTGGGCTGAGAAATCATTTTTATTTTGCAGCAATGACCCCTGCCCCAGTAGCTGAGCTTTACACCTCTGCCTCCATACAGGTATGCTTGAGAAGCCTCTGGATAAAAAGGCTGGCAGAAATTATGGCCCTCCGGGTACCAAGAAGCTTATCTACTTTATTGATGATCTGAACATGCCTGAAGTGGATGCCTACGGCACCGTGCAGCCCCATACGCTGATCAGGCAGCACCTGGACTACGGCCACTGGTAGGAGGCTGCTCGGGCTCGGTCGTCTGAGACCTTTTTTTCAGCTCTAGTGTTGGGGATGGGGTTTGAGAGGTCAAAGCACAGTTCCTCCTTCCCATCCCGTGTCTGCCATCGCATCCGCCTGGGCTGGACTGGAGCTGGCTCTGGGTGAGCCAAGCGTTGTGCACCCTCGGGAGTTTCCCCGGTGCCCAGCAAACAAACTCACTCGCCCATAGCCTGGTTGAGAGGAGCTCCGCTCCGCCCCTCCTGCGGCTTGTGCCTGTGGTCCCAGCGCAAAGCCTGCAAGGCGAGCGTGATGCCATGGATTTGGCCTCATTTGGGATGAACCGCCCCTGCTGTGAGCACCTAATGTTGTTTTCAGTCAGGCAGCAGCAAACAAGTATTTTCTAGGCAGAGGTAATTTGATGGAAAAAGAGCTACAATGTTTTGGAAGGGGGTTGGTGCATTTTACACCGTAGCCAGCAACACTGGTGGGACAGCAATACCTGCAGCTCGCCCCATGGGGAGCACAGGGCAGGGACTCACAGCCATTTCCGTTCTCCTCAGCTGCATGCATGCCTGAGCTTGGCCAAAAGCTTCACAAGTATGGAGACAATGGAGGGGAGGCAGGCATTTTGGGCTGTGGGTGTTGGGAAGTTGGGCAGAAAGAGGGCTCTGTGGATTGCGTGGGGCATTGGAGGCACAGGGGAACGCAGCATGCCGCGTGTCCCCTCCCAGGCACGGCCGGGCTTTCTGCCCGTGCTCTCGGCAGTGCCTGCCGGGGTTTTGCACGCTCAGCATCCCCTCTCTCAGCCCGGTGGGGCTGCAGCTCGCTCCAGGGATGGCAAGGAGTGAGATGAGCAAAGCTCGCTGCAATCCTTGGGCTGCCCTGGCCCTGGCAGTAACCCTGCGGGGCTGCTCCTGGGGTTGCCCCCCGGCTCTGTCGGCAGGCTCCCCATCCTTCCCATGCAGGCAGCGGGGGCGCAGCCGCGTCTGGCAGCAGGCAGCTTGCTTGCCCCTGTCCCAGCTGGCTCCAACCAGATGCACACCTGTGATTTTCTACAATTTCCATGCAAGTGACTGGCACAACTTCTGGGCTTTGCTCGGTGTTTGCTACTAGCTTATAGAAATATTAGCTACAGGTTGCTGAAGCTGAAAAATTTGCAGCAAGAGCAGGACTCGTGTGCCCGGGGGGGTACAGGCAGGCAGGCGAGCCTGGGCCCGGCCTTGGTGAGACGCAGAATCTGACCCCACTGATGACAACGGGAGGCTGGTGCCCCGCAGACGTGCTGGGGGAGGCAGCAGTGGTTGCTCGCGGGCTGCGGCCACCGACCCACTGCTTTTGTTTTGCCCAAAGGTACGACAGGACCAAGCTGTCGCTGAAGGAGGTCACGAATGTGCAGTACGTGTCATGCATGAACCCAACTGCAGGGAGTTTCACCATCAACCCACGTCTGCAGGTAAAGCTCTGCGCAATGCAGGCACATCGCTGGTTTTATTTTGGGGTGGATTATTTAAGCAGAGGCCAGAGGAGAACCCCGGGCAGATCCTGCTGTCATTTTATCAGTAGGAATGGCATGAATCTGTTGAGTGACTGTAACTCCTAATGGCAAAGGAGCAGACTTGCTCCCTTATTCCCTTGTTCATTTTTCCTCACATTCTGCTGCTCAGTCAGAGGGAGAATTCACAAGTTGCCAGCCAGCTTAACACCTGCTTTCAGGACAGTCTTCTGGTTCATGCAGACGGGTTTTGCCTTCATTTAGCTCCCATTTGCGTCTAGAATGTGAAGAGAACTTAAGCCTCAGGGCTTGAATTCTGGGAGCTGCGAGGCCTGATGTGGGTCACAGAGCTGGTTATTATCAGCTCTGAGGTTACTCACCCTTTCCTCCAAGCCACGAGGAGTGGCAGAGCCTGGTAGGAGGCTGTTCCCTGTGCCTGCAGATTAAAACCCCTGAGCAAGTCCTGTTGGCATCTGAGGGGGACAGCTGGCAGCCAGAGGGACCGGTGCCCTTCCCAGCTGTGTGGCGGGTGTTTGCCATGCCGTAGGACGACAAGCTTGGCAGCTTGTGAGCAGCGGTGGAGATATACCCCGAGAGACGGGTACCCATGCAAAAGCAGCCGTAACTCAGTGGGGTAGCTGCTGCAGGGGCAGGTCCTGCTCGTAGCCCTGCGGGGAAAGATCCTGCTCGTAGCCCTGCGGGGACATGTCCTGCTCGTAGCGCCACGGGGACAGGTCCTGCTTGTAGCACTGCCATTGGGGAGCCTGGATAACAGAGAGCAAAACTGATTCCCTCATGGAGAAACTTCATGTCAGGTGTCAGCCCAGGCCCTGGGTACTTTTTAACAAGGGACTCTGTTGTCTTAAAAAGAAGTGTCCCATGGCTGGAAATGGGCAACTCCTCTGTGTTTGCAAGTTCCAAATTGATAAAGGGGTCTTACGGCACATGGCATCTTCCAGGGTCCATTCCTAACAGAGACAGCGATTGGGCTGCATCAGAGGTCAGTGGGACCTTCAGAGCTCTTCAGCCTTTCAATGGACTGAACTTCCAGCATAGCAGCTGTAAAATGCAGTTGAAAATCCCTTGTTTAGTGACCAGAATGATGTCACTTGCCAACTGTCCTCTGCGGGGAAATTAGAAGAAGGAAATAACCTTTTTCAGGTGGTCTGCAAATCATAGAACCGTAGAGCATCCCAGGTTGGAAGGGACCTCAAAAGATCATCTGGTCCAACCTTTCATGGGAAAGGCAGCATAGATGAGATTATCTGGCACTGTGTCCAATCGCATCGAGTCCCCAAGAGCATTTTGCTTGAAAGGTGGTTGCCCGTCTCACTGATCTTTCCATGTCTTGTCTTCCTCAGCGTCACTTCTGCGTCTTCGCTCTCTCCATCCCTGGTCAGGGTGCCTTGTCCAGGATCTACAGCACAGTTTTAACGCAGCACCTGATGAGTGGGAATTTCTCAGGGGCTGTACAAAAATCAGCACAGCAGCTGATTGCCCTGGCCCTGGGACTGCATCAGAAAGTAGCTGTTACTTTCCTGCCAACGGCTATCAAGTTCCACTACGTTTTCAACCTGAGAGACTTCTCCAATATCTTCCAAGTAAGTGCAGTTGCTGTCTTGTTGCACTTGGAGCTTGTTCCTAGGACACAGGAGGCTGTGGACAGGTTCCCCTGATCCAGCTAGCCTTAGTGAGCAAAACAGAGTCTTTGGCCTAGCAGTGACACAGCATGTGTGTCCCCTGAGTAAAGGGGGTGACATCGGGCCATTCCCTAATTCTGACTGGCTTTGGATGGATTCCAGAGCCATCACTCATGGCCTTGAGGAATATCAGAAGCTTTCCAGCCTCCTGTGGTCAATGGGGAGAGATGAATAGCTCCAGAAGGAGGTGTAGGTTTTGGGTGGATTGAAATGCCCTCTGTAAAGGGACCAACTGAATGGAGCTTTGGGCTCCTGCCTTCAGCACTTAATTAAGTGACTGAGCTTCATTAACCTGTATCCAGGGAACTACAGGCCAGTCAGCCTGACCTCGGTACTGGGGAAGATTACGGAGCAGTTCATCTTGAGCGCGCTCACCAGGCAAGTGCAGGACAACCAGGGGACCAGTCAGCACGGCTTCATGAAAGGCAGGTCCTGCCTGACCAACCAGATCTCCCTCAATGACAGGGTGACCTGCCTGGTGGATGAGGGAAAGGCTGTAGATGTGTATACCTGGACTTTAGCAAAGCCTTTGACACTCTCCCACAGCAGGACTAGAGAAGCTGGCAGCTCATGGCTTGGACAGGTGCACTCTTTGCTGGGTGAAAAACTGGCTGGCTGGCCGAGCCCAGAGAGTTGTGGTGATCGGAGCTAAATCCAGTTGGCAGCCGGTCACGAGCCGGGTTCCCCAGGGGTCACTGTTGGGGACAGTCTTGTTTGATTTCTTTATCAATGATCTGGAGGAGGGGATCAGGTGCACCCTCAGTGAGTTTGCAGGTGACACCAAGCTGGGCGGGAGTGTCAATGTGCTCGAGGGCAGGAAGGCTCTGCAGAGGGACCTGGCCAGGCTGGATCGATGGGCCAAGGCCAGTTGTGTGAGGTTTAATAAGGCCAAGTGCCGGGTCCTGCCCTTGGGTCACACCAACCCCAGGCAACGCTCCAGGCCTGGGGCAGAGGGGCTGGAAAGTGCCCGGCGGAGAAGGCCCTGGGGGGGCTGGCTGACAGCCGGCTGGGCATGAGCCAGCAGTGCCCGGGTGGCCAAGGAGGCCACCAGCCCCCGGGCTTGTGTCAGCACTGGTGTGGCCAGCAGGAGCCGGGCAGGGATGGGGCCCCTGTGCTCGGCCCTGGGGAGGCCCCACCTCGAATGCTGGGCTCAGGTTTGGGCCCCTCGGGACAAGAAGGGCCTTGAGGGGCTGGAGCGTGTCCAGAGAAGGGCAGCGGGGCTGGGGCAGGGTCTGGAGCACAAGTGTGCTGGGGGGAGGCTGAGGGGGCTGGGGGGGTTTAGCCTGGAGAAGGGGAGGCTGAGGGGAGCCCTTCTCGCTCTCTGCAGCTGCCTGAGAGGGGCTGGAGTGAGGGGGGGGTTGGTCTCTTCTCCCAAGTCACCAGTGACAGGGCGAGAGGAACCGGCCCCAAGCTGCATCAGGGGAGGTTTAGGTTGGAGATTAGGAAAAATTTCTTTCCTGAAGGAGTGGTCAGGGATTGGCACAGGCTGCCCAGAGAGGTGGGGTAGTCACCATCCCGGGGGGGGTTCAAAAACCATGTAGTCGTGGCACTCTGGGACATGGTTTAGGAGACATGGTAGTGTTGGGTTGATGGTTGGAGTTGATGATCCTGGAGGTCTTTTCCAACCTTAATGATTCTGTGACTCTTCGTGAGTGTGATGGAGCTGGGTTTGTCTTTGTGAGCCTTAGTTCCACATGAGTAAATGTGGGCATTAATGGCACTGCTCCACCACACAGGGAAATTCCTTTATTGCACTGAAGCAGGTGGTGGATAGTTAGTGGGCTGCTGACCCTGGAGAAGGGAGAGCAGGAACTAGTTCAGCTGCTTTGCACAGAGCCAGTACAGCCTGTTGGCCTATACTGGCACATCCTTTTAGCTTCTTCATGGTCAGGTACCCCGCATGTGCATGAAGGATGGCATTTAAAGTGCTGATAAACAAATCAAAACCAGCTTTGACTTAGTTGCTGAATTACCACTGGAGCCAGTTTTGTACCAAGGGGAAGTCATTCAGCTTTAGAAATGTTTTCTTCCAACAGTGGAGATTTTTTTTTGCCAGAAATCACATGCTTTGAAGCAGTAGGTATTACTGCTCAAGGCACCTTTCAGAGTTTAAGGCTGATTAATAAAGTTTGAGAAAGTTCTCAGCAGCCAAATCAAGAGGTTTGAAATACCATAACCTGTTGTAAAACCTCAGTTTGTAATCTGTTCGTGTCCGTATTAATGTCTGTTTTATAATGTAGGTATTGAAAGTTCAGTGCCTTGTGGTCTGGTCCATCAGATGGGAGCTGAAGTAATGACAGCAATGGGAAATCCAAGAACAGGACCTTGGAAAAGTTAATAACTCCATTGTGTCAGGAAGGAATCAGACCTGTCACTTGTGCTCAGCTAAACATCAGCAGCCTTTGACGATAGATGTGGGTCATGTTAAATCCTGGCTTCTAGTTAATCTGTGCTTTGAAAGGCAGAAAGAGAGAAAAGAAGCATTTCAGTGGGAACCCTTAATTTGAACTGTAGCCTCCTTGGAAGGTTCTAAGGTTATGGGATATTAGAAAATATCCTGCCAGATCTGGATGCTGGGCCAGAGGGTATGAGAGGCAACAAGAGCTCAGACGGCTTTTTGTTTATCACATGGCTGCAGGAGTGGGGGCCTCTGGCTCCTTGGGCTCATAACGTTTGTTTAAACTGTGGTTCAATTTTTCTTGAAACCCTTCCTTGCCTTTTGCTATTCATTCTTGATTATTCCTTAGCTTAAATATCCTTCGGTTTTTGAGATCTCCTGATTTCCTCTTTAGCTCTGCTGAAACACAATTTTTTTCCTGAAATGGAGCGTGAAAGCAGCTCTGGACTCTGGCAATGAATTTCCGTGTTTGCATTTGTTACATCTTCATGTATTCATAATTTAGTTCAAGCTCTCTTGTCCAACCCCCTGCTCGAGCAGGCCCAACTTCCAAGTTAGGTCAGGCTGATCTGACAAGTTTCAAATGGTTCCAAGGCTGGCATTCCTGTAGCCTTCCTGGCCCTCGCTGCACTGCTAAATCCACTCTATGATGAAGTTTATATATTTTTATTTAAATAGAAATTTCCCTTGCTGCAATTAGTGTTTGTTGTCTCTTGTCTTTTTGCTACGCACCTCCAAAAAAAAAATATTGGTTTGTTCTTCTCTAAAACTCCCCATTAGGTAATTTTAGACAGCAGTAGGATTCCCCTTCCCATTTTCCCCAGGCTGAACAAAGCCGTTCCTCTCAGCCTTTCCTTGCATGTCCTGTGCTCCACCATTTTACAGTCTGGGTGGCCTCCATTGAACTTGCTCCTGTATGTCAATGTCTTTCTTCTACTGGCAGACCCAAAACTGGGTTGAGCCTCACACAGCTTTTCTCCAGCCTGTCAAGGTCCTTCCCTTTGGTGTAATAACCTCTCTGCTTGGTCAGCATCGTCCGCAGACCCACTGAGAGTGCACTGCTCGGGTCATGGAGGGAGGCGTTAAACAAGACTGCCGGGTACCAACCCCTGAGGAAGACTGCGGGTAGGTAGTTGGCTTCCAGTTAGAACTCTGACCCTTGTGGTCCAGCCAGTTCTCCGCCCATCAGGCAGTCCATCCATCTGGTCCATGTTCTTTTAAGATGCTTGATGGCATCAGGGAAAAGAATTTAAAAAAAAAAAAAAGAGGAAAACAAATCAAACCAAAACTCCCCCCACCCCCCTAAAAAAGCAGGGCCATCTGGGTTGGCAGGGCCTGTAAGATGATGGAGAATTGGTGGATATAAGACCTGTAGGTCGGTGCATAATGCCTTTTTCAAAGTCCTTTTAATCCCAGACAAACAATCAAACACTGAGTGCGTAATAGCTGCATATATAAAAGGCATTTGGGGATTGCTGTTCTACCAGCTATTCTGTAATTAGATCTGCAACCAACGATACCTGTTAAAGACATAAACCGTATGCAAATTGCAGCTGTGGAGGAGTCAGCCCCTGGGCTCGCTGCCTCTGTGCTGGGATACTGCTGGCTCGGCACAGGCCGTTAACAGTAGCTCCATTTGCAACCTGTCCAGTGGCTCTGGCGTTATCGCACCATCTTATATATCAGTGCTGTCCCTAAACATTTAAGTGTAGGGCCTTACAAGCCCAGCTTGATTCCCTTTGTCAAAACTTCCTGACAGCTCTTATGACGAGGAGTCCTGTGCTAATTGTCTCACTACAAAATACTCCCAGAACCTGCACCTTAATTGATTCAGCTAATAAAGAGTGAAGGAGTTTGGACCTGGTATGCATGCGAGTGTTGCGCAGAACAAGGAATACTGCTCCACAGCAAGTCAGCAGTGATTCTTTTCAGCAGGCAGATATGGGAGCTTATTGCTTTTGTTTGTCCTTCTGCACCCGCCGCCCACTGCAACGTGGCCTGAGCTGATCAGGCTGATGTCTGTGTTGCTTGGTGCGAGGGTACAGCCGAAGGTGACTCCAGAAGGTGTTCAAATGATGGCAAAACACCAGAGAGATTTGTCTAGACAAATAAAGGCATCGGTGAAACCAAAGGGAGAAAGAGCAGCCTATAAATCCAGGGGTTGAAGGCTCAACTGGCAGCAGTGGGCTGACTTTGTCAAGCGCTGTTCTTGTTTGCCCTGACTAATTGGAATGATTATCTCTGGGGATCTGAGCATCTTTAGTGGGATTCCTTTTTGCCTGGTTAGTCATACCCTTTCTCTCAGCAGAGGAAAACAGGCATTTCTGTGTGTAGTTCAAGTTCAGCTCATCCTCGTGGAAAAACGGAGAAGAGCTCAGTGAAACTGTGTTTCTGAAGCACCCCGTTGACTGGAGGAGAAAGGAGCCTGAGATGACTCTCCTGTTGTCAGATATCAGCCCTTTGCAGGTCTAAGGTGGGATTTGGCTCCAGATTAAGCTACTCAGATTCAGGTGTGTGAGGAAATCAAGGTTCATCCAAGGCTGGGGAGGGCAGAAGGCTGCCCAGCTCCCCCTGCCAGGGGCACAGGTGCGGTTTCACTCTGTTGCCCAAGTGTGGGTGTCTAGAGCTTTTTGAAACATGTCAGGACATCCCGCCTGGGCTCCAGCAGCTGTACAAGGACACAGGTGCCTTCCTGTGTTGTATTTACCTGCCCCGTGTGGGTGTCTTGTCTGAACTGCTTCAGCTGTGTTGCTTTCGAGGCTCCCTTGGCTGTAGAGTAGGTGTCCCCTAAGATGAACCATCTAGTTGTGTTGGCTTGGAAAGGTCATGGGAAATGGGAATCGGGCAGCGGCGCTGGGGCAGGGTCTGGAGCACAAGTGTGCTGGGGGGCGGCTGAGGGAGCTGGGGGGGTTTAGCCTGGAGAAGAGGAGGCTGAGGGGAGCCCTTCTCGCTCCCTGTAGCTGCCTGAGAGGGGCTGGAGTGAGGGGGGGGTTGGTGCCTTCTCCCAAGTCACCAGTGATGGGACGAGAGGAAACGGCCTCAAGCTGCATCAGGGCAGGTTTAGGGTGGATGTGAGGGAAAATGTCTTCCCTGCAAGAGCGGTCAGGCCTTGGCACAGGCTGCCCAGAGAGGTGGGGGAGTCACCGTCCCTGCGGGGGTTCAAATACCGTGTAGACGTGTCACTTCAGGGCATGGTTTAAGAGACATGGTAGAGTTGGGTTGATGGTTGGAGCTGATGATCCGAGAGGTCTTTTCCAACCTTAATGATTCTATGAAACCCCATATATTCCTACACAGCAATGATTTTATCCACTGTCCTCACTTGATTTTTGTCTCTGGACTTCCCCTTCAGCAGGACAACCCTAAATTCCTCAGCAGTGTACTCAGCAGTGCCACTGCTTCTCAGGCATCAGCTGGCTGAGAGCCATAAGGTGAAACTTTGGTTCAGGGTCTCACATAGATATAAGCCGGTCTCTCCTGTCTGGCACGGGGGTAATGTGTGTATGCCCACCATGGTGGGGCTGGCTCCCCAGAGGGGAACAAGAGCCTCTGGGGAGGTAGGGACTGGCAGAAGGGCTGTGGGTGAAGAAGGGGAACCAGGGGGAGAAGGAAGCCAGCCCTGGGTGTGGTTTCTCTGATGAACACAGGAACACATTCAGGTCACTGCTGGCTGGGAAACCCACTAGAGTCTGGATTGAAGGATGTTCGCCTCTGATTTTGAAAAAGAGTAACAGGAACCCTCAAAATCCATTATCATCTTTGCCTGCCTGGGCTCATGGGCTGGTTTTGAATGGTTAGAAAAGGCTCAGCAAGTACTGTAAAACCTGTCTGTAACACACAGCTTAAATCTGTTGTCACATATTGCTGGAAATGTTGAGGGTGAGGAGAGGCTGGAAACCACGGTCCAGGATGATGGGCAGGAGGGGGCTGGAGTAGGATTAGGCAAGATCTGCAGAAGCGGCAGCCCTGGTTCCTTGGCCTTGGCTTATATCACTGTTACTGATGTTATCGTTGCAGGGGCAAGGTCAGCCTTCAGCCCTTTATAACCTTTTGGGCTCATCTGAAGGTGTTGCCCGTTACTTTCCCTCTGTAGCAGGTCCTGTCTGTTGTTAAAGTCCAACACTACTTTGCCTTGCATTTCTGTGGCACCTTTTCGTGCCTCTGGGTCCCACCATGCACGGCAGAGTTAAATTGATTGGTATGCTCCAGGCAATTTACCCTTGATTAAAGAAGACAGGTCTCTGCAGTGACAGAGTTGTGGATTATGCTTTTTAAAAATATATTCCCTGCTGGCTCACACCAGAGCAAGCCCTGTTGATGTCTTTCTTTCCATCTGAAAGGGTTACCATGGTATTATGCTCTAAATTATATCTGTCATCTCTGTAAAATAATAATCATAGACTCAGCAGGGATGTATTTTGCTTTTTATTCCCATTTCTAACAAGATTTTCAAGTAGCATGTCACATTAAGGTCTGCAGCAGTTGAGGAGGAACGACCTCTCCCTCTTCCTGACAGCAAGATGATAGCAGTGGCTCCGGCATGCCTCGCTCCAGCTGAGCTTTGCCTCCACGCAGGCTTTAGCAGCCTGTAGACTTCCGTGGTCCTTTGCGTGGGGAGGGATTTTAATATTTACCCGTGACTGAACTTGCTAAAGAACCCTGCAAACCTGAGGCTTGCAAACACCAAAATGCACCTTGTGGACTGGCTGCAAGACTGGTGCAGGGTCAGCAGCTCCTTCGTTTTGTTCCTTGGTCTGGCGCAATTGGTTGGCATGACTTCGCCTTGGGCTTGGTTGGGATCTGGTTACCTGAGCCAGTCGGGTTTCAGTTTCCCCCTCCTTCTGTCTTCCCCTCTCTGCTGTTTCTCTTCCTTACAGCGGCTGGTTACGGACTGCTCCATCACACACAGCAGCCACAGCAGTATGCGGTGCCAACGGGGTGGCTGGAGCCCCTCGTTGATCCACCCTGATTAGCATGTTTTGAAATTGGTACAATATCTTTAACTAGCACTCTGTGTTCATGGCCCGAATGCTGTTAATAGTAATGCTGTGTTTGTCATTGCTTTCGTGTCATCGCTGTCCTCAAAGAGCTGAGGCCGCCCCAGTGGCCCCAAGAGCAACATCGGGAAAGAGGTGAGCAGGGTGCTTAGACCAACAGTGCAGGATGTCTGGAAAGAGGTCACTATGCTGCACAAGTTATTATTATTTTAAATGTTATTTCAACTGCAGAGAGAAGTAGTAATTTATTTTTCTTACTTTTTATGCCTGGGAGACTTTGTGCTCTGTCACCTCCTGCTCACCCCGTCTGTGGAAGCGTGCTCGCGCGCTCTTCACATTCACGTGTGCGCTTTCCCTCCCAGCCCGGCGGGCAGGGCAAGCTGTGCTGTGCGTCCTGGCGCTGCCCTCCCCTCCCTGGGCTGCCAGCAGCAGCACTAGCAGGCGGCCAGCCTGCCGCCAGGGAGCCTTGCAGGATGCAAAGCTTAAGGACCGGCAGTAATTATCACCTTAGCAAGCCTAGTGTCCAGAACTCGCATTGTGTTGCTTCAGACCCTGATTTCTGGACATGTGTTAGAGTTTTGCAGGTTTTGCCAGAATGGCTTGAATGTTTCTCGTGCTTTTTATTTTATTTTATTTTATTTTAAACCCAAACATTCAGCTTCCCACTACATGTAGGCCTTTTCTGTTTCTATCGCCTATCTATGTGCAATGTATTTCCATGTAAAGATGAAGCATGCATCTCCTCCACGCGTGCCCCTGAGAGCATGTTAGGGTGCAAAGAGAAAGAAAAATGTAACTGCCTCTCTCCACTGGACCGTCTGACTTTGAATATCTTCTCTGAAGAGCTGCTTTATTACCAGAACTCGTTCAGCTGTGTGTAGGACTTCTCAGTAGTGTGGGCAGGACCAGAGCTGTGCATCTCACTGTAGAGAAATGTGTGATCCTTTTATGTGGGAGTGGCTTTGGATTAAATCGAGAGCACCTGAACTCGTAGACGAAGCAAATGGTATTGCATGGGAGCCGGTCTTGCATGGAGGCTTCTGAGGTGTCGGGGGAAACCAATGCTCGTGCGGGGGGAACAACCCAAGAGTGCTGGCTGGAGCGTGTGGCTGTGCTGGGTGGTCTTTGGAGACCATTCCTGGTCAGAGGAGAGTGATAATGCAGTATTTGAGGTAACGCTGTGGGCCAGGACCCATTAATGGAGCCATGGTGGGAGTTGTCCTGCCCCAGACCAGGGCCGCTAATGGCCCGGATGTGCTGACGTTGTAAAGTGCAAGCTGACCGATCCTCATCACTGCAGAGCTCTGATGGGCAGCAGAAATGTCTCCTGGACGTCCCTCGGCACAGCTGTGGTGGGTGCAGAGCACGTGAGGCCCTGCTGGGAGGGGACACACTCCCTGGCAGGCTGACAGGGTCATGGGTGCTTGTCACTCTCCGCCTTTTCACGGAGATCGTGGGGACAAAACCAAGCGACTGGTGAGGTCAGGTCCTGCCTCGTCAGAGCTGTGACAGCCCGTCACTGCCGGCACGTTGATGCACGACGACAACGCGGCAGACAGGTCTAGCTGGGATGATTAGCATATTCCCCATTTCTGTGCCAAATACCCATCGTCTCAAGGGGGTCATTAAGCTGCTGAGGAGCCTGTCACTCAGAATCACCTGGTAATAAATCCTGACCTGATGAGTCTGGGCCGGAGGGTGGTGGTTCCCCCGCAGCCCGGCTCCACGCTCCTCGGCGGGGCAGTGGTGCTCCCCTCGCCCACGTTTACTGCCAATGTCGTGACATTTGATATAGCTGCCTAGAGAAGCCGTGGGGTGGTGGGGAGGGCTTCCTAACCAGCTCCGGGCCTTTCTGGTGAGGAGGGGAAGCTGAAATACAATATTTGGCTGAAATACAACCGAAGACTCAACAGCCAGATGGATAAAAGTTGCATTGACATGGCAAAGGGCAGGGGATTATCCATTTTCTGGAGGGATTTTTTTACGTGCTGGCACCACATCCATCACAGATGCAGGGACCCATGACCGTGCATCCTTTATGCATCCCGGCTGTGGACAATACGGCATCCCCTGGAAGCTCGGTCTCACACGTGGAGACTGTTGTGTTCGTGGTTGTGTTCATGGAAGAGCCCGGTAGCTCTGCTGAGAGGAGTGAGGAGGGTCAGGTTTGCAAAGTGTTCAGCTGTTAAGTTAATAAACTGACTACAGATTTGCGAAGCGTGGATTTGCTTTCCTCTGAGGTAGCCTTACCTGTGCTAGCACCGAGAACGCGACAACTTTTGTGGCTTGGGGTGTCTTTAAAGTGACTGAGTGATTGTTTTAATTTTTTTTTAAATCAGTTTAGGGCCTGATGGGTGCCACTTTTCTCTCTTCGAGTTGTCAGCTCTCTTCTCGCTGATTTTTTTTTTCTGAGATAAATAAAATAGCAATTTGGCAGCTGTAATGACAAATACGAAACACAAACGATTTGAGCCATGAGCCAGTGAGCTGAGAGGAACTGCTTTACATTACTTTTAATACATTTTATATTTTATGTATAAATAATTAGATGGTAGGAATAAAAGCTGTCTATTTAATTCATGCCATTGAAAACCCTGTGTGCCATTAATAGGCCTAGTTATAGGTGACACCTCTTTGAAATATAATTCTTCTATGCATTTTAATAGAGTTCATGGTAAACATACTGTGATAAGCAGACAGCAACTAGCATTTCCTGCGGGCAGAATGCACCTAATTAAAATTAATTGATTTAAAAAAAAAAATCATTGCCACTAAAATTTCCAAACTATTTTTTCTTCTTGACAAAGCACCCACGGTGTAGCGTGGGGGTGCAAAAAGCTGCACATCTCGGCTAGCGCCTGGCTCTGCGTGCTCTTTGCTGCTGGGATCAGGAGCACCAGCCCAGCTGGGCTGCGTCGGAGATGCTGTGTGCGGCATCGAAATGAGTGTAATGAATATAAACTGCTTTGGGAGATTGGGGGTGGCAAAGGGCACGTTCTCCAGGCGCTGTCGAGTAGGGGCTTATTCAGAAGCTCTGTTGCAGTTTGTTATAATAACTCTGCATTTAGTGATTCAGCCCCATTCTGGTGTGACAGCCTGGGTGCTGGGGGTGAGGTTAGTCTCTTAGGGTCAAGGTGGGGTTTTCTGACTGTCTCGGCTTTCCACAGGGCCTTCTATTCTCGACCCCTGAATGTGTGAAGCAACCCCAAGACCTAGTGAAGCTCTACCTGCACGAGTCAAACCGGGTGTACCGCGATAAGATGGTTGAAGAAAAGGATTATAGTACTTTTGATAAAATCCAGCTGGAGATGGTGAAAAAATTCTATGATGTAAGTGTTGAGGTTCATAACTGTGATAATAATGTACATGCTCACAGGAAAAAGGCTCCTTGGGAAAGCCAGGTTTGACCCAAGGTGTGCCCATCTCTTACTTGCCTGGAGGGCAATGCTCTTGGTGGGAGCCCAGGAGCAAAGTCTCTGTCATCCGTGTTCTGGACTGCCGGTGTTGCGATATGGGTAAATGCTGCCCTCCATAAGGCCACTGGGGAGAGGAGGTCTGGGCTCTGAGAATTAATTAAATTCCTTTAAGTGCTTTGAGTCTCAAGTGGCAAAAGCAGGAGAAGGGTCAGATCCCCGGTCGCGATGGAGCACAGTTAAATGCAGCGCAAACCCTTAGTGCTTTCCCTTTTTCCAAAATCCCTTTCAAACGAAATCCCCGGACCTGCTTTCCTTCAGGCTGGCATCACCCAGCAGTGCTGCCGTACGAGTCTCACAAGTATCACTGAAGCGACAGGCAGTGCAGGCAGCGCTTTTTCCTCCGCATACTTTCGTTGTCTGCGCAACAGCCTAATGTAATGGCTGTTGCTGCGGGGCTTTTCTTGTGGCCACATTCGCTGATGGTAATGAGTTTTTGTGGTTTGCAAGAAGTTGTCAGAGCAAAGGAAGTCAGTACTGGAGCTTTTTCCTTTCGCCCTCTTTCCGTCATCTCCCTCTTCCCCCTTTTCCAACATGCAGGTGCAACTAGAAGGACATAAAAACACATTTGCTGGAACGCCACACTTGGATGGCACAGAGCTGCGGTGTTTTTTCCTATCCTTGTTATATACATATATTTTTGTTTTTCTTTGACAGGACATTGAAGAAACTTTAGAGCAGACCAAGCGAATGAATGTTTATTGCCATTTTGCTAAAGGCATCGGTGAACCCAGCTATAGGCCGGTTCCAACCTGGGAGGAGTTGAACCAGATCCTTGTGGAGGCCTTGGACAGCTACAATGAGGTCAATGCTGCCATGAACCTGGTACTGTTTGAGGATGCCATGTGCCACATGTAAGGGGATTTTCTGGCTTTATGGTCTCATCATAGCATTTACCTGCGCAGGTTGCTTCCATGGAGATTCCTGGAGGATGTAGGTGTCTGTAGTTACAGCTGCTGGAGTGGAGGTGTGCAGGAGCTTCATCTGCCCGTGCGGCGTGTGCAGCACAAACACTGCACTGCTTCCCTACCTGGTGTCTGGGGGGCACTTCTGAAACAGCGAGGGTGCCGGGGGCTGTCAGACGGAGGGGTTGCGTGCTGGTGGTTAGCTTCAAGTCTGGTTGCTGTTACGATATCTTTGGCCCTCAATGCTCTGCATATGGCACGAACGTTTATGGTACATGACGATGTTCAAGTGCTTTGTTGTCTTCGCTTGACAGCCAGCTACAGACCTAGCTATACTGTGATTTCCCTAAATGCTTTCACAGCTGGTTTAGAGCCATCTTTCCACAGGTTCTTAGAGGGATTTTTGCATGTACATAAATGAGATTATATGCATTCAGGCTACTGGTTTAAATGGATTGAGGCGTTTAAACTGCTGTGATCCTTTGAAAATCCTGCTTGCGTTTAGATGCCTGGAGGTCCAGATGGATTCCCTTTGGAAACTGGACATGCGGGAGTGTATGAAAATAGTGAGCCTCCCGTTCATAGTTGTGAGGCTATTTACATCTCTGTGGTGTAGACAGCGAGGCGGACCCTCTGTTGGGAATCCTAGCAGAGACGGACTCATTTCTGGCTGCTGAAATGCAGATCTGGCCTTAGATCACTTCAGAAGATGGACCTGCCTTGTAAATCATTTTTAACTGATCTTGTATGAAAACATTTTGCCAAGAGGTGCAGATCTGTGACTCTAAGCTAGGAGGAAGCCGCTGTCCTGCTGCGCACCAGGGTGTGCGATTTCAGTTCTCGCTGGACCAGGCAGCCCAATGCAGTCAGTCTTATGCAATTTTAAAAAACATACAAAGTGCTACTCCTTTTAATGAGGTGTTTAACTGTTTCTGTTCTGAGAGCTCAACAACCAGTTACTTTTGCAGCGTGGTGTGCCGGCTGCGCTGGGGCGTGTTTTCCCTTACAGTATTTTTCACTCCTTTGTATTAATAAGCCACATGCAACCTGATGCCCACAGGTGCTTCTGCTTGCACTGCTTGCAGGAAGATGACAGTAATGTTAACCTTATGCTCCTTTTGCATGTTATATAAGTTGGGATTTGCGACAAAACCTGGTGCTACCCCTCCAGTTAATATTGTGAATAATCAGGAAAGGGAATTTTGAGTATTCAGCATGATTTTCATGGGAGCTGGGTGAATTCCACTCATTGCATTTGGAAATCGCATTTTGCTGACATACAGAACTTATTCCATCTCAAACAGCTTATGAGTGTCAGCTTGAATTTGCTGGAAATTTTCAGATCGGGAAAAAAACCCAAAAATTTAAAAAAAAGGGAAATGCTAAGGACTCAATTTATGTCGGGAAGTGGGAGATACCTGTGAGTCACCTCGTCATCCAGGGCTCGTCATGCACGTTCACAAAGCGCGCAGCCCCGGAGAGCACGCATTGTCATCTTTGGGGAGAGCTAGCCTGGAGAATTGACACCAGGGACACTGAAGGTCTCCATGCAAACTGGACTGCTTTTCTGGGTATAATTTCACGATCGGTGGAAGTCTGCGCATAGATCATAAGATGCTTGAGTTGTAATAAATCACTACAGTATTTCTCACAGTCTTATTTGAAAAATTAATTAGATTAGTCTAGGGAAATGCTGAGTTAAGTGAGCTGAATAAAGGCAACAATGTGAAGAGGGGAATGGTGCTTGCATGTAAGACACAGGACAGTGAGGTTTTCACAGGTAGGATCCTCTAAACCCCCCTCACTTGGGGTCTTAACACATGGGGATATCAGCAATTGCTTAAAAAGAATGAATTGGAGGCAGGCGGAGTTCACGATGCGACTCTCAGATGGGTCAAGTGAACAGACCTGGGAAATAATAGCACGTTAATTTTTAATAGTGAGAAAAATCTCCCTTTTAGGTCGTGGTGGTTTGGATAAATAAGAAACATGGACTGTGTTTTCCAGGCACATTTTTATGCTCTTCTAGAAATACCTGAAAATGCTTCAATGCACAGCATGGCTCTGCACCTGACCATGAACCCCAAATGCTTTTTGAAGAGAAACCTTTTCTGGGGAGGTGTGTCGGAGCCTTGGGTTTTGTTCTCAGTTTTTGCATGTCGATGTAATGTGCTTTTTCCCTTGTCCTCCCTGCAAAGCTGTCCAGGCCTTCACTTTAAACTAGTTCTGTCCAGCATGACTTGGCAGGTGGAAAAAAAGTTGGACTGAATTGCCACCAAACTGTTTTTATCATCAGCGATGTCCTTTGCATAGGTCTCAGAAGAGATGGGGATTGATTGCTGACACGTCTCTCAGATTGACATTTTTCAACCCATTCAGAATACAATTTCTTAGTGAACAAAATATGTATTGAAAAGAACCGGGCAGAGAAATAAAAAAAATACTCTTATTTTTCATTTTGTACGCTTTGATTTAGTTGCCGCATCAACCGTATCCTGGAGTCCCCCAGAGGAAACGCTCTCCTGGTCGGTGTGGGCGGAAGCGGCAAGCAGAGCCTCACCAGACTGGCAGCCTTCATCAGCTCTCTGGAGGTTTTCCAGATCACTTTGAGGAAGGGGTATGGGATCCCTGACCTGAAGGTAGGTCATTTTTTAAGGCTGAGGTGGGGAGGAAGGAAATAAAAAGCAGAACTTGCCCTGAAAACTTTGTCTTGTTGCATATTGAGCGACACCCTTGTGAAGATACTAAAAAGCCTCAGACCTGGTGTCGGACTGCAGAGGGGAGCGGTGCTCCTCGCAGTACCTCACTGAAGCGTGTCTGCACAGGGGTGCAGGCAGAGCCCCTGTCCTCTGCCAGTCCTCTGGGCTAGCGAACCCGGCGGTGTGGACATCCCCTTCGTGCTTGTTCAAGAAACCATAAAGGACCGGAAAAGTTTTACTTTATAATTATTTCTAATTAAACCGAGATGTGGTAATGAGCTCATCTGTGAGGTGTATGGTGTGGAGAGATTTGGAGGTAGAAAAGGAGCAGGAGGAGAGTTCCCAAATCGTACCCAGTTCTTCCTCTGGTGTCTTGTATAAGGGAGGGACTGAGTGGACGGTGGATGGTTCACTATAGACATCGTGTGCCTGTGCCTATGTTTATGCACAGGCTAGTGAACTTAGGAATTATAAATCAACATTTTAAAACCTCACTGAAATGGTTTTAAAGCATTTTATCTGCTGGCAAAATGATTCTCATTAAAAATGTTGTAAAAATCACAATCACGGTAACTTCACTCCGTTCCGCCTGGCAGACATGATGGCCGAGGAACCCCAGGTTCCTCCCCCGTCAGCGGCACGACCGCATGGCCTGTGGTTGTGTACGAGTTGGTTTCATCGTGTCACACAAGCTGTCCTGCCACCCCTTGGGTATTTTCATCTCTCCTCTGTGGTTTTCAGTCCCACTTGTGGGATTTTCCAGCTCCTACCTGCTTATTTATTGAGTAAGCCTGCGCTCGCATCTAGGAATGTATCTCGATACCAACGCTAATAAACTTGTTTTTGTGACATCTCTTTGCTTCTCTGTCTGTGGAGGTGGAAGATACTTTGATGTGCCCTTCACTCTGTATTCACTTTCAAAGAATTTATGAAATATGGAGAATTTTTTTCCTCAGATATGGAAGAGCAAGATGGTGACAGAGTACCCAGTTTGCCATTGGCCCTTCCCACCGTCATGAAAGATCTAATCTAAATTCCCCGTGGTGAAAGTAACAAATGACTCTTTCGGAAGAAGCGTGTGCATTTGCTGAATTTCTAAGGGAGTTTCTGAAACGTTGGCCAGTGTGTTCCTTCGGGGTCCCCTGCGTGTCCTGTATCCTGCTCGGAGGGGCAGGAAGGAGAGGATGGAGTTTGAGGTGGATGATGGTGTTCTTCCCATCTCATGAACACCTTGGATTTCAAAAAGATGGTGTCCCTCATTAAAAGGACACTGTCCCCTTTGAAATGAAACAGCTTTTCCATGTGAGCAGGCTCTCTGTCAGCATCACTGCACTGAGTGGGAGGCTGAAGGGTGAGTTCCTGCTTGGACTCTGGAAGGGAAGGAAGAAATACACAAATGAAACAACCCGTGTTTGCACAAGGTGTCCTCCTCCCTTCCTCACAAACAAAAATAATGTGTTGCGGCACCTCAGCAAAAAAAAAAAGTCTTCGTGTTTACTTGTGTAACCAGAGAAATCTACAGCATGGGGATGCCAAGGACCAGCATTTCCAGGCACTGCGCTCTCTGCCAGTCCCTGTGGTGCTTTAGCCTCCCTCTGTATGTGACTTACTGTAACCACAGCCCGGAGCAGAACGAGGCTTTATGAACTCCCCTTGCAGTCTCCACAACCAGGGATTGCACTGATGTCTTCATCCACATCCATTGACCTCCAGGTGTTCCAGCCACAGGCATTTCCCTTTGTTCAGCGGTGCCGGCCAAGGCTTTCTTCTCATTTTTGTCTTATACAGACCTGGGCGTAATGTCAAGTCTTGCTTGGTAATGTCTTACAATGATGATAGCCATAGACTCTCCCATATAGCCTGGAAGGCTCAGCCATGAGGATGGAGAGTGGCCAAAGTGCAGTTTCATGCTAATTAATTGCAATTGCTTTGTTCTCAGTTAATGGGAAGATTCTGAAATATCCCGCTTGTAGGTGCGGTACCTAGCCTGTGCTTTGCAGAATGTAGGCACAGCCCCTAAGTCCACTTGCTTTTCAATCTCCAGGCAGACCTGGCAAACCAGTACCTGAAAGCCGGCGTGAAGAACATCGGCACCGTGTTCCTGATGACCGACGCGCAAGTGGCAGACGAGCAGTTCCTCGTGCTGGTGAACGACTTCTTAGCATCAGGTACGGCTTTTGTTGCTTTGATTTCTCCGCTCCCCCTTTTCAATGTAGCTTTGCTCATGGTAGCACCTGTAGCTCTAGAATAGACAAGGCAGTGGATGAAGTAAGCTAGAAGGTACGTGGGATAAGCTCTAGAGTAAAAGCAGTGCTAAGGTCTCCTTGGTGAGGACACATTCCATCTGGCAGAATTCTTTCGTTCTCTGATGTCTTGTACCCAGCGTTTCCATGCTTCATGGTATCCTGCGTGTGGTAGCTGGGTGACGTGTCTGCTGTGATATTGCACTTGAAGACAGAGCCGGAGGAATGTATCACCAGATGAGGAGTTTGGCCTATGGATCCCATGCATCCACGCCCTAGTTGCCTAATAAAATAAGGCTGTTGCTGGGTAGAATATTTGGCTGGAGTATCTGTGAGTTGGTGGATGATGCCAGGCCACCAGACGACCAAGTCTGTGTGTGTCAGCTAGCTGCTTATCCCATTCCAGTCATTTTCCTCTTTGCTTTTCCAGATGCATTTAGGTTTTTGTGTTGTTGCTTGCCAAAACAATTGCAGAACAGTCAGTCCACACACCAGCGCTCCGTTTCCCCACAGAACGCAGCACACGTATGTGTGGCTGAGCTCCAGTGCCCCTGGGAGCGTGCGGCGGTGTCGCCGTGACCGCACTAGGTAACCCAGAGTGGGCGTATTCCCCAGACTCTGCTCCTAACTGCATGGCCTTATTTATGAGTCAGGAGTGGGAAGGTACCAGCTGGTTTGGGTGACCTCCACGGATGGTGAGGGGTGGAGAGTTGACACCACAGTGGAGCGATAATTTGTGAGTAACTCCAACGTTGATATATGTGGCTATAAATTGGCCAGATGGTTTCAGCAGCAAACAAGCCCTGCCTGTGATGGATTTATAACCAGGAGTAAGGACAGGGGTTGTTGTGGAGGGTGGGGAGTAGCTCCCACCACCTCTATGTGTGGTGTGGGCAACGCGAGTATCCTCATGGCTCAAGGTGAAGCTCTGCAGCGTCCTGCAGTGCGGGGCAGGCCGAGCAGCCTGGCTTTGGGACGGCCAGGTCCTGTTACGGTGGCCTCGAAAGGCACTGTGTTTCGCTGGGGTTGCTCGGTGGGGAAGTGGGGACAGAAGAGAGGGTCCCCCCTGTGGGTCCAGGGAGGCCGGGTGGAGTCGCAGCCGGGCTGAGGAGGGGACCCTGCAGGGACCGTGACTTCCCATGACGTGAGCTGGTGCCGCCCAGCGGGTGCTGACTGACGGGTCTGGCTGCTCTCTGCATGCTTGTTTTTCTTATTTGTTTTACTTCTTCTCATCACCTAAGAAGCTAGAACAAAGTATGTATTTTAGTCTTTCTTAAAAATGAGCAGATTTCTGATTAGTGTATTTTCCTCAGTGATTAGTGCTCATATTGACAGTATCTCACTCAATAATGATGATTTCAATCAAATCAGAAGCCAGAAAGGAAGTGAATGGGTGATAAAATAAGGAAATGCTAAAAAAATATTTGGTTGGGTACATTTTTGGCAATATCAGTTGCATAACTATTCACTTTAAAATGTTTTAAAAAGATTTCTAACTTTTAAAACATTTTGGTGATCTGGGATTTATTTGGCCACTGCTGGAAATGGCATTGAACAGCTGCAGAAATTGTACATGGAACTAATTCGTTTGCAAAACTAAAATGATTTCATTATCGTATATAGCGTATTAGGTATTTGGGGGGTTTTTTTGGTAATCTAATTAGCACTGTAGACCTGGAAAAAAATTGACTTTAACTCTACTCTATGTTTATTCGCCTTGTGCTTTTTATAAAGTTTGCTCTCACAGGTGTTCATTTTTTAGCAGAATGACCTTCTGTGCCACTTTTCTGCCTCTGGGGCCTGTGGGCACGTGGTGCAATGATTTTTCTTAAGGAAGGGGCTTCCCTGAGCCCCTGAGGAGGGAGGCAGCTGCTTCAATTTGCTCTAAGACTGCAACAAAATCCAGAAGACCAGTAAACCAAAAGGCACCCTCTTCTCTTAGGTGAAATCCCTGATCTCTTCCCCGACGATGAAGTGGAAAACATCATCAACAGCGTGAGGAATGAAGTCAAAGGCCGGGGTCTGGTGGACTCCAGGGAGACTTGCTGGAAGTTTTTTATAGAGCGTGTTCGACGACAGCTGAAGGTGAGGCAGAGGCTGGGGGAGTTTGGGTCCTCACCGTCGCCCCTGGGGCAGGGGGCACAGGGTGGAGGTGCTTTGGGCTACCTGGCAGGAAGGTCAGGCTGCAGCCTGAAAGGCTTCTCTGCCTGTTTGTGGTATAAACTGTGGTTCTCTCAGCAAGCGGTACTAAAGCATAGGGAATGCTCTGTGTTGTCATCACTTCTTGGGCCTCAGAAAGCACTATGGGAGATGAAAATTTTCTCTTTCAAGAGCTGAGCAGGACCAGCCTTTCCATTTTCAAAGCCATGCACAGGGATTTAACTGGGGTGCATCAGGACTAGGTCTTTCTGCTTGGAAAAGCTGCACAGGGAGTCAGGCTTCATGTTGTCGGATATCCATAGCCCTAAGAATTAAAAAACTGTTATCTTAAAAACAGAGTGCTGGGACCTGAGAGGGACACAACATGGTTACAGGGTTTCTTCCACTGCAGCCCATATTCCAGCATAGAAAGGCCTTATAAATATGTCCTAAGGTCCCAAACTGGTTTCAGGACTTCCCAAGCGTGCACACGGAGGAAGTGCAGTGCAAGGAGGAATTCGACTATTGCAGAAGGTATTTGCCCAACTGCAGGACTGCACATCTGCAGTCCCGGAGCAGGGGTTAGGGTGGGCAATGAGTGAAGACTTGATCTTTGCGTAATGAAAGCATAGGCATCTTCTTATTCACTGCTTGGTTTGTGTTGGTGGGACATGTTCACTGAGGTAGGGTGGCCTGTTCCCTTTTAGATGCAGGTAGGTACGTGTTTAGAATGTAGAACAGCTGGAGAGTTGATTTTTGAGGGAAAATTTGAGAACCATGCCACAGTATAGATGCCCAAGGAGAGGAAACCCAGTCCTCCTCTCTCTCCCTCTCCCAGTGTAGAGGGGAATTTCTGATGAGCGCAGATGCTGTTTTGTAGCTCTTCTAGCACCTTGGTTGTCTTCTGCCTGGTGTCACTCCCTAGATATATTCCTGTTAGCTATTGAGGTTCGCTGGAAGGGCAGCATGAATGTGATTTACTTTCCCTTGTCTGCCCTTCTCCTTAATGGTGCGCTAGAGGAGATGGATGGGGTCAGCCAGGAAGCGTTGTTTATTCTCCCCAGTGTTTTGTGACAGCATCATGCGCTGTGCAGAAAGCTGATCGATCTGGTGCTGGTCCAGGGCATGCTGGACCTCTGGGAGCAGCACAGGAGTGGGGCTTGGCCGAACAGAGCATGGGCACCAGCACACCTTCTGCCTCGGGTCTGGAGAGAGGGTAGTGTAGGTGCAGAAGAGGGCTTTTGTACATGGATAGCTTCCTGAAGCTTGCCTGGCCCTGAGAGCAACATCAAGGTGTCTGAGGCTTATGCTTGAAGGTATAAGAAGGATCTCTACATGTCTGCCCCGAGTGTGAGCATGCGGTGCCCATGTCAGAGGAGCAGAAGCTCTGAGTTCAGCTGCCTCTTCTGAAATGGAAACGAAAGTGGCTTTGTTACAGGCTGCCTTCCGCAGCTTCTGAAAACCAGATCTTAGCTCATGGTGGAGGTGGTGACACCTTATCGAGATGTCTGAGCTGGCAGACGCCTGCCCCATGGCTCTTGCAGGGCTCTGCAGGTACCAGCCAGGGTGAACAAGCGGGAGAGGGATGGTGCATTGAGATATGCTGCTTCCCAAACCAGCCCTTGCTCAGATATTGTGACTCCATTGCACGGTGGTGACTTGTCCATGTCCTCCTTTGTGCCTGATTAGCAGATATCAAAAACCCAGCCGCAGTGGGCTTGCAGGAGAAGGACTGCGATGAATGGCGGTGGCAGGTTTTGGTCCTTGGGTCTTATTTTGCGGTCAAAGCTGGTGGTGGGGCAGCAAAGAGGCAAGGTACTTTGCCTTGTTTACCTTAAACCCTGTGCAAGGAGTTTCCTTCTGGAAAAGGAAGAGCTTGTGCCTTCCAGAGAGGAGCTGAGCAGGCTGGCTGTGGGGGGAAGGCGGCTCCCAGCCTGCAGGGAAAGGCAGGTGGTCGAGGGAAGGGTGCTGAAGACTGGAGGAAGCAGAAATGCTGCAGGGCTGGGAGGATGTTGAGCAGGGGAGTAACAGCCCCTCGACCAGGTCCCAGAGTAATGCAAAGAGAGATTTCCCAGGGACCCATGAACACTGCACAATTTGCTGTTACTGAGAAACTTTTAGTAGCTGTTAGACTGAAATAAAAGCCTGTAAAGCAAAGGACCTGCTGCACAAAAATGCAATAAGCAGGGAAAACGCATTCACAAATGCTTTTATTTCCATTCTGCTTTGTTGTGAGATTTCTTTATTTTAAAAAATTTCTCATTCTGATGAAAGCAGATTTTGAGTTTGAGCCACCTCATCCCTTTTCAATGCTGGCTTTTGGGGAAACAATCCAGGTGGGCCTGTGGGACTGCCAGGAGAGTTTAGATCCATTCACGTTAATTCCTGGTTGCACCACTTGAATCTAGATGCCAGTTCCCTGCCAGAACCTTTGTGTCACTGTTAAAGCAGGGAAGAGTCATTATAGTAAACCCCGGTTGCAGCCTTGAAAGTGTGCCAGGCTTCTTCTTTTCACTGTAGCAATGCTTAACACCACTGCTTCTCTGTATTGCAGAGAAAAAAATGTGTTTACTGCTAGATTGTGCCTTTTCCAGGCCAGGCTTGCTGACCTGAACTTCAAGAGCTCCAGCACTGAGGTTGCTGTGCCTCAATTGCGAGCTGGTGGCAAGATTTTCCTTTGGAAGTGGCTGGAAGAGCCCAGGCTGGGCTGTGCAGCTGGAGCCTGGTGCCTGCTCCCAGCCGTGCCTTCTCACCTTCCCCTTCCTCGGGCTCCGCAGGTCGCGCTGTGTTTTTCGCCGGTCGGTAGCAAGCTGCGCGTGCGCAGCAGGAGGTTCCCCGCCATCATCAGCTGCACGGCCATCGACTGGTTCCAGGAGTGGCCGCGGGAGGCCCTCGAGTCCGTCAGCCTCCGCTTTCTGCAAGGAACAGAGACCGTGGAGGTGAGCACCTCACCCACTGGCGTCGGGGGTGCCCGAGCCGTGCCTGGGTTTGAGTTCCTGCGTGGGGTGCAGGTGCTGGCCCCCCCCCACCACACAGTGCTGGTGGCGCTCAGGTGTGACCTCGTCCCTCCGTTCGGGGCAAGCAATGCCTCCCGCAGTGAGGACAGTATTGCAGGGAGGGTTTGCTCACCTTTATTGCCCTCCAGAACTTACCCAGGGCATCTGGGTGACTGTTTGGAG